>NW_011494785.1:7505033-7505392 GCF_000754665.1 Bison bison bison | reverse complement strand
AGAGAAGCCACTGCAATGAGAAGCCTGTGCGCCGCAACTAGAGAGCAGCCCCCGTTCACTCAGTTCAGTTCAGTCGCTCAGTCGCGTCCGAGCCCCCGTTCACTCAGTTCAGTTCAGTCGCTCAGTCGCGTCCGAGCCCCCGTTCACTCAGTTCAGTTCAGTCGCTCAGTCGTGTCCGACTCTTTGCAACCCCATGGACTGCAGCACGCCAGGCCTCCCTGTCCATCACCAACTCCCGGAGTTCACCCAAACTCATGTCCATTGAGTTGGTGATGCCATCCAACCATCTCATCCTCTGTCGTCCCTTCTCCTCCTGCCTTCAGTCTTTCCCAGCATCAAGGTTTTTTCAAATGAGTCAG
>NW_011494785.1:7504615-7504933 GCF_000754665.1 Bison bison bison | reverse complement strand
TACATGACTACTGGAAAAACCATAGCCTTGACTAGATGGACCTTTGTTGGCAAAGTCAAGTCTCTGCTTTTTAATATGCTATCTAGGTTGGTCATAACTTTCCTTCCAAGGAGCAAGCATCTTTTAATTTCATGGCTGCAGTCACCATCTGCAGTGATTTTAGAGCCCCCCAAAGTAAAGTTAGCCACTGTTTCCCTATCTATTTGCCATGAAGTGATGGGACCGGATACCATGATCTTAGTTTTCTGAATGTTGAGCTTTAAGCCAACTTTTTCACTCTTCTCTTTCACTTTCATCAAGAGGCCCTTTAGTTCTTCT
>NW_011494785.1:7497256-7504515 GCF_000754665.1 Bison bison bison | reverse complement strand
CTGGGTCAGGAAAATCCCCTGGAGAAGGAAATGGCAACCCACTCCAGTATTCTTGCCTGGAGAATCCCACGGACAGAGAAGCCTGGTAGGCTACAGTCCACGGGGTCGCAAAGAGTTGGACACAACCGAGCAACTTCACTTTCTTTCACTTTTACACAGTCAAAGGTTTTGGCATAGTCAATAAAAAAGAAATAGATGTTTTTCTGGAACTCTCTTGCTTTTTTGATGATCCAGTGGATGTTGGCAATTTGATCTCTGGTTCCTCTGCCTTTTCTAAAACCAGCTTGAACATCTGGAAGTTCACGGTTCATGTATCGCTGAAGCCTGGCTTGGAGAATTTTGAGCATTACTTTGCTAGCATGTGAGATGAGTGCAATTGTGTGGTAGTTTGAGCATTCTTTGGCATTGCCTTTCTTTGGGATTGGAATGAAAACTGACCTTTCCAGTCCTGTGGCCACTACTGAGTTTTCCAAATTTGCTGACATATTGAGTGCAGCATTTTCACAGCATCATCTTTTAGGATTTGAAATAGCTCAACTGGAATTCCATCAACTCCACTAGCTTTGTTCATAGTGATGCTTCCTAAGGCCCACTTGACTTCGCATTCCAGGATGTCACATTCCCCGTTCACTGCAACTAGAGAAAGTCATCTTGCAGCAACGAAGACACAGTGTAGCCAAAAGAAAAAGAAAATCTCTTGTGGTTCAACTGGTAAAGAATCCGCCCGCAATGCGGGAGACCTGGGTTCGATTCCTGGGTTGAGAAGATCCCTTGGAGAAGGGAAAGGCTACCCACTCCAGTATCCTGGCCCGGAGAATTCCATGGATACAGTCCATGGGGTCGCAAAGAGTAAAAATAGAAAACTGAGCGACTTTCACTTTCTTCCTACTTTATGTTGTAGTTGTCATATCTGTCGCCTGTGCACACACTGCAAACCTCATCTGTGGGAGTTGCAATAAATTTAAAGGGCTGAAGGGAGAGCCTGAGAACGGGCCTAGTGAAAGCGGCAGCCAGAGAGGCGTGATTTGTCGTTTCTTGACGCGTGCATGAGTGCGTGCTCAGTCGCTTCAGTCGTGCTCAACTCTTTGCGCCCCCATGGACTGTATCCTGCCAGGCTCCTCTGTCCACGGGGATCCTCCAGGCAAGAACATTGGAGTGTTTTGCCATTTTCTTCTCCACTGTTTCCTCATAACATGTATTTGAAACATTTGGACTTCAGTAGTTCACACATGATGTCGTGCACTTCAGCGTCCATCCCGTTCGGAGAGACACAATGCCAGACTATCCCACTATCTGCTGTTGGCTTACGGTGTGACCATCAGTCTCTCCTTAATGTTGAAGTGCACTTTTCCTTGCTGATTAATAAGCAATCTGTAGCTGATACTTTGCATGACTAGAGTGTTTTTCAGCTGTGTTTCATCCAATGGTTTTAAGGTCTCTTGACAATACTTGCCTAATTCAATTAGGGATTACCAAGGGGTGATTTTTCTATTTTTATTCTGTATTTATTAAGAGAGCTGTTATCTGGTGTTTTGTTCTTAACAGCACAGTGGTAGGTTTTGATTGGTTGGATTAGAAACACAGCCCATCTAGAATCCTAAAAATAAGCGGAAGGGGCCTGGGATCATCCAGGAAAGAGATTCTGGTTCAACTGCATCATTTTCCAGAGATGAAAGGAATTTGCTCTAAGGCTCCTTCCTGGGGCTTGCCTGGTAGCTCAGTGGTAAAGAATCTGCCCACAGTGCAAGAGACAGGGGTTAGTTCCCTGTTGGGAAGATCCCTTGGAGAAGGGAAAGGCAACCCACTCCAGTGTCTTTGCCTGGGAAATCCCATGGATGGAGGAGTCTGGTAGGCTACAGACCATGGGGACACGACTGAGCAACTTCCCTTGTTTCCCTTTAGGGACTAAACAACAAAGGCTTCCAACATGAGCTTTGCAATGTCCTACAGGAGCTTCCTGGTATACAGCGAAGACATATACAGTTACTTGGATTTTAAGCTTAAACGATTTGCTCATACTTTCCCTAGCTGAGTGGTGCTTAATGGGGTGTGCCCATCAAAATCACCTGGGGTTCCTTTACCACATAGCTGTGTTTCCCCTTCCCCCAGCTCCTGACTCAGCAGGCCCCGGGGGTGGTGTCTATATTTTGAAGAAGCCCAGATGACTCTTGTTTTGTTTCTTCTCAGAAGTTTACATTGGTTTTTATTTTTAAAATTGTATAAATAATTACCAGGTACATTTTTCGTGAAGAATAGAGCCCGGTACACAAAACTATCTGGGAAAGTCACCTGCACCCCATCCCTTATGCCCATGACACTGCTCAAATGTATCTAGTTTGATAAGTTACCTTCTGGTCATTTTTCTATTAATTTACTCACTATATGTACATGGACATGCATCTAGTTTTTAAATAAGTAGGACTATGGCATTTGCACTGTTCCATGAATTGCTTGTTTTACTTAACGATGTATTTCTCAAGTCACTATTTATAGATCTACCTAATCCTAGTCAACAGGCTGGAAACTATTTCACTATACAGAAATATCATTGAAGGAAACCAGAGTATGTCACCCCAAAACATGTCTCATTGACATAAGAATCCTTTTGAACTTATAAGACAACTCTGTGTGTGTGTTAGTTGCTCAGTCATGTCCAACTCTTTGCGACCCCATGGACTGTAGCCCACCGGGCCCCTCTGTCCATGGGATTCTCCAGGCAAGAATACTGGAGTGGGTTGCATTTTCCCTCTCCAGGGGTTTTTCCCAACTCAAGGATTGAACCCAGGTCTCCTGCACTACAGGTAGATTCTTTACTGTCTGAGCCACTGGGGAAGACTTAAGACAATTAAGAAGTAGCAAATACAGAAAAATCTCTCTTTTCCCTTCCTTCTTCTAGGGTATAAATTTTCTTTTCCTGGAGACAACTCTAGACTCCTAGCCCAGAGACAGCACCGGAGGAATCTGAAAGCAAACTGTATTCCATTCATTTCCCCCCATATATTGGGTGGGTCAAAAAGTTCATTCAGCTTTTTCCATAGCATCTTACAGACAAACCCAAATGAATTTTTTTACTAACCCAATATTTACTTCCCCACTATTTGCCACCTTGGAAGCTTAAAGCCCTTTCTTTCATCTTGTCATTTCTCTACAACTCGGTTGTCCTTTGTTGCAGATGCAAAATAGGCCTGAGGTTGAGCCACCCTTTTGAGTTACTCATGGGTTTCTCCCATGCGTATATGTGGTATAAATGTTAATACACATGTCAAGAATTAACAGATTCAGACATGGAACAACTGACTGGCTTATTGGGAAAGTACAAGGCTATATCTTGTCACCCTGCTAATTTAACTTATATGCAGAGTGCATTATGTGAAATGCCGGGCTGGATGAATCACAAGCTGCAATCCTGTCGATGTGGTCCAGGGACTTCCCTGGTGGTTCTTCAATGGTTAAGACTAAGACTTTACACTTTCACTGCAGGGTGCATGGGTTTGATCCCTGGGCAGTGGCAGCCCACTCCAGTACTCTTGCCTGGAAAATCCCATGGGTGGAGGAGCCTGGTAGGCTGCAGTCCATGGGGTCGCTAAGAGTCGGACACGACTGAGCGACTTCACTTTCACTTTTCACTTTCATGCATTGGAGAAGGAAATGGCAACCCACTCCAGTGTTCTTGCCTGGAGAATCCCAGGGACGGGGGAGCCTGGTGGGCTGACGTCTATGGGGTCGCACAGAGTCGAGCATGACTGAAGTGACTTAGCAGTAGCAGGGAACTAAGATCCTACATGCCTTGATGTGTGGTGAAAAAAATCTCCATGGATGATTCTAATGTACAGCCAAGTCTGAAGGACTCTGTCCCTGAAACTCCTCTCCACCTTTGCCAGCTGTGGGCCCCTCAACCATTTTGAGCCTCAGTGACCTGGGCTATAAAATGGGTATAAGTAAAAAAAAAAAAATGGGTATAAGTAGTAAGATGTACTTAGGGCCTTGCTATTTAAAATGTATTCTGGGACTTCCCTGGTGGTCCAGCAGTTAAGATCTGCCTTCTAATGCAGGGAACACAGGTTTGTTTGATCCTAACAGAAGATCAACTAAGCCGGTACGCCGCAACTACTGAAGCCCACATGCGCTAGAGCCTGTGCTCCGCAACAAGAGAAGCTCGCACACCGAAACAAAAACTCAGCACAACCAAAAAGAAAAAAACAACTGTGTTCCACGAACCAGTAGCCTTGGCACCCCTATCCTCATGAACTGGAATCCACATTCTAACAAGCTGCCTGGTGAATTGTTTGCTTACTAAAGTTTCAGGAGATTTTGAAGATTGACTGAGATAGTAAATATTATAATTGTATAATGAATTACATAGAGTGAGTCTAATAGCATCTAGTAACAGGCACTCATCATGTATTCACTGAATGAATAAATGAGTGACTCCTTGATTTAGATGTGATTTTTCCCATTTTAAACCTGAGGAAACAAAGCCTGTGTTGGCTACTAGGAGATCCGGTTAAACTTGTAAAATGCTGGGGGCGATGGGCTTGGTGTTTCAGTTCAGTTCAGTCGCTCAGTCATGTCCGACTCTTTGCAACCCCATGGACTGCAGCACGCCAGGCTTCCCTGTCCATCACCAACTCCCAGAGCTTACTCAGACTCATGTCCATCGAGCCGGTGATGTCATCCAACCATCTGGGGGATGGCAAACAAGGAAGGTTCCAGAGACTTGAAGGCCAGGACACACACTGCACTTTTGTATATTCTGGGAGAAAGGGCTCCTTATCCTCATATCCCCCAGGGAAGAGAAATGTATTTTTGTTAGAGAGACCCAGGAGGTCCAACTATGTATACATTAAAACAAACAGACCCTAAAACGGAAGGCTCACCCTTCCATTTGTCCAAAATATTTACGCAGCTTGCCTATGTGCTTGGTGCTGGACAAAACAAAAAAATAGTTTCATCTCTGAAAAGCCTGGGCTTCAGCTGGTAAAGAATCCACCTACAGCACAAGAGACCCTGGTTTGATTCCTGGGTAGGAAAGATCCCCTGGAGAAGGGATAGGCTACCCACTCCAGTATTCTCGGGCTTCCCTAATGGCTCAGACGGTAAAGAGTCCGCCTGCAATGCAGGAGACCTGAGTTCAATCCCTGGGTTGGAAAGATTTCCTGGAGGAGGGTATGGCAACCCATCCAGTATTCTTGCCTGGAGAATCCCGATGGACAAAGGAGCCTAGCAGGCTACAGTCCATGGGGTTGCAAAGAGTCGGACATCAGTGACTGAGCATTAGCACTAGCACTGAAGAAGCTAAGTTAAAATCCACAGTGTGGATAACGTCTGAGGAGGGGAGAGAGACTGGTTTACAAGATCAAGTGACTGGGGAAGGCTCCCGAAGAGATTATATAGAAGGTACAATCTGAAGAGTACAGGGATATTTAAAGATCAAGAATAAGCAAGAGAGATCACTGGGACTTCCCTGGTGGTTCAGTGGTTACGAATTTACCTTGCAACTCAGAGGAGGCAGGTTCAATCCCTGGTAAGGGAAATAAGATCTCATGTGCCTCAGGGCAACTAAGCCTGTGAACCACCACTATGGAGCCTGAGGACTCCGGGGCCGTGCTCCCCAATTAGACAGTCCCTGCACCACAACGAAAGATCCCACATGGCACAAGCAAGACCCGACGCAGCCAAATAAATACTTATTTTTTTTTAAAACAGAGATCCCTAGTTATCCTTTTAATGACAAGCTAGAGTTTTGAGATTAGTTCTTTGTAGTTTAAAGGTTCTTCTTTGCCCTTAAACTATGGTGCAGCTCTGTACATTGTAGATAAAGGACAGCCATACAAATAAGCCTTATCTGTACACATGCAAATAAACCTTGTCCAGAGGAATGACACCTCCCAGCCCAGCAGAAAAAGCCAGTTTTATGTCTATTTGTAAATTTATTTAAACATTTCTTGACTCCATATAACTACGTGATTCTGTGTTCTACTTTGATCCGTTTGTGGCATATGCCTGGTTCCCTCGTCAATTAATGAGCTAAATAAAAATCTTTGACATATGTTCATTTTATATCTGTACAAGTGTCGTGATTTTATCATCTTTTACAGTTTATGCTTTAACAAGAATAGAAGTCAGCTTGTGTTCCAGGCAGGAAGAGAAGCAGATCTCAAGGTTCTGCTTTGGGTGGGGTCTCAGGTGGAAGCGGAGAGGTCAGTGAGAGGGGCAACCTGAGGAACACGGAATGTGATGGGTCCCAGGTGGCAGTCCTGCGGGTCTCATGGGAAGACACTGGAAGATCTTTTTTTATTTTTATTTATTTATTTCAGTTTGATTGCTTTGGGTCTTTGTTGTGGCACGGGCTTTCTGTAATTGCGGCGAGCAGGGGGTATTCTTTGTTGCGGTAGGCAGGCTTCTCGTTGCGGTGGCTTCTCTTCTTGCAGAACACATGCTCTAGGCACATGAGCTGCAGTAGCTGCAGCACACAGGCTCAAGAGTTGTGGCTCTTGGGCTGCTCTGTGGCATGTGGAATCTTCCCAGACCAGGATTGAACCCGTGTCCTCTGAATTGGTAGGCGGATTCTTGTCCACTCTGCCACCAGGGAAGTCCATGGAGGGTCTTTTTTTTTTTTTTTTTAATTTATTTATTTAGCTGTGTCAGGTCTTAGGTGCATCATGCAGGGTCTTTAGTTGCCGCCTGTGAAGTCTTTATTATGGCATGTGGGATCTAGTTCCTGGACCAGAGATCGAACCTGAGCCCCCTGCACTGAGAGCACAGAATCTTAGCCACTGGACCACCAGGGAAGTCCCTGGAGGGTGTTAATCTGTGGTATAATGGTCTGATTCTTGGTGTAAAGGGCATCTAGCAGCTGGGTGGAGAAAGAATGTATTGAACGGGCAGGAGGGGGACCACGAGGATGCGTGTGGGGACGGGTTCAGCAATCCAGGTGGGAGGTAACCGTGGTCTGGCCTTAGTGGGTTGAGCGTTGAGGAGGCAGCAGTATCAGCTTGAACCACAAATAAATGGGGATGGCACAGGCGAAAGTCTACAAGGGGACACCACATCTGATTTCATTCACAGGGTAAATGCCCTAGGCCTGGAAACAGAGGGAACTCAGCTGAGCTCGCCTTCACGACACCAGTGTGCTAGTGCGGGGCGTCAAAGTGGCCACAGAAACCCTGAGCGGGAGGGGAAGGCTTGTGGGTGAAGGAGAGAGCTCCACTAGATGATCTCAGGGAGTTACCTAATTCTTTTTTAAAAAATAAATATCA
>NW_011494785.1:7464671-7497156 GCF_000754665.1 Bison bison bison | reverse complement strand
GCTGTTGTTTAGTCGCCAAGTCGTGTCCGACTCTTATGTGCTTCCATGGACGTAGCCCACCAGGTTCTTCTGTCCATGAGATTTCCCAGGCAAGAATACTGGAGTACATTGCCATTTCCTCCTCCAGGGGATCTTCCCAACCCAGGGATCAAGCCCACGTCTCCTGCCCTGGCAAGCAGTTTCTTTTTCGCTGGGCCACCAAGGAAGCCTAAACATATATATATATATATGGACCTGGGGCAGATGATAAGTTATATAAATATATATCTATATATTATATTAATAATTATAATCTGTATATTATATTCTCTCTATATATAACATGTATATTTATATAATTTATCGTCTGCCCCAGGTCTTAATTGCCGCACTCATGATCTTTGACCTTTGTTGTGGCATGCAGGAGCTTTAGTTGTGGCATTTGAACTCTTGGTTGCAGCATATGGGATCTAGTTCCCTAACCAGGGATTGAACCTAGGCCCCTTGCATTGGGAACATGGAGTGTTAGCCCCTGAACCACCAGGGAAGTTCCAGGAAGTTACTTCTTTTGAGAAAGCTCCTTTAAAATGGAGATGATACAAGAGTGGGTTGATTGAACAATCCAATGAAATAAAAAACTATTCCACCCTCAGTAAGTGGCAGCCAATTTTATTTCAAAGAATGAATGCCTCCAGCACATAACTAACCTTTGCATTGGTATAGTGCTAAAAATGTTTTTGAACCTTCTATAGAGCCGAGATACAAGATAAGATCTATTGTTTCCTGTGGCCGCTGAAACAAATTATCAAAAACTGGTGGCTTAAAGAACAGAAACTCTACTGCAGTTCTGGAGACAGGAAGTCTGAAAGCAGATGTCTCAGGGCTGGTTTCTTACAGAGGCTGAGGGAAGAAGCCGACTGCTCCACCCCTCCCTCCTGGCTTCTGGCGGCTACAGGTGGCATCAGCACCCCTGGCTAATCTGTTTCTCTCTTCCTGCGGCCTGCTCTGCTTTTTCTCCTCCCTTAGCTTCTCTTATTAAGATGCCTGTCATTAGGGTTAGGCCCCATCCTAATTCAGGATGACCTAATCTCTAGATCCTCAGTTCAAAGTATCCTTGGCAAAGACCCTTTCCCCAAATAGGGCCACATTCACAGGTTTTAGATGGGCATGTCTTAGGGATGAGATGGTTGGATGGCATCACTGACTCAATGGACATGAGTTTGAGTAAACTCCGGGAGTTGGTGATGGACAGGGAGGCCTGGCGTGCTGCAGTCCATGGGGTCGCAGAGTTGGACACGACTGAGCGACTGAATTGTTGAACTGTTGTCTTTGGGAGAGCACTATTGAACCAACTAGAAAAACCCACGTTAATTTATTTTTTCATGTGGTGAACCAGCTTCTCCAACTCTATCTGCTAAATAATCCCTGCTCTCCCTACTGTTTTGTTTTTTCGTTTTGTCCATGCTGCAGGACTTGTGGGATCTTTGTTCCCCAACCAGAGATGGAACCAAGGCCCTTGGCAGTGGTGAAGAGCTGATTAAAGACCCCAATGCTGGGAAAGACTGAAGGCCAAAGGAGAAGGGGTGGCAGAGGATGAGATGGTTAGATAGCATCAATGACTCAGTGGACATGAGTTTGAGCAAACTCTGGGAGACAGTGAAGGACAGAGGAGCCTGGTGTGCTGTAGTCCATAGGGTCGCAAAGAGTTGGATGCAACTTAGCCACTGAAAACCAACAACCACCTTGGCAGTGAGGCCCTTGGGCACTGGACCACCAGGGAAGTCCCTCCCCATTCATTTGTGATATCACCTTTTCAATGTACTAAGTACCTATTTGTACCAAGTTCCCATTTGTAGCCAGCTTATGTCTGGACTCTGCATTCTATTCTATTTGTCTGCCTGCTTTTTCTGCCACATTGTTTTAATTACTGTGATTTTGTAATATGTCTTAATATTTGGTAGAGCAAGGCTCCCACCTTAGCTCTGCTTTTTTTAAAATGCCTTAAGATTTTAAGGACCTTGATTTTCCATGTACATCTTAGGATCAGTTTATGAGTGCTTCCCTCCCTGCCCCAAATGCCTTGGGATTTGGGTTGTAATCCTAATGACTTTATAATTTGGAGAAAATTGACTCCTTTAAGACATTAGGTTAGTTCACCCATGAACTATGTCCGTCTTTATTCTGGTCTTCTTTTTATGTCCTTTAGTAGAATCTAAGTGTTCTCCAAGAAGGCCTTGTATGCTCTGTTAGGATAATTGAGAGGGAAGAACATTCTACAACTTACAAATGACTTATTTTTATATATCCCCTCTCTCTGGAGCTTTTTTATCCACATTTTACAGAAAAGGAAACTGAGGCCCAGAAGGGTCCAGGAACTTTGCCAAGAACACACAGAAGCGACAGAGCTGAAACCAGGCCCCCTAGCCCAGGCCCTGGCACTCAACGTGTCTTGCACACTGAGTACCACCCACCCTTGCCCCCGGCTCAGCAAAGGCTTGGGTGAACAGATCTGATGCCAGTCAATCTCTGATTGACAAAGGTAAACCACGGACATTTCGGAGGCTGGCTCACACTTAGTCATTTATTTTAAGACCTGCACAAAGAGACACGCAGCGTAGATATACAGAAGAACAATAAGAATACAGGTTGCCTTGACTTGTTGTGCGAGGGCTTGCCTGGATGAAGATCTGAAGTCTGTCTTGCTTGTGCTACTGCTGTGGAACCTGGTGCTAATGGGCACCTTGCTGGCCCCCAGACTGCAGCCTCCTTCTCCCTCGCTGGCATCCTTGTCCTCAACCACTAGGCACAGGCTGACGGAGGCTGGCCTGAGCCCGCTCAGGGTGGCCGGGTCAGGCCCAGGGAAGCGCTGGCTAAAAGGAATGGTGGTCACGGGAAGGACGGTGGTGACCGCATCCAGATCTTTGGAGGGTGCCTTGCGCAGCCTAGCCCATCCCAGGGACTGCAGGCCACCGCCCCACAGGGCCCTGGCCACCTGTCCCATGGCCACCCCCAGCCTGTCCAGGCAGCGGAGCAGCAGGGACACAGCCGTCTGCTGCAGCACAGCCTGTGGCAGCAGCTCCAAGGCCTTGCTGTGCTCGTGGTGGAAGTCGACCAGGCTGTAGTGGGCACACTGGGCCACAGACAGCAGAGCGAGGTGGGCCTCCCATCGCAAGTGCCGCTGGAGCCATGGGACGCAGCGGCAGGCTCTGTGCATCAGGGTGGCCAGCAGCTGAAGGCCCCAGCCCCGCGCGATGGTCAGCAGCCGCCACAAGGTCTGCTGGACGGGCAGCAGCACCTCCATGCACAGCCTCTGGGCCAGGAAGAGCGCCCCCGTCACCTGTAGATTGCTGCCCCAGAAGACGCAGAAGCCCAGCACGTAGAGAGGCAGGCAGTGGGAAGCCATGTTTGCCACGGCTGCCTGCAGCCCCAGAAGCGGCCGGTAGAATCTCAGCAGGCTGGGCCCACACAGGAGCAGGAGCTGCCAGGTGCCTCGGGCCAGCCCGCTTCCATTCTGCGGCGCATCACCTTGACAGATGGTGGTGGAGGAGCCGGGAGAGGGGCCTTCATGACCCAGAGGCTCTGTGCCCAGCCTCCCGTTCTGGGGGCATGGAGCTGCACTCATGCCACAAGCTCATATTAACTGGCGTTCTGGCCCAAACGCACTGTCAGCTGAGCCAGGAGGTTGTGCAACAATCAGTGACAGCACAAAAGGTCAGGGTGTGAACTCTTGTCAAAGAGGGAGCATTGTTGCCTCAATGGGTAAGGGAGGCAGCCTCTGAAGCTATGAAGTTTAGGTGGGGCCTGCTGTGTTCATGCCCACACCTGACAAATGACAGCCTGAGCCTTCTCGGAGCTAGGCCCTGCAATCTCGGCCACCATGAAGCTTATGGTCTGGCAAGAGAGATGACAAACCCAGACAGTGTATTAAAAAGCAGAGTCATCACTTTGCTGACAGAGGTCCATATAGTCAAAATTGTTTTTTCCAGTGGTCATGTACGGATGTGAGAGTTGGACCTTAAAGAAGGCTGAGCGCCGAAGAATTGATGTTTTTAAACTGTGGTGTTGGAGAAGACTCTTGAGATTCTCTTGGACTGCAAGGAGATCAAACCAGTCAATCCTAAAGGAAATCAACCCTGAATATTCATTGGAAGGACTGATGCTGAAGCTGAAGCTCCAATACTTTGGCCACCTGATGCGAAGAGCCGACTCATCGGAAAATACCCTGATGCTGGAAAAGATTGAGTGCAAGAGAAGGGGGAAAGGGAGGATGAGACAGTTGGATGACATCACTGACTCAGTGGACATGAGTTTGAGTCAGGGAGATAGTGAAGGACAGGGAAGCCTGGTGTTCTGCAGTCCATGGGGTCACAGTCAGACACAACTTAATGACTGGACAACAACAAGAGAGATGGACACTGAAATACACTCATGACAAAACTGCCTCACTCAAGTCCTCTCTTCCCTCTTGCCCTCACACTTCTCCATTTTTTTTTTTTCTCTTTCTGCTATGAAAGAAAGCAGAGGGATTGAACCTGGGGCCCTGGAAGTGAGAGAGCTGTGTCCTAACCACCAGACCACCAGGGAATCCCCCTGTGCTTCTCCATTCTGCTTTTCTGGTCCTCCTAACCTCCTGCCGCCAAGGCTGGTCCACACCTTGGGTTTTACCTAGCAGCAGAGAATAACTGCCCTTCAATGATTTGAGCAAAACATGGGCCCTTTTCCATTCCTTACTAGCTCCATTTTGAAAAACTATTGACAGAGGACCATTTATGAACAGTCAGTTCATTTCTTTCCAGACTCTTGATTTTTTCTTTGGATTAAATCAGTAATCAGGGATCAAGTAACCTACCTCCTTTGTTTTGACCTGCTGTAAACAGCTTGCCCAGATGGGCTCGGTGTGTCACCCGGATTTCACTGGTCTGCACAAATGTGCTTAACTGTGTATTCACTGTGGGGTGATGTTCAGGGTGTCATTAGCTGCATCCCATTTTGATCCCTTTCGGAGAACCCTATCTCCCTGAGAAATTTCTTTAAAGCCTTATTCCAGGCACAGTGGATTCCTTTGGCCAGTGTTTATCATGTGGATGTTGTGAATCATGTTACTAATCATATTTATCTTTTGTATTTGGCTGGAAGAGGCTTGAAGCCAAATGGAAGGACTACTATGGCATGAACAGTGGTCTATAATGTGTGTTTTGGGTGTGATCCTGAAACTGAGTGGTGCCCTGTCGGGTTCCCGGTCATGGAGGCCTTTTTGTCCCCCGTTTCTTGTAGGCAAGACTCCAGCCTCCATGACCTTCCCCGAGTTCCAAAAGGCCAGTTCCAACAGTTGCTAATCAAGGGAGGTACAGCCAAGAAACTTTGGCTGAGGAAAGATTAAAGAGACTGTCCAGTGGTTAAGAATCTGCCTCAAAATGCAGGAGACGCAGGTTCAAGTCTGGTCCAGGACCTAGGATCTCACCTGGCACAAAGTAACTAAGCCTCCACACCATAACTACTGAGCCCACATGCTCTGGAGCCACACGCCACAACTAGAAAGTTCCTGTTGCAATGAAAGATCTCATGTGCCATAACTAAGACCCAAGGTAGCCAAATAAATAAATATGTCAAAGAAAAAAAAAAAAGATTAAAGGCATCAGAGAAGCTCATCAGAGACCCTACACATACCCTTAATCTTATCAGCAACCTCACGGAAATCTATTGCCATAAAACTTCTCACCAAACTCCCAAGCCCTTTGCCTGGCAAAGCAATAAAGCTTTTATTTCCTGCTTCAGCCAAAACCCTCTGCGTGATTCGATTCTGCACTGGTATATACAGAGAAGCTGAGCTTTTGGCATCAATCCCTCTCTGGCTTCATATTATTTCCCTTCTCTCACATTCTTAGTTTCTTCTTGTTGATTTGCATACATCTTGCTGTATAGCCTTAGACTTGTTCTTAGAAGAGATGATACAGTTAACTCCATAAATGATTCTAAACTTATACACAGAAGTTAATCTATCCTTTATAAAAGTAACACTGTGCTGTGCTTAGTCGCTCAGACTCTTTACAACCCCATGGCCTGTAGCTTGCCAGACTCCTCTGTCCTTGGGGATTCTCCAGGCAAGAATACTGGAGCGGGCTGCCAAGCCCTCCTCCAGGGGACCTTCCCAACTCAGGAATCCAACCCAGGTCTCGCACAATGCAGGCAGATTCTTTACCATCTGAGCCACCAGGGAAGCCCAAGAATACTGGAGTGGGTAGCCTACCCCTTCTCCAGGGGATCTTCCCGATTCAGGAATCGAACCAGGGTCTCCAGCATTGCAGGTGGATTCTTTACCAGCTAAGCTACCAGGGAAGCCCCAAAAGTAACACTATCTACCCAATATTCCAAAATGGTTATCTTAACTCCTGCTATCTCTGCTTGCTCTCCCAGGCCCCTAACAGTGACTCATACAAATAGTCCCCAGATCCTATGGATCCTAAAGATCTCCTGATTCTGATCGTTCGTATCGACTCTCAGGGTCCTTTTCCTGGTCATCCACCTGATGGCTTGCAAGGAATAGTGAAAGCCATACTTTATCCCCATCTTTCAGTTCAGTTCAGTTGCTCAGTTGTGTCTGACTCTTTGCGACCCCATGGACTGCAGCACGCCAGGTTTCCCTGTCCATCACCAACTCCTGGAGCTTACTCAAATTCATATTCATCGAGTCAGTGATGCCATCCAACCATCTCACCCTCTGTCGTCCCCTTCTCCTCCTGCCTTTAATCTTTCCCAGCATCAGGGTCTTTTCAAATGAGTTAGGTCTTCACATCAGGTGGCCAAAGTATTGGAGTTTCAGCTTCAGCATCAGTCCTTCCAATGAACATTCAGGACTGATTTCCTTTAGGATTGACTGGTCAGATCTCCTTGCAGTCCAAGGGACTCTCAAGAGTCTTCTCCAACACCACAGTTCAAAAGCATCAATTCTTCAGTGGTCAGCTTTCTTTATAGTCCAACTGTCACATCTATACATGACTACTGGAAAAACCATAACCTTGACTAGACAGACCTTTCTTGGCAAAGTAATGTCTCTGCTTTTTAACGTGCAATCTAGGTTGGTCATAGTTTTTCTTCCAAGGGGCAAGTGTCTTTTAATTTCATGGCTGCAGTCACAATCTGCAGTGATTTTAGAGCCCCCCAAAATAAAGTCTGACACTGTTTCCACTGTTTCCCCATCTATTTGCCATGAAGTGATGGGGCTGGATGCCATGATCTTAGTTTTCTGAATGTCGAGTTTTAAGCCAACTTTTTCACTCTCCTCTTTCACTTTCATCAAGGGGCTCTTTCGTTTTTCTTCGCTTTCTGCCATAAGATGCAGATGGTGTCATCTGCATATCTGAGGTTATTGATATTTCTCCCGGCAATCTTGATTCCAGCTTGTGGTTCATACAGCCCAGCATTTCTCATGATGTACTCTGCATATAAGTTAAATAAGCAGGGTGACAATATAGAGCCTTGACATACTCCTTTCCTGATTTGGAACCAGTCTGTTGTTCCATGTACAGTTCTAACTGTTGCTTCCTGACCTGCATACAGATTTCTCAGGAGGCAGGTCAGGTGGTCTGGTACTCCCATCTCTTTTAGAATTTTCCACAGTTTGTTGTGATCTACACAGTCAAAGGTTTTGGCATAGTCAATAAGGCAGATGTTTTTCTGGAACTCTCTTTCTTTTTCGATGATCCAGCGGATGTTGGCAATTTGATCCCCATCTTTAGTTGACCTTTTGTCGTTCTTAGGCACAGTGGGCTCGGTACACATTTGCTGAATGAATGAATGAATCCTTCATCGGACAGATGGGAAAGCTGAGGCCTGAGGCAATATCTCTAGAGGAAAACAATAGAATGGGAAAGACTAGAGATCTCTTCAAGAAAACTGGCATTAATGAAGGAATATTTCATGCAAAGATGAGCACAATAAAGGACAGAAATGGCAAGGACCTAACAGAAGCAGAAGAGATTAAGAAGTGGCAGGAATACACAGACGGACTATACAAAACAGTTCTTAATGACTCCGATAACCATGATGGTGTGGTCACTCACCTAGAGCCAGACATCCTGGGGTGTGAAGTCAAGTGGGCCTTAGGAAGCATTACTACGAACAAAGCTAGTGGAGGTGATGGAATTCAAGCAGAGCTATTTAAAATTCTAAAAGATGATGCTGTTAAAGTGCTATACTTAATATGCCAGCAAATTTAGAAAACTCAGCAGAGGCCACAGAACTGGAGAAGATGATGCTGTTAAAGTGCTGCACTCAATATATCAGCAAATTTGGAAAACTCAGCAGAGACCACAAAACTGGAAAAGGCCAATTTTCATTCCAATCCCAAAGAAAGGCAACACCAAAGAATGTTCAAATTACTGTACAACTGCGCTCATTTCACATGCTAACAAGGTCATGCTCAAAATCCTTCAAGCTAAGCTTCCACAGTACATGAACCAAAAACTTTCAGATGTACAAGCTGGATTTAGAAAAGACAGAGGAACCGGAGATCAAATTGCCAACATCTGTTGGATCACAGAAAAAACAAGGGAATTCCAGAAAAAATCTGCTTCTGCTTCAATGACTATGCTGAAGACTTTGACTGTGTGGATCACAACAAACTGTGAAAAATTCTTAAAAGATGGGAATACCAGACCACCTTACTTCTCTCTCCTGAGAAACCTGTATGCAGGTCAAGAAGCAACAGTTAGGAAAAAAAGAAAAGAAGCAACAGTTAGAACCGGACATGAAACAATAGACTGGTTCAAAATGGGAAAGGAGTATGGCAAGACTGTATATTGCCACACTGTAAATTTAACTTATATGCAGAGTAAGTACACCATGCGAAAGGCCAGGCTGGAACTGGGCCAGCGCCCCACTTTCTCATCTTTGATGGCTGGCTCGGAACTGGCCAGTGTGCCGGTAGCTTGCTGATGTGTTCCAGTGAGCATACACTGAGGCTCACAGTCTAGTGGAAGCGGACTAGTCTGTTGTTTTGGACCTACTTGGTTTTAATCAGTATGTGGTGTCCTTGGGATTTGTCATTCTTTCAAAGGTTGTGCCCTGCCCCCTTCCCTTTTGTGTCATTCCCACAGCCTGGTGCAGCATCTGACATGCAGCAAGACTTCAGGAAGAATTTCTTATTGAGCGAATGAGTGACTCAGGACCCCGGAGCTCCTTTTCCAGTGAAGAGGCGACTGAACCCTGAGTCTGATGTCATGAAAACCTAACCTAGAATCAGGCTTGAGCTCTGTCCTTTCTTAATTGTATGACTTTTGCCAAATTATTCCTTTTTGGCCTGAACTTAGTCTTCTCTATAAAAAGGGACAGTGTGGGCCATAATTCCTTGTCTGCCATTCTGAAATAAAAAGTTGTTATTTATAACGTTAAGTTTCTGGTATAAAGGAGAGTGATTTGGTCATATATTCTTTTTCATATTCTTTTCCACTATGGTTTATTATAAGATATTGAATATAGTTCCCTGTGGCATATAGTAGGACCTTGTTTCTCTATTTTATATACAGAAATTTGTACCTAATCCCAATCTCCCAATTCATTCCTTCCCTAACCCTTTTTCTCTTTGGTAACCATACCTTTGTCTTCTATGTGAGTCTGCTTCTGTTTGGTGAATAAGTTCATTCGTATCATATTTTAGATTCCATGAGTGATATCACAGTATTTGTCTTTTTCTGTCTTCACTCAGTATGATACTCGCTAGGTCCATCCATATTGCTGTAAATTGAATTATGAAAAAACTTAAGTCAGTTGGTGGCAAAAACGAAAGTAATCTGAATTTTTTAGGCAGCAAAGTTAGCCTTGAACTGTGGGGCTATTTATTCCACTCCATGTGAATATTCATGTCTCTTTACAGAATTAATGTGTTTCATTAAAGAGCTTAGGGAGGATTACATAATATACAGTATGTGCACCATATTGCATGATATTATCTAAAACATGAAAAATGCTGAATTTGGAAACAGATCTGGCCCCAAAGATTTCCAATAAGGGGCTGAGGACTCTCAACACTGCCACTGAGGGATGGAGTGAAGGTTAAATGAGAACGCTTTCTTAATAACGGTGTGAGCAATGGCCAGGCCCAGAATCAAAGAACAGAACAGGGTGGGATGGAGGTGGAAAGTGGAAAAGTGTGTGTGTGTGTTCACCCACAGAAAAGAGGCTGGAGCAGCTAGTTAGGGCAGATTCTTGGCTTGCAGGCTCAGGAGTTAAGCCTTAAACCAGAGGAAATAACTAGGAGTGGGGGTGGGGAAGGGCACGGAAAGTAACCAAAAGATAATATGATTTTTAGATCTGGATGGACAAGCCTGGCGGCAGGGAGAGCAACTAGGAGACTCCTAGGTGACCACGAGCCCAGGCAGAGATCAGCGAGGGTCCTTCATGCAGAGGATCTGGGAGGCAGGGAGAGCCAGGCTTCGTGACACCCGGCAGCTGGTGAGGGTTTCTCCGCCTCAGACCTTTAGAATCAAGCGCCAGTCCCCGCAGCCCGATACTGGGAGAAATGGCCTAGATGGAGCTAGAGGGAGGGGAAACCCCAAATTAGCACGCATTAAAGGCAAGCTGGTGTCGGGAAGCGCCTCTGAGTTGGGAACCAGGAAAACCAGGGGCTCAGTCTTTTCTCTCCAACTTTGAGTTGGTGGGGGCTGTGCAACTGATTCCACTTCGACATGCCTGCAAAATGGCAACATCGATGATCTAGAGTGCCGGACGGAAATGATATACCACGTGAGAAAACGCTTTGGAACTGAAGCCCCAATAGGGTTATTCAATTCCAGAAGTGACTGACCATTTTCCTTCACCGTAATAGCGCGTTTCAACGTTTCCTCAAAAGTTGGCTACTGTCCAACGCTTGTAGGGCGATAGTATTTTGATTTTCCGCCGGCGCGTCCTAGAATTTTCAGAAAGTGTGATCCCAGCCGCTCGCCGTAGGACCTCTAAATCCCACCTACCAAACTGACGCCAAGGTCGGAACGCAAGCAAGGCGAGAACGAGCATGCGCGGAAATGGAGTCCAGCGTCGGCCCCGCGACCCGAAGTCTGCCGCGGGTGCGCGCTCGCACGCCGGAAGGGGCGGAGCCAGACTAGGATTTATATATCTCGCGCGGCTAGCGGGCTGACCTCTACCGGCAGCTTCCGACGGCAGGATGGTATGTAGTGTCATGGCGGCTTCCTCTTTGTCGTGGTGGCAGGGCTGAATCCGCGGCACATCCCCGCCATCTCGGTTCACCCGGCGCCGGGGTTCTGCTGTAATATCACGGGGCACTCAGCGGAACCCGCGGCCAGGTCTATTTCCTGAAAACGTCCGGGACTTGAGGATGGTTTGGGGCCTGCCTGTCGGCTGGCTAGAGGCCTTGGCTTGTGGGGCCTGGGCCCGACGGTTTTCAAACCATGGACTATTCCTAGATTTTTATCTCAGCATTTGAGATCCAAGTCGTGAGCCCTTTGGCAGGAGGACCTTGTGTGCGATTGTTTGGCTCTAGTGTTAAAGAGGTTCAGAAATCCAGGCCGGTAGGCTGGAGAGGGTATTCGGGACAGGGGTTGTTGAGGCCTCATTCTGAAACGTCTGGGAACGTTGGTACAACTCCTTTGGCCTCTAGAGTTGTCAGAAACCAGAAATGATGAACTTACTGACGGGCGGACAGAGACGCTGTGCTGATTGTCACGTTCTGATTTGGCTCTGTCGAATTCTAGTGGCCACCATTTTCCGGTTTGGCTCCCGTTGGGAGCATGGGGAATCCTTCAGTACCATTGTCCGCCACCCAGCCCTTTGACAAGGAGTCCCTGGGCAAAATGGCAATAATGATGATCAGAATCTTGAGTGTAAGGCTTGTTAAGCGATCCTTAATGCGACTCTCTGCTGTGTGTTTGTCTTCTTAAAGAGAAAAAGGGGCATGGTTTGTTTTTAAGTTACAAGGTGAGGGGTTGAGGGGTTGAAGTAAATGTTCAAGTTTGACTGAATAATACCTTCTGGATGTGTGATTACGAATAATTAAACTTAATTCTGAATGTAGATATCTTACCTGGGTTGCTGGCATGGAGTCGTCATTGCTTGAAATCCTCCTAAAACCTAGGCCTCTGGGAACAAAGCTCCTCAGAAGGTGCTAATGTTCTTCTATTTCTCTTAGTCTCACAGGAAGTTCTCTGCTCCCAGGCATGGGTCCCTGGGCTTCCTGCCTCGGAAGCGCAGCAGCCGGCACCGCGGGAAGGTGAAGAGCTTCCCCAAGGATGACTCTTCCAAGCCTGTGCACCTCACTGCCTTTCTTGGCTACAAGGCTGGCATGACCCACATTGTGAGGGAGGTCGATAGGCCAGGGTCCAGTAAGTACATGCTGCATCTTTCTAGCTGATGGGAGAGCTGGAGTTGACTAGATGGGGCCAAGCAGTCAGAATGGAGCAGGCTTTGGCGAGATCAACAGAACTTCTGGACTTCAGAATGGAAATATATTTTAGGATTGATTAGTATTCCAGAGTTCAGGTGACTGGCATTGTTTTAGGCAGAGGGGTGTAATGAAGTCAAGGAGCGTGGTGAGTAAATTTGTTAAGAGCCAAAGAACAGAAAGGTTCCCCCGCTGGCTCAGTGGTAAAAGAACCTGCCTGCCAAGCAGGAGACTCCTGGGTCGGTAAGATCCCTGGAAAAGGAAATGGCAGCACATTGCAGTATTTTTTTCCTGGGAAATTGAAGTAGAAAAGTGACTAGAACACGTAGCACTGATGACTGAAACAGATAGCGTTAGACAGTTAAAACGGTTTCTGGGCTCTGGTGTTACTGCCTTACTATACTTAGTATTCTTGTATTCTGAAAGCAATAAGGAATTTGTCTCTAGAGATGGCTGCAACAGACCAGAGCTGGAGCCAGACTTATGTGGTTGAGTAGAGTCCAGATGGTTTTCATTGAGTTGAAAATATCTGCGCGCCAGCTGAACAGTCTGCAGTGAGGACAGGCCTGAGAGGTGCAGACTTCTGCAGACCCGTCCTGTGAAGCAGATTGCTGGCCTGGAAGGGCGCGTGTGGGGACTCGCTAGTCCACTCAGCTTTGACCACGTACTTTATTTGCAGAGGTGAACAAGAAGGAAGTGGTGGAGGCTGTGACCATCGTGGAGACTCCGCCCATGGTGATTGTGGGCATCGTGGGCTACGTGGAAACACCCCGAGGCCTCCGGACCTTTAAGACCATCTTTGCTGAGCATATCAGCGACGAGTGCAAAAGGCGCTTCTACAAGAACTGGTAAGGGAGCCGCGGCTCGGCTCACCCTGGGCTGGGCCAGGGGAAAGGGCTGTGTGCTTTGTGGGGCCTCAGCTCCGTAGTCGGCGGCAGGGCAGCTGCTTTGGTGTCACATTTAGTCGCCTCTTGGGCAGAACAGTTCTCAGGAACAATGGGAGCAGCGTCCCGGGACATTTCCTTTGGTGTTGACCTCGGGTGCTGCCTCAGTTCGGCAATCCTTTAGGTTGCTGACAAGTATGGGGGTCTGTTTAGAGTGGTAACTGATACCCCCAGCCCACCCCAGGTGTGTGGTCTGGTTAATGGCTAACTTGGAGCAAGAATTTATTTGTGTATCCGAATGTCGTGTTTCATTATTAACCTTGTGGACCTCTGCTCAGCTCCGCTCGGCTCTGTCCGATGAGCTCCATCCAGGCTCCGCTTGCCGGTGGAAAAGGCTCCTTAGAAGCCGGCAATGAGCCCCGTCCCCACACGGTGCCTGTGTGCCTCCCCCTCACCCGTTGGAGGGCTGATGAAGGCTGGCACCTGGGCCCCCTCCCCAACTCTGCTCTGCTCCTGAAGGCATAAGTCCAAGAAGAAGGCCTTCACCAAATACTGCAAGAAGTGGCAGGACGCAGACGGCAAGAAGCAACTTGAGAGGGACTTCAGCAGCATGAAGAAGTACTGTCAGGTCATCCGTGTCATTGCCCACACCCAGGTGAGTGCTGGCCAGGGCCACGAGGAGGGTCACTACCCGCTGCTGCCCGGCTGAGGGCGATGGCCTACATGGTCACCGGTGGCTCTGGGGGGCACTGTGTTATCTTCTGAATTGATTCTGTGCTCAGACTGGTTTTGTGCCAGACCTCGTGATTTTAGGGACAGTAAGATTTTCAGGTCCTTAAATGTATTTTCCTGGGGGACGAGAGATTGTTAAAAGCAACAGTCCAGCCAAGGCCCTGCCTTGAGACCTGGGTTCCTGGGGCCAGAATATAAGGATGCAGGGTAGCTTGAGAAAGCATCCAGTGGCTCCACGCAGGGTTTTTTGTTACCAGCAGAGGGCACTGTGTCCCCAGTGAATCTTAATTAGATAAAACCATGACCTGTTTTTAGGAAAACTGGTTGAAGGAATTGGTGAGTCATAACTTACGTAGGTAGTCTAGCACCTAACTGAAAATAGTGTTGAGAGGCTGACTTGAGTTGAATTAGCTTTAGCTTTTAGTTTTCTGGGTTAGACTGGGTATAACCCAGTTGTTAAACCTGTGTGTGTACCTGTCATTTCTAAGTGAAGAGTAGTCTTGTGTGGTTAGTGGTGACCACGTTACCACAGATCCGTGCTGTGTCCACTAAATGTAGCTCAGTAGTACAGCACTGGGCAGCTTTTAAAAAGCTTTGTTTGGATTTTGGTCCTCATAGCTTGTATTTGCAGTCTTACACTGCTCTTTTAAAAAGTGGCTTATTGGCAGTTAACAGCGTGCTAGATGGCTAGGGTAAACCAGAGCAGATACCCCAAAGGCACTGGCCAAAACGACCAGTCGGGAACAGGGAGCTGGTTGGTGGAAGGTTCTTGGTGTTTGGCCCGGCTTGCGGTCCTCTCACGCTGAATCCCCTGTGCCTTTCTAGATGCGCCTTCTTCCTCTGCGCCAGAAGAAGGCCCACCTCATGGAGGTCCAGGTAAACGGAGGCACTGTGGCTGAGAAACTGGACTGGGCCCGTGAGAGGCTCGAGCAGCAGGTCCCTGTGAGCCAAGTGTTTGGCCAGGATGAGATGATTGATGTCATTGGGGTGACCAAGGGCAAAGGCTACAAAGGTGAGCTTTGCAGTGGCCTGCGTTGCTGTGGTTACCCTGGGAGAGTGATGTCGGGCCGCGCTGTTCAGTGATGAGGCCCTGGAATGAGCGCTGGGCACAGCGCCCGAGTCAGACTGCGGAAATGTTCCTTGCTGCCTTCCTTCTGAGAACAGCTCTGGTCAGGTGGTTGGGTCAGCGTGTGGGATTGGGGTGAATGGTTTTCAAACACACTGCAAAACACTGGGCTCGGGGCTTCGTGAATCCTCTTGGGTCCACGTGATATTCTGGTACAGGGATGATTCTCTAAGACCTGAACTTGTTGCTGAAAAGGGTTATGTCTAAGCTGATAATCACCTTGGATGGATGGAGGTATAGTAAGGGAGAGGATTGTTGCAGTCAGGTGTTGTATTTCTTTGGACAAAGTACCACGAACTGAAGTTGGGCATTCATAGCACAAAAGGGCCAGTGGCATGGTGCTAGGCATCATGTTAACAGCCTGTGTCTCTTCCAGGTGTCACCAGCCGTTGGCACACCAAGAAGCTGCCCCGTAAGACCCACCGAGGACTGCGCAAGGTTGCCTGTATTGGGGCGTGGCATCCTGCCCGGGTGGCCTTCTCTGTGGCTCGGGCTGGGCAGAAAGGCTACCATCACCGCACTGAGATCAACAAGAAGGTGAGGTGCACGTGGGGGCCCTGTGGAGACTTCAGCCTTAGGGGAGCAGAGTGGCTCCGCTTTGGGGATTGTGTGGGGTTCTGGTCCTTGTCATCAGTCCACTGGGTGGAGCATCACGTGGACTTAGTTGCTCATGCCTGGTGGCACAGTTGTGACTCGTCAGTGTCCTGGTTTGTAAAGTGCCATCCTTGAAGGTGATTCTGGTCGGGTTGAGGATGAGAGCCTCGTTTATCCTCTTCTGTCCCATGGTGTTGGAGAGGCCCCATCCCTTATCTCCCTGGATGGCATTGTTCAGGCCCAGGCAGCTTTTCTTTGCTGCAAGCCTGGGACGCCCCATCACGAGGGTCAAGGTCATAACTGCTTTCCCAGAGTCCTTTGCAGGCTACCCTGCCCCCAAGTTGGGGAATCATTTGTCCCTAATGGCAGTCCTTGCCTCCAGTCAACCTGAGTCCCTGCCTTGTTTTCTTGTTAATCAAATATTTATGCTCATTTCTTCCTTCAGATCTACAAGATTGGTCAGGGCTACCTCATCAAGGACGGCAAACTGATCAAGAACAATGCCTCTACTGATTACGATCTGTCTGACAAGAGCATCAACCCTCTGGTGAGTAATGGGAGCTGTCCTTGCAAATCCTGTCTGGTCTGGCCGGGGATTTCCCTGAGTCCCAGGCCTCCCACAAGGGCCAGGATCAGTTTTTACCCACAGTTCACTGGTCCCCTGGGCAGCATCCAGCTGTGGTGGGGACTGTTTGGTGTGGGGTGGGGCCAGCTGTGCAGTGATGAGACCCTGGAATGAGCGCTGGGCACAGTGCCCGAGTCAGACTGCGGAAGTATTCCTTGCTGCCTTCCTTCTGAGAACAGCTCTGGTCAGGTGGCTGTCCTGGGCCCAGCAGGCCCAGGGCGTGGGTATTGTCAGACCTGGCTACAGCCTCATGCTTGATCTGTGCTGACCCGATGACCTTGCTCCTTTCCAGGGTGGCTTTGTCCACTACGGTGAGGTGACCAATGACTTTGTCATGCTCAAAGGCTGCGTGGTGGGAACCAAGAAGCGAGTGCTCACTCTGCGCAAGGTGAGGCTGGGCGGGGAGTGCCGAGCTCTGTTAGGGGAGTTGGTTGGGAGGAAAAGCAGGAACCGCTATGCCTGACGTCTTAGGAGGAGAAGATTCCCTGTCTGGCCTGGCCCAGATGTTTGTTGCTTGCTTATATATATATTCCTCATCTGTATTCTTGCCTCATCCCTCTAAGATGAAGGGCTGTGAACTAAGGTGGTACAGGAAAGGCTTGGCTCTCTAACCTTCCCCTCTTGGCCCACAGTCCTTGCTGGTACAGACCAAACGGCGGGCCCTGGAGAAGATCGACCTCAAATTTATTGATACCACCTCCAAATTTGGTCATGGTCGCTTCCAGACTGTGGAGGAGAAGAAAGCCTTCATGGTGAGTACTTAGCTTGCTGCCCTCAGGCTGGGGTGGGGGTGGCTTTCAGCTTCTGTCACCTGTCAGCCTGCCCATGTGGTGCTGATACAAAAGGTGCTTCTTTTGTGCCAGGGCAGGGGAGACCAGTCCAGAGTCTGGCCACTGGGGTTGGGAAAGTTGTGACTGCTGCCTTCTGTCTCTAACCTGGCTGCTTTTCTCTCCACAGGGACCACTTAAGAAGGACCGAATTGCAAAGGAAGAAGGGGCCTAATAGAACAGATTGTACAGCTGGTAGAATCTCAATAAAATTATTTTCCAGTGACATCTGCCTCTGACTTTGCTTTCTCAGTTTTGGCTGCTTCCCTTGGGCCCTCATGCTCCCTGGGTCCCCCCAGCTGTTTGCCCTACCACGGTGGCCCCATGCCTGGTGAAGATAAAGCAAAAGTTGAGAGCCAGCAGCTTGGGGAGTGAGCTTTGTGTGAAATGTTTGTCATTGGGTAAGGCGTCTGGGTCGCTTGTGTGGCAGTGCACGATCTGGAGTCATTGTCACCCACTGGCAGGGCAGACCCTGGCTCTGCTGAGTGTCCAGCTACATGGTTTAGTCACTGATCACTGGAGGGATTCCAGTTGGGGCTTGCTGAGGTTCTTTCGTAGCCATCAGCCAGGTTCTGGCTGTGGGAGAGAATGGATGTCAAGCAGAAGGGCCCCTTGGGGCTCAGAACACGAATTTGCTTTGTGGCAGGCCCTGGTGATTAAAATCGACTTCATTAGAATGAGAATACGGGTTGGTGGGGGCTGAGTGCCTTGACCTGGCTCACCTGGCTGGTCATGCTACTGAAACCCTATGTGCATTCTGGTCTCTCTCTGGTCCCTCTGTTGTGCTGACCATTGTTGAGCATCTGGCATCTTGCAGGTCAGTCAGCAAACTCCTGGGAGATGGAGAGGGAAGCCTGGCGTGCTGCAGTACGTGGGGTTGCAAAGAGTCAGACATACAGTAACTGAACAACAGGCTGTTGAGCAGCTTGGTTCCTGGATCTCTGCACTGGCCTCTGGGGTCTCGCCCACCCTTTGGTGCAGTGAATCCCAGCATCTCCTTTCCAATCCCAGCTGCCCACATCATCTGCCTATGTGGCATGTTTTGCTTTGGCCCCACCTAAGCAGGGCAGAGACCACAGCCCCCGCACTTCTGACATCCCTGCCCCGCATCTTGGCAGCCAGCGTTCCGGTATTCTCTGAGCCTTGGTTTTCTATTCTTTGGAGGAGTCGGAGGAGTCGTAATGGGAAGATTGGCCCAGCGAGCATGTGTGCTCCACTGTCGACTGACCCAATGGACTGTGTGCAGCATGCCAGGCTCCCCTGTGCCATTTTGCAGACGAGTCCAGGAGTGGGTTGCTATTTCCTTCATGGGATCTCCCTGACCCAGGAATCTAACCCAAGGCACTGCGGGTTCTGTGTCAGGATTACTGGAGGCAGCCTGAGTTGAGCCTCTGGTTCTGAATAAACATGCCCCCCCACACCCCCACCCCTGCCCCCTCCACGCTTGGGTGGGTTCTGTGGTAGAGGAGGCTGAGCAAGAACCCTTAAGTCTGGGGCCCCTCCCCAGCACCTGTTTGCCCAGCTTTCCTGGAGTCCCTTCGGAGCTGAGTAGGGCAGTGGGCCTCAAAGCCAGCCTCTGCTAGTTTGCTACCCTTGCAGCACGTTTTCCCAGGACCTGGGCCCTTACTGGCGGGAGCTGCACTCAAGGCTGGAGCCACCAGGGGGCGAGAGTGGGCAGCACCCAGTTGGGACAGCCTTGCAGGACTCTGGACTTTGCAGGGGGTTCAGTTCCCTCCCCAACCAGGGCTCTTCAAGATGCCCCATAGTCCCCGGCGTCAAGCCCACAGCCAGAGGGTCAGGACCTGCCCCAAGGCCCCCAGGCAGCTCTGGCAGAACCAGAGCATGGGAGCTGGGTTCCTGGTCTTGTCGCTGCAGAAGCTCCTCTCCAGTCACGTTCTGGGGAAGGTGCTGAGATGGTTGAGGCCCCACCTCGTCCCCTCACCCACCCCAGTTGCCCTTTGCCTCTGAGCCTGTGGGCCTCCGCGGACCTTATGTCAGCCCTGGAGCCTAACTGCCCATCCAGCCCAGGTTGGAAAGGCTTTGTTGGTTTGAGATGTCTTGGCTGGGCCTCACTCCCTTTTAGGAATCTGCCCAGGTGTAGAGGATGACTGGGGATGTGGGGTCCAGAGAACAGGCTGATGGCGTCCACACATGCACCCAACAGCAGAGACAGACCGCACCCTCCTGGCCCCACACCTGTGCACAGAGACTTCAAGAGCAGGCTTGCCTGACTGAGCCGCTGTCTGCCGACCATCCCCATATCCCCATGTCCCCATCTCCTTGTTTCTGCCCTGCCCCTGGCCAGGGACTGATCTTGGGCACCTCCCAAATCACAGATCTGAACCTCGGCCTCAGCTGGTTGGAGACAGACACCTTGGCAGTGGTGGTTGTGGGACCTAGTGCAGAAGGTGGGTCCAGTGGGTGCACAGAACGGCTGGAGCTGTGGTCAGAATGAGAATTTGGGCTTCCCAGGGGCAGCAGTAAGCCCACGCATGTGTGTGGGATCAGCTTCACTCTTAAGAAACCCAGAGTGCCCGCCAGACACACAGGTGCTGGGGAAGCTGTGCTGAACTTAGAGGCCCAGCTCTTGAGCTTATCCTCTAGCTGGGGAGGGCAGACAGCAAACACGAGCAAACAGGACAGTTTTAGGAGTGATGAGGGACTTCCCTGGTGGCCCAGTAGTTAAGACCGCGCTTCCACTGCAGGGGGTACAGATTCTATCCCTGGTCGGGGAAATAAGATCCTAGGCTGTGTCTCACAGCCTAAAAGAGTAAAAAAAATAAAACACTGGTCTGCTAAGGTTTATTATTTAGATAATAGAAGCGATGGATGCTTTGGCCCTGAATCAAAGCCAGAAGTTTGCGGAAGCTCTCAGTGTTAAGCAGGAGCCTAAAGAAATCTTTGTATGGTCTGTTGGCCTTTTCAGAACTTTGAAAATGAAATAGTCAAATGATTCGAAAGAAACGTCTGAGTCATTGGTGATAGATGTGGGCTAATACTTGCTTGTAGTTGATTAATGCATTTGTTAGTTGATTCCAGAATTTAGAGATCCCTGATATAACTTGGGGCTTCCCAGGTAGCTCAGTGGTAAAGAATCTGCCTCCCAATGCAGGAGACATGGGTCCAATCCTTGGGTTGGGAGGATCCCCTGGAGGAAGAAATGGCAACCCACTCCAGTATTCTTGCCTGGAAAATCCCAGGGACAGAGGAGCCTGGCGGGCTACAGTCCATGGGGTTGCAAAGAGGCAGACAGAACTGAGCATACACACAGGATTTAACGTGTTCTTTAGAATTACGATACTGTTAATAAATCCAATTACTACAAAAAGAATTGCTGTGGATCTAAAAACAGTAGGATGATTCTGAATTGTGCGTGCTGTGTAGCTCCAATCCATGGGATTCTCCAGGCGAGAATACTGGGGTGGACTGCTATTTCCTCCCCCAGGAGTTCTTTCCAACCCAGGGATTGAATCTGTGTCTCTTGGCAGGCAGGTTCTTCACGACTGGGGCCACCTGGGAAGCCCCTCTAAACTGTGAGCTTCTTTTGAATATTACCGTTTCGTAAGGTCAGGGTCCTGACTGGTATATTTTACTCTTCATTCAAATTGGAAACTTATATTTACTATTGGGTTGTAAAACTTTTTGAGCTGAGTCTTGGATTATGAGGGGCTTCCCAAGTGGCACTAGTGGTAAAGAACCTGCCTGCCAATGCCGGAGACTTAAGGAGACATGGGTTCGATCCCTGGGTTGGGAAGATCCCCTGGAGGAAGGCATGGCAACCCACTCCAGTATTCTTGCCTGGAGAATCCCATGGACGGAGGAGTCTGATGAGCTACTGTCCATAGGGTCACAAAGAGTCGGACATGACTGAAGCGACTTACACACACGCGCGCACACACACACATTGGTTAGTGAAAGGGCTCTATATTATAGACATTGATTGAGAACGTTACTTTCATAGTATATGCTTTTTTGGCTGTGCCGTGCAGCTTGTGGGATCTTAGTTCTCTGACCAGGGATTGAACACAGGCCTCGGCAGTGAAAGCATGGCGTCTTAACCATTGGACTGCCAGGGAACTCCCCTAAATGCACTTTTAAAAGAAGAAGAGGGAGGGGGGTTCAGGATGGGAGATGCATGTACACATGGCTGATTCATGTCAATGTATGGCAAAAACCACAACAATATTATAAAGTAATTAGCCTTCAATTAATTAATTTTTAAAAAAGAAGTGCTAAATGCTGTAAAGAAATAAAACAGGGATCGAGAGAGATGGGGCAGGGGAGGCCTTTCTGAAACCTGAGGGTATATCGGATCCAACCTCGTGGAGCTCTAAGGGCTGAACATGCCCCACTCAAAGAGACCAGTGGGCACATAGGCCCTGAGGTGGGAACGAGGCTTTGGGGCTCAGATCTGAGCTCTCAAAGGAAGCAACTCTCCAGGGGAAGTCTGGAGAGTGAGTGAGCATATAGTAGATGCTCAATAAACGTTCCCTGCATCTCTGGGACTCATCAATGCTTGGGTTCATCTGGGTGTCCCATATGGGGGTCCCCAGGCCTTTCCGTGGACCCGCAGTGGGCGGAACAGCAGTCCGGGCCTCCTGAGATCCGTGTCTGTGCGTGTCACGGAGAGCGGTCTCCAAGTGCCCCCGGAGGTCTGTGCTTCCTGTCACCAGAACCCCATACAGGCCTCTCTGGAATCCTGCGGTGACAAAACAAGGAGCCTCATTCCATTCCTCCTGAAAAAAAGAATAAAGAAAATACTTGCTGGAAATTTCTGAGCAAGTGAGAACATGGAGATGGCAGAAGCCACCATCGCCTTAAAAGGCAGAGCCAGCGACTTCGTGGAGCTCACCTGGAGACGGGCTTGGGGTGGAGGTGCTCTTCCCCAATCCTTGTCCCTCAGTCCTCATCCCCCATGACCCCCAGCCCTGCCCCTGCCCCGTGGGTGCCTGGCCTTGGCTTCCAGCGACCTCACCCTTCTCCCATCGGCTCTCTGCACGCAGCGGCTTGTCTGAAGCTTCTGTGGGTCCCCCGCCCTCCTTACGACATCCTGCTGCTAGGCTGGCACTCAGAGCCTGCTGTCCCCTCCAGCTTCCTATGCCTTCCGGAATCCGGTCTCCTGGCTGCTCCCAGGAACCCCCAAGAGCTCTTCCTGTCCTTCCAGCAGAGGCTCCAAAGCCTGAGCTGGACCCCTGCGAGGAGAGAGGGTTAACATCTACGAGCCCAGGAATGAGGGAGGTGGCATCCAGGACACTTCCAGGCCCTATTAACACATTGTTGTTCAGCCGCTAAGTTGTGTCTGACTCTTCTGTGACCCCATGAACTGTTGCCGGCAGGCTTCTCTATCCATGGGATTTCCCAGGCAAGAATACTTGAGTAGGTTGCCATTTCCTTCTCCAGGGATCTTCCTGACCCAGGGGTTGAACTCACATCTCCTGCATTGGCATGTGGATTCTTTACCACTGAGCTACCAGAGAAGCCCCTATTAACATCAGAACTGTTAAATGTTGAATGACTGCCCGTGGCACCCATCAGCCCTCTGGATCCACAATGCTGCCCAGGGCCCAACTTCACCAGCTCCTTGCCCTTGATAACCAGCACTCACGTTGACTTTGAAGGCCTCCAGAGGGTGGTGCCTGGGTTAGAGGTGGTAGTAACTATGAATAATTTATACCTATCGGGCACTGTCCTATATCCTTCATATATATAAACTCAATACTCAGGCAAAGGAGAAAAGGAAAGATACATTCATCTGAATGCAGAGTTCCAAAGGAGAGCTAAGAAAGCCTTCCTAGGTGATCAATGCAAAGAAACAGAGGAAAACAATAGAAATGGGCAAGACTAGAGATCTCTTCAAGAAAATTAGAGATACCAAGGGAACATTTCATGCAAAGATGGGTTCAATAAAGGACAGAAATGGTATGGACCTAACAGAAGCAGAAGATATTAAGAAGAGGTGGCAAGAATATACAGAAGAACTGTACAGAAAAAATCTTCATGACCCAAATAACCACAATGGTGTGATCACTCACCTAAAGCCAGACATCCTGGAGTGTGAAGTCAAGTGTGCCTTAGGAAGCATCACTATTAACAGAGCTAAAGGAGGTGGAATTCCAGCTGGGCTATTTCAAATCCTGAAAGATGATGCTGTGGAAGTGCTGCACTCAATATACCAGCAAATTTGGGAAACTCAGCAGTGGCTGCAGGCCTGGAAAAGGTCAGTTTTCATTCCAATCCCGAAGAAAGGCAATGCCAAAGAATGTTCAAATTACCTCACAATTGCACTCATCTCACATGCTAGCAAAGTAATGCTCAAAATTCTCCAAGTTAGGCTTCAAAAGTACGTGAACCGAGGACTTCCAGATGTTCAAGCTGGATTTAGAAAAGGCAGAGGAACCAGAGATAAAATTGCCAACATCCACTGGATCAAAGAAAAAGCAAGAGGGTTCCAAGAAAACATCTACTTCTGCTTCACTGACTACACTAAAGCCTTTGATGGTGTGGATCACAGTAAACTGTGGAAAATTCTTAAAGAGATGGGAATATCAGACCACCTTACCTGTCTCCTGAGAAATCTGTATGCAGATCAAGGAGTAAAAGTTAGAACCGAACATGGAACAATAGACTGGTTCCAAACTGGGACAGGATTATGTCAAGGCTGTATTTTGTCACCTTGCTTATTTAACTTATATGAAGAATACATCATGCGAAATGCCAGACTGGATGAAGCACAAGCTAGAATCAAGATTGCTGGGAGAAATATCAGTAACCTCAGATACACAGATGACATCACCCTTATGGCAGAAAGTGAAGAGGTACTAAAGAGCCTCTTGATGGAAGTGAAAGAGAAGAGTGAAAAAGCTGGCTTAAAACTCAAAATTCAAAAAATGAAGATTGTGGCATCCGATCCCATCACTTCATGGCAAATAGATGGGGAAACAATGGAAATAGTGACAAACTTTATTTTTTGGGCTCCAAAATCACTGCAGATGTTGACTGCAGCTATGAAATTAAAAGACGCTTGCTCCTTGGAAGAAAAGCTATGACCAACCTAGACAGCATATTAAAAAGCAGAGACATTACTTTATGGACAAAGGTCTGTCTAGTCAAAGCTATGGTTTTTCCAGTAGTCACGTATGGCTGTGAGAGTTGGACTATAAAGAAGGGCTGAGCGCCGAAGAACTGATGCTTATGAAGTGTGGTGTTGGAGAAGATTTTTGCAAGCCGCTTGGACAGCAAGGAGGTCATACCAGTCAATCCTAAAGGAAATCAGTCCTGAATGTTCATTGGAAGGACTGATGCTGAAGCTGAAACTCCAATACTTTGGCCACCTGATGCAAAGAATTGACTCCTTGGAAAAGACCCTGATGCTGGGAAAGATTGAAGGTGGGAGAAGGAGGTGACAGAAGATGAGATGGTTGGATGGCATCACTGACTCGATGGACATAAGTTTGAGCAAGCTCTGGGAGTTGGTGGTGGACAGGGAAGCCTGGTGTGCTGCAGTCCATGGGGTCGCAAAAAGTCATACACGGCTGAATGACTTAACTGAACTGAACAATACTCAGGATCACCCCTTGAGGCAGCTCCTATTATTACCCCATTTTATAAATAAACTGAGGCTCAGAGAGAGTGTGCAACTTGCCCGAGGGCACACAGTGTATAACTGATGGGGTAGGATTTGAACCCAAGCATCTCTTCACCCTAATCCTATGGTATTAGGACCTGCAAAACATATTTTGGCTCAAAGGAGAAGGAGTTGGTGCTTATTCGGTTTTTGTTTGTTTGGGCATTGCTATGTAGCATGCAAGATCTTAGTTCCCTGACCAGGGATAGAACCCCTGCCCCCTGCAGTGGGGGGCATGCAGTCCTAACCACTGGATTGCCAGGAAAGTGCCCAAGGAGTCTTATTTGTTGAGTACCTACTATGTGCCAAACCTTATGTTAGACCCTTTCAAAGCTACTTTATTTAATCCTTGCAACCACTAGTCCCATTTCACAGATGGGGAAAATGGAGGCCCAGAGAGATTCAGAGACTCTTCCCAGGTCAGAGAGTTAGAATGTTCTCTGCCTGACATCTTAGATGCTATCTCCCTGGGTGATCATGACAGTCCTCTGAGCGGTGTGACGAGGTTCCTGGCATCACTCCTGTTATCACAGTGAAGACGTTGAGACCTGGGAGACTAAGTCAGAGCCCCTCACTCAGATCGGACTCTCAGCAGTGCTGAAGCAGAGAGCCAAGTCCAGGCGCCAGGAGGTTGGTGCTAACCATTGCGCTGCATTGCCTTCATCGACTGGGGGCCTGGAGGCTCCCGGTGAGGAGCGAGAGAGGATGCCACATCCCAGCAGCTCCCGCGGCACCAACCCCCCCTCGTAGACACACGCTCCAGCCTCTGCTTGCTTGAGAGGTGGCAGGGTGGGGGGGCACCAGGAGGTGCTGCCCTCAGGGCGGCCAGCACACTGGCGGGGGTGCCAGGTACCACAGTCGGCCCCCTCCTCTTGCCTGAGCCCCACAGCTGGCCTCCGGGTCACCAGGCTTCATGTGACTATGGAGAAGTGACCTCTTCCCGCCGTTCCCCGCCCCAGCCCCTCGCAGCCAGGCAGAGGAAAAGGGCTGTGAGAGAAGGCGCTAAAGATAGCTGACCGGCCAACTTCCCCATCTCCCTGCCCACTCCCTCGTCCCCCGCCAGGGGCTCCTCCAAGCAGGCCCCCACCCCACAGCAGCTGCTCCCCAGAGCCTCGTCACCCAGCCTGGGGCATCACACAGGGACCCAGGCCGTGGTCCTAATGTGAAGGTTCCCCACCATCCAGGCACTAGGCCGGGCAGGGATGTGACTTGTCCATTCTCGAAGTCCCTGCCCCCCTGCCCCCCAGGCTGACAGGAGGGGAGCATTTTTATCACCCCCATTTTCTATGTGGGGAGCCTGAGCAGAAGGGGGCAGCAGCTCCCTGGAACACAGCAGCCCATTCACGCCCCAGTGCACACAAGCACACCTCCACCCTGACACAGTCACCTGGTTCCATCTGACTGTGAACACACCAGCACGGCGACACGAAGGCCCATGGAGACAGCATGCCTTCTTGTTTCCTCGGGTCAGCTGCTCACCTGAGCACTCCAAGATGTGTGCCATCAAAGGCAGGGCCCTACCCTGCTCCAGAGCTTTCCATGACTCTGCAACACATTTCTTTGTGCATACAGCAAAAACATGTATTAAGCACATCCTGTGCACCCGGCTGAGCACCGAAGAATTGATGCTTTTGAACTATGGTGCTGGAGAAGACTCTTGAGAGCCCCTTGGACTGCAAGGAGATCAAACCTGTCAACCTAAAGGAAATCAGCCCGGAATATTCATTGGAAGGACAGATGCGGAAACTGAAGCTCCAATACTTTGGCCACCTGAGGCGAAGAGCTGACTCACTGTAAGAGACCCTGATGCTGAGGAAGATTGAGGGCAGGAGGAGACGGCGGTGACAGAGGATGAGATGGTTGGATGGCATCACTGGCTTGATAGACATGAGTTTGAACAAACTCCAGGAGATGGTGAAGGACATGGAAGCCTGGAGTTTTGCAGTCCATGGGGTTGCAAAGAGCTGGATACGACAGTGACTGAACAACAGCAGTGCATCAGGCACCTTGGTGTGGCATTCAAAATGCATCACCATTTAGCCCCAGTCAACCTTCCAGCTCATCGCAGGCTGGTGTGCCCTGGTCTTGTGGGACCACCAGAGTCATCCTGCCCAGGCCTTCTGGCTGTGCTGTGATGACCTCACAAGGTGAGTCAGGCTGGATCCCAGCTCAGCCCCTTCCAGCACTGTGACAGACCACGAAGACCGCAGTGAGGATTCAGCGGGTCCTGTGTGGGACACGCCGCTGACCTGAGTCTTCACTCCATGTCCAATCCACACTCCCTATCAGTAAATACTGAATGTGTGGACAGAGCCCCAAGGAGGCAGTATTTTACTTCTGTTCCACAGATGACCAAACCATTTGCCACAAGAACTCAGTATCTGGGCCTCAGTTTCCTCATCTGAAAGAATGGGGGCTCAAGGCAGCCTGGGTTGGATTTCTCAGGACCCTTTTAGCTCCAAGGCTGAGACAGTGAAAGCCAAAGGCCATCACAGAGCAAGGAAACAGAGAGTGAGAAAAAGGGAGGGAAAGAGAGATTCCACGGGCAGCAATAGTCAGGGAAGGCTTCCTGAAAGAAGGAGGCTTGAGTTGAACTCTGAAAGCTGAGCAACACCCGGCCCAGGGCTAACCTGAATAGGAATGTGTGGTTCTGGAAGGGTAGGAAAGCACAGTGCAAAGGAATGAGTTTGTAACAGGGATTTCAGGCACAGCAGGAAGCAAGTCGAGAGAGATTTGGGGGTGGCTGGTGGGAGGTCTCCCCTGAGACTGTCGTTGCACCTCATCGCAGGGAGCCCACTTCTGCAGACCAGGTTGGAGTGGGTGGGAGTGGGGCCTCGTGGCCTTGTGTATCTGTGTATCTGGAGCTTGCCACACATTGGCTGTCTCATATTTTATTTTTTATTTTTGGTGAGGCACAGGCTTCTCTAGGGCTTTAGTTGCCCAACCAGGGATCAAACCTCTGCCCCCTGCACTAGAAGGCAGATTCCTAACCATGGGGCCACCAGGGAAGTCCCCTCTCTCTCTCTTTTAAAAAATATTTATTTATGTTTTTGTTTTAGTCGGGGTCCGGGATCTGCACTGTGGTGTGCGGGCTTCTCTCTAGTTGTGGCATGTGGGCTCAGTAATTGCAGGGCACGGGCTTAGCTGCCCTGTGGCATGTGGGATTTTTAGCTCCACCACCAGGACTGAACCCGAGTCCCCTGCCTTGGAAGGTGGATTCTTAACCACTGGAGCCCCAGGAAATTCCCTGCATTGGCTCAGTTACTCGTCACATCTAGAGGGGCAGCCGGCACAGAGAGGACAGCCAGTTCACAGACTAGGAATCCGGGCTTGACCACTGGGGTTCCTCTGTTCCCTTTTATCTAGAGGAGGGAAGGGAGAGGAAGTTTTTCACAGAAGCAGGAGGCCCACCCCTCAGAGCTTCTGCCAGGCTGTTCCCCCTGGCAGAGCGTTTTCCCCTGACGCTCTCTCTGCTTCCCCTGCACCATCCGCACCAGCATTCTCACTCCATTACTTTTGCTGCTCTTTGCTCCATGTCTGTCTTCCCGGCCACATGGCACCTCCCCGGGTCAGAGGCCAGTCTGTCCTGCTCGTTCTGTGCCCTCTGTACACAGCACAGGATACATAGCAGGTGTTCAACAGATACTTCTTGAAAGACCAACTGACCAAAGGCATGAATAAACAAGCTTAAGAATGAACGAAATGGTTTGTCCAAGGTCATCCAGGTAGTCAGGGAAGCGGGGCCCCGGGGGAACCCAGGGCTCCTGCCTCTTGCCTTCTGTCTGATTTTCCTGCTTCTGTCTGGATGTCCTTGTGGAGGGTCCACCCAGCAGCTGGAGTGACCTTGTTAGAACTCAAGTCAGGTCGCCTCCCTCCATATGGCGCTTCAGTTTTACAAGATGAAAAGAGTGACAGGGATGGGTGGTGGCTGCCAACCGGGTGAATGTATATCAGTATTTATTGATTTATGTCTTCAGCCGCACTGGGTTTTAGCTGAGGCATGTGGGATCTAGTTCCCTGACCAGGGATCGAACCCTGGCCTCCTGCATTGGAAGCGTGGAGTCTTAGCCGCTGGACCACCAGGGGAGTCCCATGAATATATTTCATATCACTGAACTGTGCACTTAAAAAGGGTTAAGGTGGTATATTTCATCTTACTTGTATTTTAACACACACGCATGCACACACATGGCATCGTTCCTCTGCTCAGAACCCTGCATGGTTCCCATCAGTGCCCAGTCACTAGAGGAGAAGCCTGGGCCACCCTAGACACCCTACCACCCCGACCTCACCTCTCTCACTCTGCCCACACTCATGCTCATCCACGGCCACACTGACCTCTCCGCTCCTCTAACATGGCAGGCTCACTCCTGCCCCAGGACCTCTGCACTGGCTCTTTCCTCTTCCTAGAAGGCCTCTCCCTAGAAGTCTGCAGTGTGTTCGTTGCTCAGTCGTGTCCGACTCTTTGCAACCCCGTGGTCTGTCTTTGGAATTCTCCAGGCAAGACTATTGGAGTGCGTGGCCAGAGGGGATCTTCTTGACCCAGGGAGAGATGCTACTTTCTCACCGCAGACGTCACCCTATTTACTGCTGCTGGAACCTGCTTCCCCAGTACTCTTGACCTGGTCCCCCCTCCACACCTTTCTCTCTTCTGCAGCCTGTCCCCTGATACTGAAACCAGAGAGAAAGGGGCAGGGCACAACCTTTAAAAGAACGACATAGCCCGAGGACACAACATAAACGGAGTAGAACCAAATATGTTCGAGATGGCAGATGAGCCAACTTCCGCTAGACCTTGAGCCTCAGAACACGCTCATTATAACACATCAGCAAGCCAAATACACGCCCACAGGCACCATGACAGTCCCAAGGCCGACCATAAAGGTCAAAAAGTGAGCGCGACCCGATTCCTGGAAATTCCCCACCCCTTTCCCCCAAACAGCTGGAATACTCCTCCCACTCATCAGCCCATGAGTTTACCCTCCCCTATAAAAACTGACAACCCCCATGCCCTGGTGGTGTGCTCAGATAAATCTGCTTCTTACCTATCAGTTTGTATCTTATTGAACTCTTTCTGTGACGAGACATCGAGAACCTGAGCTTCATGCAGTCCTGACTCCAAGAATGTGGTCTCAGTGCAAAGACTGCAGGTTCAGGTCCCAAACTAAGCTCCACGGTTCCACTACCATCTGCAGAATGGGCTTACTCATCATTTTTACTGTTTGTAGTCCCCTCTCCTGTTCTCTAGGTTTCCAGAGAAGTTGGGAGTGCGTGGAAAGGGATGTGGTCTGGAGCGCGTGAGAGAGAGAACTCCAAGAGGCCAGCAACTTCCTCAAAGCAAATTTAGGAAAAAGCTGAAGTGAAAAAGGCTTGGGCAGCTGAGGGTTTCCTGCAGGCGGTCCCAGGGGCTGGGGGCTTGTGTCCAAGTCTGAGTGTGCATGTGTGTGACTGTTTTTCTGTGTGTGTGTTTCTCTGCACACAGGTATGTGGGTGGTGGGCAGAGGGGGTCCTGAAATAAGAGCTCTGCCCTCTGTGGGCTGTAGGGGTCGAGCTAAGTGGTCTCGAGACTCCCCAGTGCTGCGGGCTCAGCGCTTCTGCCCCTCGCCTGCCCAGGGCGACATGATCTAACAGGACGGCATGTGGGCTCTGGAGCCAGATTCTCAGGGCCCCCATCTCAGCTCTGCTGCTGACACTGTGACTTTGAGGAAGCCATTCAGCCACACTGGGCTTGGTCTCATCATCTGTAAAATGGGTGTGATCTGCCCAGAATCCGTTCCTAGGTTTGTTGCTGGGATCTGATGAGCGAAGGCCTGTGAGAGGCTGGAACCAGCCGTGGGGCCTCAGTAAAGACCCACAGTCCCCATTAGTCTAAGACCCAGGTGGGGTGAGACCCCACCCAGCCTCGGGGAGTGGGTGTCCCGGCAGAGGCCGCCACTGGCAGGGCAGTGGGGCTGCAGAGAGGAAACCCAAGGTGGTCCAGAGGAGACACTGGCCCCAGGCAGGTGGTCTCACTGAGGCCTCAGAGATGAGGATGCTCTGGCTGCGGAAGGATGGGGGAGTCAAGGAGGCTGCAGGGAAAGAAACGGCCTGGCAGAGGCCACCAGGAACTCAGTGAGACCCATGCTTGTGGGATCAGGGATGAGACTGAGTGCAGCCACAAAGCCCTAACGAGAGCCAAGCTGCCTTAGACTTTGTCCCTGGGCAGTAGGGAGCCATGGAAGTGTTTGAGCAGGAGCTTAGAGGCCTCTGCCCAAGGCTTCTGAAGAAAGTGCAAGTGTTAATCACTCAGTTTTGTCTGACTCTTTGCAACCCCATGGACTTTAGCCCACCAGGCTCCTTTGTCCATGGGATTTCCTAGGCAAGAATACTGGAGTGGTTTGCCAGGCCCTCCTCCAGGGGATCTTCCCAACCCAGAGATCGAACCCTGGGTCTCCTGCATTGCAGGCAGATTCTTAACCATCTGAGCCACCAGGGAAGCCCAAGGCTTCTTCTTCCAGGTTAACGAGGAGGCACTCTCCCAGCATAGGCTGAGAAGATGAGACATTTTTGTACACAATACTGAGACAGCAAGGCCTGAGTAATTACAGCATGCAGCTTAGTGGAGGAGTGAAGTCTTAAGCAGGCAGAGAAGCCCAGGGGAACATGATCTGGGAAGGCTTCCTGGAGGAAGACGCCCTGGAAGTGAGCCTTAGTGGAAGCCATAAGAGACTGCTGCAGTGAGCTGGGTGACTTTGGGTGAACGGCTGCCCTCTCTGGTCTCAGATTCCAGGTGCCCTGCCAGGCTCAACTGAGGCCCCTCCTCTGTGGCTGTCTCAGCTCTGACATTCCGCGGTCAGGGAAGGGGACGACTGGAATCTGCCAGGGGCAGATTCTTGGTTTTGACCGAGAGCCCGCCTGCCTCGGTTTCCCCTCTGCATAGGGCTGGGGCGAGGCAGGGAGAATAATAATGCTTGATTGTCAAAACCTTGTACACCTCGGGGGCCAGATGCCAGGGATTGTTTTCCATTCCTAGGAGGGTGGGCCCTTCCTGCCAGGAGAAAATTCCAAGCTCCTCCAGCCAGGGAGGGGGTAGACCCTGCCACCCTGTGACCACACACCCGCCGCCCGAACCTGTGGCATCAAGGGCCTTCTTTCTCTTCTCCTCTCTGTTGGCAAAAGGAAGCCGCCCAGGGCGTGGAGGAGAGGCCCTCAGCTCCTTCAATTTGCTCAGAAGCGCCCCCTCTCCCTTCCTGCCTTTGCTGTTTCAGGAGCAGGGAAACCTGCCCAAAGCAGGGGCCAGTGGAATGACCCCACCAAGGCCTGGCTTGGTCTGCTCCTGGTTGTTAGTCTGGGTGGTGGGAAGATTCCCTGGGCTTGTGTCCTCTGGGATAATGTGCTTGTTGTTTGGGAATTTTCTGCTTAATCCTCCTGTCAATGCAGGAGACTCCAGCTTGATCCCTGGGTTGGGAAGATCTCCTGGAGAAGAGAGTGGCAACCCACTCCAGTATTCTTGCCTGGGAAATCCCACGGACAGAGGAGCCTGGCGAGCAACAGTCCATGGGGTCACAAAAAAGATGACTAAACGACAACAGAGAGCTCTTGATCCCAGAACTCCACCGTGGAAATCCACGTTTCTGTGGTCCTGAGCTTTGGTTGCAAGAGATTGCATTTCTGAAATTATTTGGTTCAAAGAGTCTTGGGGGCCTGGAATAAAAATATTCCAA
>NW_011494785.1:7456077-7464571 GCF_000754665.1 Bison bison bison | reverse complement strand
TATCTGATGGTCCTGGAATTTTCTCACTGTGAGAACCCACAGTTCTAGAATGTTCTAATTCCCAGTGTGGTCCTGGACGTCTGGATCCAGTTGCCTGTAGTTCTGTTGCCACACCTTGTTTTGAGGATGCCCCAGGAGCTGATGGTAGGGCAGGAGGAGCCACTGGGGAGGGGGCAGTGCGGGGGGGTGGCACAGTGGCAGGCCAGGTGCACTGGTGTGGGTGTTGGCGGCAGCTCTTGCCGACAGCTGGGCAGGGGCCATTGTCTGAGCTCATGGCACCTGGCCCTGACCCAGGACTGGGAGGGGACCCAGAGAGGCCAGGCTGAGAACCTTCCAAACACTCCGGCACCTCCTTCCTTTCCCTGGGACCCTCCTCCCGTTGCCCACTGAACTCACAGTGGCCGAGAGTGCTGGCCCATTGAGGGAAACCCCCCCGCCCCCCATGAACAAGTAGGAGAGTCTGGGTGCAGCCTGGTCCCACTGAGGACAGGGGCAGTCCAAGAACTGTCCCCAGCTTCCTGCTGCCAGTCCAGGGCTCTTCCCATGTGGTCTTACATTATGCATCCCCTCAAACACCCCTCTTCCCGAGACGTTTGGCGTCTGGTCATAGACTCTCACCCCCACAGCATCCCGGGTCAGGAGCTTAGAGTTTGATACCCGGGGGGCCTCAATCTTCCCACCTGGGTCCTGGAGGAGGTGCGCCGTGTGCCCCTGGGGCCCTGACCACATCTGCTCTGACTGTCTGCTTCTTTGGCCCCTGGCCCTTCCCCAGACTCCCCTGAGCTCTCCTGGCTTCCGTGGGGAGGGCCTCCCCACCCTGCCCCACGGCCCCACTTGGCTCGCTCCCAGCAGGCTCGTGGGAGCTGGAATTTGGAGCGGTCCCTGGCGTGTGCACGCTGCCTCCCGCCTGCTGGGGCACCTCCCTTGACTCGGGCCAGAAATTCCTCCAGCTTGCTCCCAACAAGCCCCCGGGGAAGGAGGAGTGGTGGGAAGGGGCAGGGAACAGGCTGGAAATCAGGACTCAGTGGGGGTTTGTTGGGAGGGAGCCATGGTCTGGAGACACCCAAGGCAGGACAGGCCTATGAGAGGAAGAAGAAGAAGGGGAAGTGGGTTCTGACCACGTCCCACAGCCCTTGTCTCCAGTGCCATCGTGTATGGTTGAGGATGGCCTTTGGGTCCTGCTATGCCCTTCTCTGATGCTGGGAAAGATTGGGGGCCGGAGGAGAAGGGGGTGACAGAGGATGAGATAGTTGGATGGCATCACCGACTCAATGGACGTGAGTTTGAGGAGACTCCAGGAGATAGTGAAGGATGGGGAGGCCTGGCGTGCTGCAGTCCATGGGGTCGCAAAGAGTCGGACACGACTGAGCGACTGAGCAGTAACAACAACAACATACACTTCTATGGATTCACTGATTCAAGTATTTAACGAGCACCTACTGTGTGCCAGGCGTTGCACTAGGTTCTGGGCTACACCTGTGAGTAAAAACCTGCCCACAGGGCACTTATATTCTGGGTGCAGACAGACGATGATGGCAGACACATCTGAGTTGTACTCCCTCAACACCTGCTCCCCAGACTGTCAGTTCCTGGGGGTCAGGACCATCCGACCTTGAAGCCTCTGGATCGTCCTGAACTCAGCCCTCTTCCAGCACTCATGCCTCCCCTACAGCCCTAACCCAACAGGGTGCTGGGGACTGTGGTCCTTGGCTGAGCATGTTGTCCCAGAGAACATCTGCCCCCACTCCTATGTAACCTTGGGAGAGGGGTGGTCCTCTCCAGGCCTCAGTTTACCTATCTGTAAAGTGAGACATTGGGACCATCCGCGATGGGCCCGCCTCCTCCACCCCGATGGCTTCGCACTCAGGTGTCCAAGGCACACGGGAGCCAGTCATCTTCCAGTGGCCTTCAGTTGCTGGGGAGGTTGGCCTCGGGCTGGTGACGTATTTCCAGCTGCCTGCTTGGCCCCGCTTCAGCTTGCCTGGTCCTCCAGCTGTGTAGCCCACAGCAGTGATGTCACTGCTGGGGAGACAGTGACCTCAGGTGGGGGTTACCCTGCCTCAGGCTCCTCTGGCCTGCTTCCTACAGGGAGCCTTCATGGGTTACTCTGCTACTCTGAACACCTCTCAGCTAATCCAGACCCTACTATGGGCTAGACCCTCATCTGGGTGCCAGTGGAGCCACTCCAAGTCCTCCTGGCATGCCTAGAGGGCTGGGCAGTGGTCTCCCGAGCGCAGCGAGGAGTTTCTGTGAAACTCTAAGCTGCTGTGTGCTCTTGGGCCAGTCACTCTTCCTTGCTGAGCCTCCACTCCTCTCCTGAAGCAGGAGTAAGTTTCCAAACTGGGTCCTTCAAGGCCCTTCCAGTGAAGAGCAGGTGGGAAGCCTGACCCACGGCAGGTGGCCCTGAATGAGTAGCAGAAAGGGATGGTTCCCTTGGTAGCAGGGGCATCTGGAATATTCCCTACCCTCAGGCTGTAATGGCATCGCCGAGCTGAGCTGATGTCTAATCCAGTCCCGTGCTGGGCTGCCTGCTCCCCTCCCAAGGCCCAAAACAGAGCTCTAGACCCCCAAACCTGCTCCTCGCTGGCGGTCTTCAGCTCAGTAAAGGCACCATGCCCACCCAGTTGCTTAGGCTAAAACCCACCAGTCCCCCTTGCTGCCCACAGACAGTTACACAGGTGAATCTCACTCAGCGGGCAAGAAGCCAGGGCGTGGAAGGAGCATGGGCTGTGGCTGCACGTGTGTGAAAGTCGAGAGCAGGCAGATGTTTCCCCTTGGGCAGGAACGGGGTACCGACCAGAGGGAGAACGAGGATGCTTCTGGAGGCCAGAAGAGATCTCGTCTTGATCTTGGAGCCGGTTTTGTGGGTAGGTTGAATTAAAAAAAAAACTATCAGTTTTGATTTTACTTCATGCAAACATGCATGCTAAGTTGCTTCAGTTGTGTCTGACTCTTTGTGACCCCATGGACTATAGCCCTTAGGATGGCGCGGATGAAGGTTCAGGGAGATGAGACCGGAAGGAAGTGAGGAAAGGGGCCTGGGAGGACAGTGCAAGCAATGGCCCTCAGAAGAGAGATAAGGACAGGGTCCTGATCCACCCTGCGGGGTTAGAAGAGGTCATTGTGAGGGGAGGGGCATTGGAGGTTGTCATTTTAGGGACTGATATATATATATATATACATATATATATCAGGTGGCGCAGTGGTAAAGGATCTTTCTGCCAGTGCAAGAGATGCGCGGGTTTGATCCCTGGGTCAGGAAGATCCCCTGCAGTAGGAAACAACAACCCACCCTAGTATTCTTGCCTGAAAAATTTTGTGGACAGAAGCCTGGCAGGCACAGTCCACGGGGTTGCAAAGAGCTGGACATGACTGAGCATGCACACACAACAACATATATGTATATTTAAATTGAATATTTATTTATTTATTTGGCTGCCTCAGGTCCCAGTTGCATCTTTCTTTGTGGGGCACGAGCTCTCTAGTTGCAGGGCATGGGCTTGGTTGCTCCACTGGGATTTTAGTTCCTCAACCAGAGGTTGAACCCACATCCCCTTCATTGCAAGGTGGACTTGTAAGCCCTGGACCACTGGGGAGATTTCTCTCTGTGTATTTTGATCGTGCCACCCAGCATATGGGAATCTTAGTGCCCTGATCAGGGATGGAACCCGAGCTCCCTGCAATGGAAGCATGGAGTCTTAACCAGTGGACCCCCAGGGTAGTCCCTACTTGATTTAAAAAAATTTTTTTTAAATTTGTTTGACTATGCTGCGTCTTAGTTCCAGCACTTAGGATCTTCAATCTTCCTTTTGCACGCAGCATCTTCAGATGTCACACGTGAACTCTTAGTTGCGGCACGTGGGACCTGGTTCCACCAGGGATGGAACCCTGGCCCCCTGCATTGGGAACGTGGAGTCTTAGCCACCAAGCCACCGGGCAAGTCCTGAAGAGCACCTCTTATCTGACCCCATCTGCACCTGTTGTTTTCTCTTGAGGGGGTTCCCATCTCCCCTGGGCCAGGGTTGCCCTGAGTCCTCACCCTGCATTAAAGCTTCCAGCTGTGCCTCCCCTGGGCGTGGGCTGGGGACACGTGTGCCAGGTGAGTGAACAGTCTCTGACAGGCTGCCCGGCCTTTGTGTATCAGGCACACATCCTCGCCGTGAGGATTTGTTTGGACATTTCCCCCACTGGGTGCAGCTCAGAGCTGTTCTCGAAGGAAGAAGAGGGTGTGGGCTGGGACTCACGACCCGGGCTATATCTCATCACTGTGCCTGGGTGGCCTTGGCAAACTCCTTCCTCCCCAGTCGGCTTCCTGGCCTATAAAATGGGGATATTCACACCCGGGCAGGGGTCGTCAAGGGCCAGTCCAAGGCTGGCCCACTGGAGGGGTGTCCAGCTGCCCAGGAGTGCAGGTATAAAGGAGAGGAGGCGTTCTTAAGAAACAGTAATTAACTAGGGAGTCCAGCGATTTGGATTTTGGCCTCTGTGACTTGGGGCAAGTCATCTACCCTCTCTGATCCCTGCTTGGCTCCAAGATAGGTAATGTGGCTGCCCTTTGGGGCTGGGGACTGGGACAGGGGTGTTCCGCTCCTAGAACCCCACCTGGCAATGAAAGGACGTGGGGCGGTGTTGGCGGCTGGGGGCAGCGGCTGCTCAAAGTGTCTGGGGCAGACAATGGCTCTGTGTGCAGGGGAGCGGGCGGGGCCAGGCGGGTGGCACAGTGGCTCCCCAGCAGGAATGTGCCAGCCTGTCTGGGAATGCAAGCATGTTGCTCCCCGCATGGCCTGCTCCCTGATGGGGGCTCCCACCCTGCAACACTCGGTGTGTAGCCCGGAATGGCCAAGGGAGCAGAAGGCCAAGGGAGGCAGGCTAGGAATTCTGGGTCCGCATCTCCTGCAAGACAACCTCCTGGGCTTTGGAAGAGTGAGGGCGAGGGGAAGGTGGGGAGCTTCTCCATGCCATTGACTTGCTGGGTGACCTTGGACAAGCCCTTGCCTCCCTCTAGCCTCGTTTCCCCGTTTGGCAGATGGTCTCTGATGGCCCTGTAGGGATTTCCTTGGTTAAAACATTTCTTGTGGCCCAATCATGAGAATCCCTCTGCCTCATTCTGCTCCTTGGAGTGGGGACTTGGTCTGTCTGGGTCACCACTCTGTCCCCAGGCCCAGAACAAAGCCTGGCGGTGGCTGTGCTCAGGAAACGTTTGCTGAATGAAGCCGCATTCATATTATTTGGATTATTCTCTGCTTGTTGCCCCCAGGCCCTTTCTCTGCTCATCTCATCCTGCCTTTCAGCTGTCCCATCCTGTGGGTTCTTGGGGCAGTGGGTTTCTGGCTCAGCAGATTCCACTGGGTTTCAGCCAGTGGGAGGCGCTGGTGGGTGGGCAGGTGGGAGGATGGAGGAGGGGTATTTGTCCCCCGTTCCCCTCCTTGGTCACAGCTGGGCCTGCCACAGCTGTAGCCCCTCTGTGTGTGGCCTGCGCTCTGCCTCCCCTCTCACCAGCTTGCAGACCCTCAGGCCTCCTTGTCCTTCCTCGGCTCTGGGGACGCTCACAACTCCTCGGACACTTTTCCAAGGGCTTCACATCTCATCTGCCCGTAGCTCAGAGGGGTCCCTTCCCCAAGATTTCCTCTCCTAAAGCCCCTATCTGTTTCCTGCCAGGACCTTGACACGTTCACTTGCTTTATCCTCCCAGCCACCAGGCCAGGTAGCTCCATGATCCCTATTTTAAGACGAGAAAACTGAGGCCTGGAGAGGGTTTATGAATGACTCCGAGGCTTGTGGCCAGAGAATGCCAAGATTTGAACCCCTGTCTCTGTTACTCCAGCGTCGAGGACTTTGGTCCTAGGCAACACATTATTGTCAGCTTTTTAGATGATCAGCTTTTTAGATGGTAGTTAAAGCTCAGAATGCTCAGCTGGAATGGCCAGCAAGTAATAAAAGAAACAGTCATGTGCCCTGACTCTTACGCGAGCACAGCCTGGAGTCCCTGGCCCACTGCCCATTCAAGGGGTCCACTTCTCTCTTCTCCCTGGCTGGGGTGAGGAAAGGAGCTGGGTGGGCGAGGAGGTTTGCAGTCAGGGCCAGCGGAGTCCAGGGCTGGGCGCTTCCTCCAGCAGGGCTATCTCCAACCTGTAGCCAGGGCGGACAGGAAAGGTGTGCAGACAGCCCTCTCCCAAGGGAACTCCCCGGCTGGTGAGTCCAAGGACCAGACAGGCTCCTGCACTCCGGAGGTGGCTGAGGCTGTTGGATGACTTCATGGGCCTTTCCCACCCCTGAGTCACCCACACCTAACTCACCCGCCCCTGGGCACCTTTGGAGGAAAGGAGGCGGCTGGCTGGGCTGGCGGACAGGGTGGGGCTCTATTACCTAACGGTGCGGGGCGAGATGGGGGAAAGGAGGAGGGGGTCCGCCCCTGGACACGGGGTGCTGCCTCTGTGTTGCCTCTGGTGCATCACAACGTCCCCTCGGGGGGTTCATCTAGAATCCCACCTTCCAGAGCAGGCTGGCCCGAACCGGCCACTTAAGGACTGTGGGTGCGGTTGCCTCAGTGCAAAGAATATGTCCCTGTCTGTCTGTCTGCCTGCCTGCCTCCTGTCTTGTACGCTGCACAGGTGTGAATCAGCCCAGGTGAGGAAGCTGATTCACCTTCCCCATCTGGCCCTGGAGAAAGGGCCACTTTCTCTTCCCTGGGGGTTGGAATTGAACTTCAACTTGACTGTTTTATAAAGACAGTGACTCTGCCATGGGGGATGGGGGGAGGACTCAGGGCCAGGACTTAGGGTGTCAGACCACTAGGAGAATGTCACGGGCACCTACTAAGCACCTGGCTTGTGACATCCGTTCAGCAGGCATTATTTCAGACAGTCCTCAAACCAGCCTGCTGGCCATGTCCTCATTTTGGCAGGTGAAGAAAGTGAGGCTCTGGGGTTGGGGGGAGTGACCCACCTAAGGTCACACTGCCCAGGTAAGTGCCTGTGGGTGGAGGAGGTCTGATCTAAGTCCAAGATTCCAGGGTTTTTTTTTGAGGGGTGTTGTACTGGCGGGTATGCATGGGGTGTGGGTAGGCTCTTAGTTCCCCAACCAAGAAGTCCCTAGCCCAGGGGTCTTGTCCTTGGAGGAACCCTCTTGCCCCAGGTAAGGCCGGGAGGGGCAGAGGCAGAGAAGGGAGGGGGGTTCAGAGCCAGCCTCCTTTTCGCACCCCCACCCGTGTCTCTCGGTCCAGGGGTCGCCTGGGAAGGGCTGAGCTCCTCCTCCTCCTCTGTTCTGCTGTCGTTATCCTTTAAACAGCCTGATGGTTAATTAATTACCGAGACTCAGAGGGGCTCGGTCTAGTGCACTTGGTGCCTGTGACCCGGGAGCCCTCTCCCAGCCCCCAGGTGAGCAGGGGGACACACAGGCAGGGCCTGCCCAAGTCCCAGAGACAGTCAGAGGTCACTCTCACTGCTGTCGGGAACCCTGCTCGGCCCCTGGCCGAGGGTACCGCACAGCCAGCCATCAGCAGCAGGGCAGGGCAGGGCAGGGGCTGTCGGAAGGAGGACAGACCCGAAAGGCCAGGCAGGGCAAGGAGGGCCGCTGCGCCCCGTCCTGGCTTCTGTTTCATGGGTCTGTTTGACCCCCGGCATGCCCTGCCCACCTCCGCGCCAGCTCTGAGGGCCCTCTGAGCCCAATCAGGGTCTGCCAACTGGACAGACCGTGCCCAGCTGGGTTCTGACCCCCTCTGACCCTTCGCTGGGCTGAACCTCAGTTTCCCTCGCCTACCTCGCTGCCCAGCTTGCCTCCCAGGGTCACCTGGGAAGAATGACCCTCCAGTGGAAACGCTGGGGGCCGCAGTTGGTGGATGTGGAGAGTGGGGGGCAGGTCCTTGCTGAGACAGGATGGAACACATGACTCCTAACTCAAGGGCTGACCTTGGCCTAATCCTTTCTCCTTTTCCAGCCTCGGTTTCCCCATGTATAAAATGAGGGGTCGCATCAGTGAATGCCCAGGACCCTGGGGGGACTTTTAATGGGTGAATGAATGGGTTGTTGGTGCTATGCAGAGCCCCAAGCCCACTGCTCCCCTCCCTGCCCCCACCATGTACTGGGTGCTCAGCTCATCCTCCCAGGGAGGCACTGGGCTGTGAACACCAGCAGCCATCTCTCCAGTAACACGGGAGGCTCCTGATCTGGTCACCTGAGGACCCCTGGCGACTGTCAGCTTGGTCAGCCAGGGCCCGTGTGGAAGAGCTCAGTCCTGCCCACGGTGACAATTTACCTCATCGCTGAGGAGACTGGGCCTCCCGGGAAACCTGAGACGCTGACCCTGGGAGGCAAGGGATCTTGGAATACATCCGGTCTTCTGGGATTTTAGAATTGTTTTAAATTAAAATGAAATATGGGACTTCCCTGGCAGTCCGGTGGTTACAATGCCACACTTTCACTGCAGGTGGCATGGGTTCGATTAATTGGAAACTAAGACTCCACAAGCTGAATGGCAGGGCCAAAAAAGAAAAACA
>NW_011494785.1:7453580-7455977 GCF_000754665.1 Bison bison bison | reverse complement strand
TAATACAAGTAAAACCAAAGTCCGTAAAGACACCTTCCGTGTAGGAAGGCACATTCACCTGCCCCACTGCAGGGGTCGAAGAGTGTCCCCTAGATTTTTGTCTACCCAGAACCTCAAATTGTGACCTTATTTGGAATAAGGTTTTTTTTTTGTTTTTTTTTTCAGATGCAATTAGAATAAGGATCTCAAAATAAGATCATCCTGGAATTGGGCAGGTCCTAAATCCAAGGACAATGTCCTTATAAGAGAAAGGAGAGGGATTTGAAAACGGAAACATGGAGAGAGGAAACAGGGACAGAACAGAGATGGGAGGGACGTGGCTGCAAGTCCAGGGTGGCGGGAGCCACCAGCAGCTGCGGGAGGGCAGGAAGGATTCTGCCCTAAGACTTTGGAGGGAGCCGGGCTCTCATGACACCTTGCTTTCGGACTTCCGGCCTCTGGAACTAAGAGAATAAATGTCTCTTGCTTTTAGCCGCTCAGTCTGTGGTTGGTTGTTACAGCAGCCCCAGGAAACCATTGCAGACTCATCCCAGAGCCCTTCCTAGTGCCCTGTCTGTCCCTCCACGGCTTCTCTCTGCTCCCCATGCAGAACTAACTTGTACACAAGAGACTGTGCTTTTCAAATAGACACACAGCCCACATCATGTCCTGTAAGTGGCTGTTACCCCTGTCCACTGTGTCTGGGGAGGGCTCCAGGTTCTTACTCCTACAGCTGACTTCATCATTTCTAGTATCTGCAGTTAGTCCGCCCCATGATTCTACACGGCTCATTTAACGAGCCCTTGCGGATGGATGTGCAGGTAGCTTCCATCTTTTCTCCGTGTGCACAGTGCCACCATGAGCATCTTTGCACTGTCTCTTTTGCATGTGCCTGATGATTTCTGGGGCACAGAAGATCCCTCAGAAGAAAAATTCCTGAATCAAAGGGTAAGCCCGTGTACAATTCTATTGGTTTTGTCAAATTGAGTTAAAATGTGTTAGAAACTTAGATACCTGAGGAGAGAAGCAATGGACATAGACTTTTCGGATTTATCGTGTTGGATACTTCCAACCCCAGAATCGTGAGGGAGAGAGGAAAGGTCCTTGGAAAGGACATCTATGCTGGTGTCTCACTTGGGGTGACACAGGAGTGACCACTCTGAGTCCCTCTGGGGTGAGCAAGAAGAAAGCAGAGAAGATAGGACCGGGGGTGGGGTGGGCCCTGGGAGAGCCCTGGTAGGAGCGAGGCACCTCCCCAGCCTGGGCACCCGGCTCCTCTGAGGCTGCCCCTTTCCAGCCAGGGTGCAGGGCCAGCTGGGTCCCTATGGCCACGCACACTGGTCCCTCTGAATGGAGGGCAGGGTGGGGACGGGGGAAATGGGGCCACCTGCTCTAGGACTGACCTGCTAGCTGTGGCTGGAGGGCTGGGCTCGGGCAGGGCTCAGGGGGTCTGGGATAGACAGTAGTTGCCCGCCTTGGGGCCACCTCTGTCTTCAATTTGGTGGTTTTAGAAGATGCCCTGCCCCTTGGTATCTGACAGTCTTCTTACAGAGAGGTGGGGGGAGGTGTCTGTGTTCCTTTCCCTTAAATCTGGGTTCTGGGGATGCTTGGGCAAAATGATGGAAGTGATGCTGTGTCAGACCCAGGCTGTAAGAAATGGCAGCTTCCACTACCCATAACCCGGGTTGCTCACGCTTAGAACTCAACCACCATGCTGTGACAAAGCCCACCAGCTCCATGGAAGGGCCATGTGGAGGAGAACAGAGGCCCCCACCCCCACAGAGCTAATGGATCCTCCAGTCCCCTATTGAGTTGCCCCATGCCTCCCGGAGCAAAACTGTGCCTTCCCCGATGAGCTCTGCTGAACTTGCAGATCTGCTTGCTCTTGTTTCAAGCCATCAAATTTGGGGGTCATTTGCTACACAGTGACAGCTAACTGAGACACCCCCACAGCCAATAAAATCAGCACCAGTGCCTGAACACAGGCTTTGGGGTCAGTCCCACCGGTCTTATCCCAAGATCTCTCTCAGCCTCTGTTTCTTCCTCTGCAAACAGTGGTTGTAATAGCACTTGCCTTGAGAGGCGCTGAGAGGGTGGAATGAGATGAGGGGTGGAGGGGCTGGCAGAGTGCGAGCCACGATGCATGGCAGCTTCTATGGCTGTTGCCCATTACTGTTATTTTCATAGGCACTAGAAAATGACCCACTCCAGGCTTCATTAAAATAGTCAGATCCTTCACTGATCAGTCCTTTGGGGGCCTCCTCCTCCAGGAAGCCTTCCCTGACCATCCCAGGCTGAGCTGCTATCATCTTTGTGCACCTACAACCCCCTGTTTTCTCCCCACCATGACGTGGGTCCCACTGTGTGGTCATGGCCTGTTTATAGCTGCCAGGCTGGGAGCTCCTCAAGGGCATCAAC
>NW_011494785.1:7448548-7453480 GCF_000754665.1 Bison bison bison | reverse complement strand
GGCTGGCAAGGGGTTGAAGAGCCCCATGGGAGGACGGTATGTGTGCACACAGGTGGGTGCCCTGGAGCTGCTTGCTGTGGCTGCATGGCCCTCAGCCAGCCCGTGCACCCTGAGTGTGCCCTTGCGTGAGTCTTGCATGCGAGGCCTCTGAGTATTTTGGCCGGGTCGTGCTCACGAGGATCCGTGTACACGTCTGTAGGTATACGTGGCGTGGGTATGTCTCAGTGCTTGTGCCCTGTGTGCACGCCTCTGTGCACAAGCATGTTTGTGTACATGTGCCCGTGGAGGAGCATGAGTGCCAAGTACACGGGTGTGTCCATGTGTGCGGGCACGTGCTCCCGGGGGCAGGCTGCGGCAGTGAAAATGCTCCCTGGAGCAGCTGCTACATCCGGGTCTCACCATTCCTCATTTGGGAACTAAAAATAGCCCGGGCCCAGCCCTGTCCCAGCGTGCCGGGGGCGATGGGCAGCCCCACCGGGCACCCTAGCCAGGCTACTGCCCTCCCCCCTTCTTGGGCGACTGCCCCGCCTGCCAGTCCCCGCCTCGGGCTCCCATGAGCTCAAGCATGCCCTGTGCGGCCAGGGCAGTGAGGGGGTGGGGAGGTGCAGAGGCCCTGCCCACGTCCAGGCGCTGGACGCAACAAGGCCTGATAAGGTCAAGCGAGGCGTGGGGTCCGCCCCTCCCTCAGCCAAGGCCAGCCGGGCGGATATGAGTCAGCACAGGGGGCACTGGGCAGCCCAGGCCTGACCACTGGCTGGTGACGGGGAAGGCCCCCTGGGGTGGGCTTGCCTCCCTGGACAGGACAGGAACTGGCTAGAAGGAATCACCTGCTGGTGTTGGCCAAGCCCTGACCTCATTCTCCACCTTGAGGAACCCGACCTCCACTTCCGCCCAGAAAGCCCCACTCAGGGCCTTCCTGTTCTCGTCTGGTCATACCCTGGGTCTCCTGAGGGCTGCTCTGCCCCACAGCCTTCCATATGCCCCTTTCTCTGGAAGTCCTTACTGCCCCCCAGGCTGGCCTCGGGCATCCCCTGGGCTCCCAGCTCCCTCTCTGAGTTCCTCACTCTCAGAGTCAAGCCTGTTTATTTGTCTCTGGAGCCTGAGCTTCTAAGGCCCAGGAAGCCTCTTTTCCATCTGTGTTCATATGTGGACCCCCACTTCTTCCCTTCATAGCCTAGGACGTGTCATTCTATCCTCCTCCACAGGGGAGGAAGCTGAGACCTGGCCAGGAAGTGACTGGCCCAAAGTCCCCATTTGCTGTGTGACTTTAGGCTGATGGCACAACCTTTCTGGCCTCCTTATCGGAGGAATCAGTGGGACACTGGCCTCTTGATGATGCTGTGTTGTCTAAGGGGACACTATGAATTCTTGAGGTATCCTGCCTACAAATCCCACCCTGGACAGGCTGCACTGGGGGGTCCCAGACACAGGCTCCACTGGGGTCTGTGTAGCCCCCAGCTAGATCGGCGGTTCAGGGGTAGAAATGCTTCTGGTTGGAATCCAGATGGTTTCCAGACCTGGGGTTGAGCCATTCCCGGAAGGAAACCAGCCGCTCTAAGCCCGGCTTGATGGGCAAGAGCATGAGGGTGTGTCTGGGGGCCCGGAACTGCCCTCGTAACTTTCAGGAAGGAGTCTGAAGAAGGCGCCAGGGGTCTGGGGCCTGGGTTGGGCCAAGAAGACCTCAGACGGTGGATCTTCAGTGGACAAAGGGAAAGGGAGGAGCAGGGACGCCGTGGGAACCTGGGCCCTGAGCTCTGAGCCACCTTCCACAACTTCTGGTCCTGCAGCTCAGTTTCCTCATCTGTAAAATGGGGTCATAATAGCCTCACCTCCCAGAGTTTTTGTGAGGACTGAAAGGCTCGCATGCTCAGGGCCTGGACACATATAGCAGGCCTCAGGGGGTAGCTCTCCTTTTCCATCCTCTCTAGCTCCCAGGGAGCTTGCCCCCGACCCCAGGACACCTGCAAATCCCCCTCCATGCTCCAGGTTCAGAGAGTGACAGGAGGGAAAGAAGAGGGGACAATGGAAACAAATAAAAAAATGATTCACTTGCTGAAGGCTGCTGCTCACGTGTCCAACAATTAAAATACATCACAGGAGTGGAGTGAACAGCTCCCACTCCATTCCCTAGTCCAGTTTCTAGAGTCTTCCAGGGATGACCTAGGCAGACACATGTCAAGAAATGTTCACATGCTTTCCTCTGCCTTAAACACACGCCCGTTGGTGGCCTAGCTCTTCCTCTCCTGCACCTTGGCGAGTGGCCCCGTAGGCCCCTTGCAGAGCTTCCTCGTTCTTTTCTTGCGGCCCTGCCTGCGGGTGTTCCAGCACTTGTTCAACCAGACCACAGATGGAAGCTGGTCTGCTTTCCCTTTCTCTCTTTCTTCCTCTCTTTCTTTTTTCCTCCTTTCTTTCTCTCTTTCTTCCTGTTTCTTTTCCCTCCCTCCCTTCTCTCTCTCTCAGCAAGGGGACAGTAGAATGGAAGTGTTTTCCTTTGGGAATCAGGGACGGGAGACGTGGGCTTGAGTGTGGCCTCTGATTCCCATCCCTCAGGGGGTCTTATCCATCTCGCTTCCCCTCCTTCAGCCTCAACTTCCTCCTCTGTCAAGGGGTGGTTGCTTCTATCAGTGAGACAGCATCGCGAACTGGTGGCCCACAGGCTGCATCTGTTTACGGACTGTCTTGCTCCCCTCAATTTTGCCCAGATCTAGAGATTTCGCATTAAAACACAGATATCTGGCTTCTCTTGAAAAACAGAACATCTGGCAAAGGCTGCCTATAGTCAAGTAGCAGCGGCCTCCTTTGGACGGGCGGGGAGCTCCCTTAGCCCACATGGCTCACTGACCTTTCTGCCTGCTCCACAAGCAGGTTTGTGATGTTGGGGTTAGAGTCCTGCAAACATGGTGGTGGCTTTGTGAGCTCCCCGAGGGCACGGTCCTCAGTGCCCAGCACGGGCTCCAGCTTTACCTCTTGCCAGCTTCTCAGGCTGTCTGGGACTTTGTAGCCAGAGCCGTGAGCAATCCAGGCCTGAGGCCCCAGGCCTTGGGTGGGAGGCTCCAGAGCGTCTCCCCTACCAGAAGGGAAGCGGAAGCGCCGGCACCACGTCTGTCTGGGATGGGCTCCAGGCTCCAAGCCAGGCGGCTGTGTCCTGGGAGGCGGCAGCTGAGGCTTCTTCCCTAGGCTGGAGCCGGAAGCTAGGCTACGGGCACCTGGAGTTCCCATCTCCTGGTCCCCAGGATGTGGGTTCCTGCGCACAACCTCCCACAACTTCCTCTTCCCCACCTACAGGCAGTCACATCCTGTAGGGGTGGGCCAGGCCTGAAGGGGAGGCAAGGACGAGGGTGGAGTCCTGGTGGGACCCTGGGGGGATCCTTTCTCAGGGGCAGTTGAGATCTCTTCTTGGTCGCAGGGTACCTTGGAACACAGTTTGAGAACCACTGGTGGAGCCCTATAGACAGATGGAAAAACAGGCCTGGAGAGGAAAAGGGTGGAAGGGCCAGAGCCGGGGAAGCCCTTGCTGTCCCCCTTTTCTCCAAAGTCTACTACAGACCCAGGCACATGAAAATGTAGCTAATGGTGCCCTAACCCACCTTCCCTGGAAAGGCTGCCCTGACAATGTCTTCCCAGCATACACACACATACACACACACAAATGCCCACCAAGTGCCTGCTTCGTGGGGTTGTAAAGAGCAAAAGAGATGATCGCGCAGGGAACAAAGCTGCCAATCCTAGCTGCTACCACCTGTGAGTCTAACCAGATGCTGGACAGGCAAGCTTGAGTATCTCATTTGTTAAATAGCTTTATTGAGATATAATTTACATACCATAAAGTTCACCCATTTAAAGTGTGTGGTTCAGTGGTTTTTAGTATATTTACAGAGTTGTGCACACATCACCATAATCTAATTTTAGGATTGTCCCGCAGAGCAAACTGATACCCATCAGCAGTCACTCCCCGTACCCTTTGCTCCAGCCCCAGAACCACCACTCTAGTCTCCATGGATTTGCCTACTCTGCACACTTCATACAAATGGAATTATACAACATGCGGTCTTTTGTGATGCTCTCACTTAGCATCATGTTGTAGCATGTATCGGTACTTCATTCTTTTTCATGGTTGAAGACTATTCCATTATATGGATGTGTTCCTTTTGGCTCATCCATTCACGGATGGACATTTAGCTTGCTTCCGCTTTTCGGCTATGAGGAAGACCACTGCTACCACCATTCCTGGACAAGTCTTTGTTATGGACATGTTTTCATTTCTCTTGGCTATATACTGAGGTGGGGAGTTTCGGTCTCAAATGGTAACTCTTAGTTCAACATTTCAAGGGGCTGTTCAACTGTTTCTAAAGTGGCTGAATCATTTTACACTCCCACCAGCGATGTATGACAGCTTCATTTCTCTATATCTTCACTAACGCTTTTTCCCCATCTGCCTTCGATTATAGCCATCCTTATGGGAGTGACGTTTTAATTTTTATTTCTTTAACCATTAATCATGGTCATCTTTTCACGTGCTTATTAAGATATGTTTTGGGGAGAAATGTCTATTCAAATGACAGCATCTCATTTAATCCTCACTAAAATGTCATGAGATCTGTACTATTATTGTCAGCTCCTTGATGTCAGAGGAAAACTGAGGTTCAGAGGAACTCATGAGATATGGTAGGGCCAAGGCTATGAGCCCTGGGCCCTTACACTGGGATACCACGTCTGGGGAGGAGAGCCTTGTGCAGCTCAGAGTCATGGAAATGGAGGGCACAGGCAATGAGGGCAATAAGGAGGCCTGAGGAGCCCCCCTGGGGCTTCAGGCTCAAAGAAATGAGCCCTGGGACTTCCCTGGCGGTCCAGTGGTTAGGACTCCGCGTTTGCACTGCAGGGGCACACGTTTATCTGCTCTGGGAACTAAGATGCTGCGTGCTGTGGGTGCGG
>NW_011494785.1:7443525-7448448 GCF_000754665.1 Bison bison bison | reverse complement strand
ACACAAATGAGCCTGTAGTCCTCCTAATGTCTTGCTCTGTCTCATTCTGGGGCCTTGGACATCTGCCTCAGCCTCAGTTTCCCCATCTACCATTTATTCTGCCATGAGCATAAGATTTGCTGCTACAAGTGAACTCCTTGAAAGCAAGATGGTGGGGAGCTTCCAGACCCCCAGGTGGCTCACCCTCCATTCACTGGCCTGCCGGGGCCAGCTGAGGGCTGGGGTCTCTATTCTGGGTCTTGGGCCAGCCTGCACTCCTGGGGCCCAAATGCTGGGAGGTTCTGGGCTGCAGGGAAAGCCTTGCTCAGGCTGGGGGTGGGCGGAGGGCAGGCAGGCAGTGCCTGGGCTGCTGGGCTGTGGGAAGCAGCACGCTTGTCCCTGGGTGAGCGCGGCCTCCTCCCCTCTGTCCACCTGCTGTTTGCACCTGGGTGAGGGGGTGAGGCAGGAAGCTCGAAAGGGGGCAGGGCTGGGGTCAGGCTGGTGAGCACACGAGGCTGAGAGGCCCTCCTCTGGTAAGAAACCGAAGAGTGACTCGTTCACTTGTCCATTTATTCATTTATTTAATTTTATTATAATTTTTTTAAATTTAATTTTATTTTGGCTGCATCTCAAAGCATATGGGATCTTAGCTCTCTAACCCAGGATCGAACCCATGCCCCTGGCCTTCAAAGGCAGTGTCTTAACCACTGGTCTACCAAGGAAGTCCCGTCATTCATTCCTTTATTCATTCATTTGAGTGTGTGGGGCGGGTCAGAGCGGGCTCCCCGGGGGAGGTATGGGTGGAGCCAGGCTTTGGGAAGAGTGGCTGCGGCCCTCAGGTCATTTTCCAGGGGACACTGGAGACTGGGCCCCCTCCTGCCCAGGAGCTCTGGCTGGCTTATCGCCTGCCTGTCTCGGGCGGCTCTTCCGAGCGGCTCCTTGGGTTTCAGCCCCAAGTCTGTGATAGTGGGGATGTGGGAGACCCAGAGGGCAGGTGGGTGGCCCCGCTGCGAATAGGGCTCCGGGCATCCCGACTCCCCCGGGTTATCTCTGGCCTGGGACAGGCTGGGAAAGTGAGAAGCTGTGTTTATCTCCTCCACTTCCCTCTGGAGATAGGGCTGCCTCAAAGCCCTCTTGTTCTGCCCCCTTCACACCCAGCGGTCTCGTGGGAAGTGAGGGGGGTGGGGGGCTCCCTGGCAGCACCGAGGCTGTGGTGGGGGGGCCAGAAGTGAGGCCAAGTAGACTGAGCACCGGGCGGGCAGCAAGAGGCTGTGAGGGGTTTCATGCTCACCAAGCATCTACTATGTGCCGGAGCAGGGGAGAGATTGATACGTGCTCACACCAGGGGGGCCCAGGCAGCGGCCAGTCAGCTGACCAGGGCAAGCAGGTCCGAGGACCCCCTTCTAGGACAGGTGAGACCCGCTAGTTACTAGCTCATGAGGAAGCCTGAGGGCTGGAGGCGGGGGTCTGGGCAGTGCAGGGGGGCATTTGGAGACCTGGAGCCGAGGCTGGTTACTGGTGGATTTGGGTGTACTTTAGGATTTAGCAACCTGGAAGGTCCCGGTGACTCCCCAGCCTATACGGTGTCGAGGTGAGGGGCTCAGGGCAGAGACAGCGGGAGATAACGTCTGCTCGTCTGTGAAGTGACCTGAGCATGGCTCATCCTGCACAACCGAGGCGGAAGCAAGGTCTCCGAGCCGGTGGCCGCAAGTGGTGCCGGCGCAGACTAGGGCGGCCGACTGGAAATTTCTGTTTGACCATTTTTGACAAAAACGACCATTTCCTGTGCTCAGGCAGTCGTGAGTACTGGTGAATGTAGGAATTCAGGTTTCTCAGGCCTTGTTCCAGGTACTGGAGGCACAGAGATGAGCGAGGACGGCCAGACCCTGTATTCAAGAGCCTAGGGCCAGTGGGCAGACAGGTAATTGCGGGTAAAAGGTGGCTGATGGCTCCAAGGAAGGCGTGGCAGACAGAGTAACTGCGCCCGCGCCCCCCACCCCCACCCCACTGCCCAGGATAGCCAAGTCCTAATCCCTGGAATTTTGCCTTTGGGGCAAAAGGAATTCTCCAGATGTGATCACGAGATGGGAGGAGATTAGCTGGATCATCCATCAGGGCCCAATGGAATCACAAGGGTCTTTGTCAGAAGGAACAAGCTGAACTGCACACTTAAAAGCAGTTGAAAGGACAACTGTTACGTTAGATCTATTTTACTGCAATTCTAGAAAAGTAATAATGTAGTAGACCCCACGTCATCGAATTGTATACTTTATTTATTCATTTACTTATTTTGACCACATGGGTGGGGGTGGGGCTTGTGGCATCTTACTTCCCCAACCAGAGAGTGAACCTGTGGCCCCTGCTGTCGAAGTGCAGAGTCCTAACCACTGGACCGCCAGGGAATTCCCTTGGAACCGTATACTTTAAATGGGTGAATCGTATGGTATGTGAGTTACATCCCAATAAAGCTGTTTTTAAAAAACCAAATGGAGGGACAAAATACCCAAGTAGCACTCCTCAAACATGTCGAGATCAGGAAAGACTGAGGAACATCACAGACAGGAGGGATGCGGGTAACAGAATGTCACGTAGGATCCTAGGCAGATTCTGGAACAGGGAAAGTACATTGGTGGTGAAGCTGGTGACATCTGAACAAAGTCTGCAGTTTACAGGGCCGTATATACGTTAACCATCTCATCCTCTGTCGTCCCTTCTCCTCCTGCCCTCAAGCTTTCCCAGCATCAGGGTCTTTTCCAGTGAGTCAGTTCTTTACACCAGGTGGCCAAAGTATTACAGCTTCAGCTTCAGCATCAGTCTTTCCAATGAGTATTCGGGGTTGAGTTTCTTTGGGATTGACTGGTTTTGATTTCCTTGCGGTCCAAGGGACTCTCAAGAGTCTTCTCCAGCACCACAATTCAAAAGCACCAATTCCTTATGGTCCAACTCTCATATCCATACATGACTACTGAAAAACCAAAGCTTTGACTATACGGATCTTTGTCAGCAAAGTGATCTCTCTGCTTTTTAATGCACTGTCTAGGTTTATAATAGCTTTTCTTCCCAACCTGTAAGATTAAAAATTTATGTTGCTTTAAGTCATCACATTAGTGGTCATTTGTTACAGCAGCCACAGGAAGCTGATACCGAGGGTAAGGACAGATAATAATGACAGCCACAATAATGAACACTTAGGAAGGGCCCAGCATGGTTCTTGAAGCACTTCACATGTGTAAACAGTTGGTTGTCAAGCACTCCTCAGTAGACGGACCGTTATGGTATTCCCACTATACAGATGAGGTGCCTAAGGCACAGAGAGGTTAAGTAACTTGTTGAAACTCACACAGCTGGGACAGCAGAGTGGGCTTCTACGATGGCAGCTGAGTGTATGCATGTAGCTGCTGCCCTCACTGCCTGGCTTCACCCTGGGTGTGAATTCTGACCCCGTTTGGCCCGTGTTGAGACCTTTGAAAGAATTTGATTAATCTCACAACCATCCTATGGAGTAGATGTTTTTGTCATTCTGTTTTACAGGTGAGGCAACTGAGGCCCACTGAGATGGAGCCCCTTGCCCAAGTCACAAGGACAAGGCTGGGCAGCGTTTCCTAAAGATGCTGCTGCTTCCAACTGGGGCCTTGGAGCCCCTTCCTGCCCCCTTCTCCACATTCCCTGTGCTCCCTGAAAGGGAATGGCATCCTCGTTAAATGTCCCCACACCCCTGCATGCCAGAGAGGGACATCCCGGCCCCATTGTTCAGGCCAGGAAGCCACCCCCTCCTTGATGGCCAGGAGAGGCAGTCTCTGGGGGGAAGAGTTCCTTCCCAGAGAGGTGAATGCTCCGGGAGCAGGCCCTGGCTGGGTCCAGGACAGAAGGCATACACTGGTCCTTTAAGGGCCAGGCCAGGGGTCACTGAGTCTCTTAACCTTTTCTAGCTGGGTGGACCTAAGACCAAGGGCAGCTGCTGACAGCAGCTGGGGGAGGGGAGAAGAGGCTATTGTTTAAGGCATGGCCTCCTCCTTCTCTGAACTCAGTTTTCTCAGCTGTAAAATGGGAGAGAGGGGCTGGGACTCTGTAAGCCCCTGGCATCCTCTGAGCCCGTGACCCCAAGGGTGCCTGCTTCCTGTTCATTCATAAAACAGAGTGAGCACCTATTGGGGCGCTCGCACCATGACTTTTCCAGTTAAATCTCACAGCGACTGGGAGTGAAGCATACCATTACAGTTTTTTATTTTTTCATTTTTTAAATAATTTTTGTTTATTAATATTTATCTGTATTTTTTGACTGCGCTGGGTCTTCACTGCTGCACGGGCTTTTGCTCAAGTTGTAACGAGTGTTGGCTACTCTCTCACTGAGGTGTGCGGGCTTCTCATTGTGGTGGCTTCTCTTGTTGAGGAACACAGGCCCCAGGGCGTGCGGGCTTCAGTCATTGTGGTTCCAGGGCTCTAGAGCACAGGCTCAATAGTTGTGGTGCACGGGCTTAGACGCTCAGTGGCATGTGGGATCTTCCCGGATCAGGGATCGAACCCATGTCTCCTGTGTTGGCAGGAGGATTCTTTACCCTGAGCCACCAGGGAAGCCTTACAGTTTGTTTGAGAAGTGAGGAGGGGATTCCCTGGCGGTCCAGGGTCTAGGACTCAGTGCTTCCACTGCCTTGGGCCGTGGGGGCTTCCATCCCTGGTTGGCAACTAGGATCCCATATGCTGTGAAAGTGAAAGTGTTAGTTGCTTAGTTGGGTCCGATTCTTTGCGACCCCACGGACTGTAGCCCGCCAAGCCAGCCAGGCCCCTCCATTCATGGGTTTTCCAGGCAAGAACCTGGAGTGGGTTGCCATTTCCTTCTCCAGGGGATCTTCCTGACCCAGGGATTGAACCCAGGTCTCCCGCATTGCAGGCAGACTCTTTACCATCTGAGATACCAGGGAAGCCCCATATGCCATGCGGTGTGGC
>NW_011494785.1:7440400-7443244 GCF_000754665.1 Bison bison bison | reverse complement strand
TGAATTTTTTTTTTTTTTTCCTGGCTTGTGAAAATTTAAGAACCCAGATGATGCTGGTGCTCCAGTAACTCCTACCCTGCCAAGCCCTGTGCTTTCTCTGATGGACCAGGGCTCAGGAGCCAGTTGCAAACTGCCCCTGGGGTCAAGGAGGGCTTCCTGGAGAAGATGGCATCTCAGCTGAGCAAGAGTATGCATTAAGCAGGCAAAGGAAGAGGGAGAGGACCTTCTGGGCAGCGGGAAGCCCAGGTTCAGAGAAACAGGAAATCTCCAACCTGCCTTGTCAGCTCCGCTCCCCTCCCCCTCCCCCTGGCCTATTTTCTCAGCACTGCTTCTTGGCCTGGGGACCCCTCTGAGCTTCCCCTGGCTGAGGCATGGCTGTTTGTCCACCTGCGGGTCCTTCTGGTACCTGAGAGCTTCTGCACTAAACTGTTAGCCAGGTGCGGTCGAGAGCCTGGACTTAGGAGCCCGACCACCCCATTTAGACCCTGCCTCTCGCCTGTAGCTCCATCACCTGCCTTGAGACTTGTCCTCCTTGTTACTGTCTCAGTGTTATTCACGATTGTTACTGTTCTTAGTCCCTCCAGCCCAGCTCACATCACGAAAGGCCCATGGACTGCACTTGTGCAGGAAGCACAACTGAAGAGCCGAGCACGGCGTGGGGCCAGGTGGCCGGGGGCGGGGTCTGGGCCGCAGCAGTCCCCGGGGACCATCTGGGAATCTGGCCCTGCCTGGCCAGGTCTGCAGAGTATTCAGGAGATGCCAGCAATCCAAGAACTCTCCCAATTTTTAAGGGAAGGCCAAATTTTAGAAAACAGTTCGGGGTCGAGAAAAACTGGGCTGGATCCTGCCCTCGGGGCTGCCAGATGTCACCCTCTGCCTCCTCAGCGCTGCTCCGATTCTGACAGGCCAATGAGCACCTTTTCTCTTTGGCACAGAGCCGAATGCCAGGGCAGTCTTCCTGTTGGCTCTCTCCCTCCATGCCTTCGGGATGGAAATGTCTTGAGGGCAGGGGTTTTGTCTGTTTTGCTCACTGCAGTATTGCGAGGACCTAGGCCGGTTCCTGGTGGCTCAGAGGTTAAAGTGTCTGCCTGAAATGCAGAAGACCGGGGTTCGATCCCTGGGTCGGCAAGACCCCCTGGAGAAGGAAGTGGCAACCCACTCCAGTATTCTTGCCTGGAGAATCCCATGGACGGAGGAGCCTGGTAGGCTACAGTCCACGGAGTCGCAAAGAGTCGGACACGACTTCACTTTCACTTTCAGGCCTGTTCCTGGCATATAGGAGGTGCATCTCTTCTGCTGAATGATTAGAGGAATGCCTGATGGTACAGGGAGGTGAGGTACCAAGGAAGGATGGGGGGCAAAGCTGATTGATTGGCTGAGTGACTGTGGACACTTCACATCACCTCTTGGGGCCTCTCTTTGCTCTTCTGTAGAATGGATGGTGCTTAAGGCCTTTGGAAAGCAATTCGACCCAGTGTGCCAGAAATCTATATGACTCACTGACCCAGTAATTCCATTCCAGCCAAGGAGATATCCCTAAATATGGAAAAAGGAAAGCTTTATGTACAAAGATCTACCAAAATACATTATTTATAACGTCGAAAAACTGGAAATAACGGAGATATCTGACAATAAGGGAATGGCTAAATAAACTATGGAACTTCCACTTGACAAACTATTAGGCCGCCAATAAAAATGAGGTTCAGAGAAGAGGAAAAAGAAACGGGGTTACAGGGAGTGAAATAACCAGAAAAGTGCCCGTGATATAATGGCAAGTCAAAAAGGCAGGATACCACCGTTTTGTTTTTTTTCTTTTAATATACAGTATGACCTCAGCCAGGTTTAAAAAAAGGTTCCAAACAAAAAACTATAGAAGGAAATCCATCAAACCTTAACAATGATTGTCCTGGGTGGTGGGGCCGTGGGTGGTGATTTTTCTTCCTTATTTTGACTTTTCTGCATTTTTCAGGTTTTCATAAATGAACATGTATTGTTGCTTCATTAAAAATGAAAAAGAATGTGAATTGGGAATTGGGAGTTGATGCAGTCTAAAGTCTACCCAGGTCTCTGAGAGGGAAGGTCACAGTCTCCTCCGGGGAATCAGAGAAGGTTCTGGGCTTGGGGTTGGCAATCCAAGTTCAGAACCAGGGGTGTGTGTGTGTGTGTGTGATGCTGGGCAAATCGTTCCATCCCTTTGGGCTTCAGCGATGTCCCCTGTCAAATGGGGCCCGGTCCCTCACTTTACAGTAGCAAGAACAGGACAAGAACATGGCTTTCTCATGCCTTCTGAAACTCCAACTGAACGAACCCAAAGGTACCCTTATTAGCAGTTCCTGGGAAGGCCAGTTCTGCTTCCAGTCACCTTGGGAAGATGTCAGCATCTTTGTTTGGAGTCCTTGGGAGTATTTTTGGCCCCCCAAGGTACAGATGTTCCTGACTCATTTTGGAAAGTCGACTGGGGGTAATTTCCAGAAATGCATCACTGTGTGGAGGAGGAACAGGGCCAGGGACTTAGAGTCCTGGGTTCTTGTCCCAGTTCTTCCTCCACTGCTGTGCGACCTTGGGCGAGTCACTCAGCCTTCCTGGCCTCAGCTTCCCCCTGCCACAGGCTCTGGACACAGCAGTCACTAAGACCCCTAAACTCTGTTCACCCGAGGCCCTCTCACCCCAGCCCTTAGGGGCAGGGACGCAGGACTCTGAGAGGCAGCCCCTTAGTGGCTGGGATCCCCAGAACCTCCCGTGTATGGCCTGTGACCTCATTTCTGGCCCACCATTCCCCGGGAGAGTGTGGGGGTAGGTGGGTGGGTGGTTTGGGGGGACATATCCCAGAGAGTGTCTTGAAGC
>NW_011494785.1:7427121-7440300 GCF_000754665.1 Bison bison bison | reverse complement strand
ACCCTCAGTTTCCCTCAGTGCCCACTGTCACATTTGACCCCTCAGAGGGTCCAGCAAGGGGAGGAAGGGCAGAGGCTGCTTTAGGGCTGGCGGTGGGTGTACAAGAAAGAACACCTGTGTACGCACAGCCGAAATATACAAGTGGTGTGCACCAGTTCTCAGCCAGCGGTGACAGTCACCCCGTCCTTGATACCACAAGGAACCCCAGAGCCTTAGTCCTGGATACTCCCAAGCCTCCTGCTCTGACACACAAGAGATGTGCAACAGACCTGTCAGCCCTCAGGCGCAGATCAAGGACATCGGCCCTGATTACTGTCTAATTAACCTGATGGTTAATGCGTGTCCAGTGCTTCCCATAGGAGCCACCACTGTGAATCTTCAGACCCGTTCCGTGAGATAGGCCCTGAAGCTCTTCAGCACCTATAGATGGGGGACTGGAGAATCAGAGGGGTTAAGAAACTCCCCCGTGATCACAGCTGGCATGGGCACAGGGCCAGGATTTGACCCCAGGCCACCTGGCTTGAGTTCACACTCGTGATCATAATGTTTCGAGACCACTTAGCCTCTTCCAGCTGCGGCTTTGGCAAATGCGAAGCTCAGCACAGGTCAGTGGCTTCCCAAGGTCACACAGTACATGTGTGCAAAGCCCAGACCGGCTCCAGACCTCTGGCTTTGGGGGATGGGGTCTTTACACTTGAACTCGAGGGGATCTGTCTGTCATAGTCATCTTTGACTTCCGTGGCCAGCACGATGCTCAGCGAACAGGCCAGTGGCTAATGTGCCAAGTGGACCCGGATAACTTCCCTGTTTGTTCATTCATTTATCCATCTGTCCACTGAGATCCTTCTTGATGCCAGGCCTATGCCTGGCCCTAAGGTATAGAGATGAGCAAGACCTCTCTTCTGCTCATAACCCAGGGACCTCCAGGAGGCGGTAACAGCTGAGATGTGAGGAGGGAAGAAAGGGTGTTCTGGGCCCAAGGAATGGCTGATGCTTTTGGGGAACCCCCAAGTTGTCTGGGAGGGTTGCTGAAAGGGAAGGAGAGCAGGCTACCAGGGTCCGACCCTACTAGGGGGGGCGGTCAGTGGGTGGGGGAGGGGTGAGAAGGCAGTCAGTCGGTCAGCCGCTCCGACCTCCGCCGTCCTCTCTGGAAGTCCAAGAGGGAGTGAGGAGGGAAGATGCAGTTTCGTAAAGGATGCAGTTCCTGCCTTCCCGGGTCATAACTAGAAGGGGAAGTGGTGGCTGGGCGGGGGCTGGGCTGCAGCTGAGGTCACAAGGCAGGAGGGGTGGTGGCGGAGCAGCACCCTAGCTCGGGCCTGGGGGGCTGGTGGGCAGTTCTGCAAGCGCTCCTCCGTCAGAGGCAGGAAGGGGAGAGGGAAGTGGACCCAGCACCGGGGCTCCTCTGACGGCATCTCCCGCTGCTGCTTCCTCACTTCCCACTGGCCTTGTTGCTGTTTCTCCAACGCATCCCACTCCTTCCTACCTCAGGGCCTTTGCACCCGCTGTCCTTTCTGCCTGAAATGACTCTGTTCTCTCATTCATTCGCCTCTTAAATATCACCTGCTTGACCCCTCTGCGCTGCCCTGCCCCCTCCCAACCTCCTTCCCCATTGCAGCACCACTTTCAGTTCAGCTCAGTCAGTTCAGTCGCTCAGCCGTGTCCGACTCTTTGCGACCCTATGAATCGCAGCACGCCAGGTCTCCCTGCCATTTAATCAGCTTGTGCTTACTAATTTATTGTTCTTCCTCTCAGGACGTAAGCTCTGTAAGGACAGGATCTTGGTCTGTTATGTTCATCCCTGAATTCCCAGCTCCAAGCACAGAGCCTGGCACACAGTGGGCCCTCGACAACATAGCACTGGGCATTCACTATATGCCAGGCACCATCCCGTGGGCAGTTACTCATTTAATTCTGAACATGCCATGGGCAGTGGGCCAATCCTGGATTGGTGGGGCCTGAAGCTGAATCATTCTTGAGATCTGTAAGGAAAATGTGATTAAGAACATGAAATAGATGATATCCCTTACATGCAGAATCTTAAAAAAAAAAAAAAAGGTACAAATGAACTTCTTTGCAAAACAGACTCACAGACTTAGGGAACGAATTTGTGGTTACCAGCTGGGGAAGGGTGGGTCGGGGGAGGGAGAGTTAGGGAGTTTGGGATTGCCATGTTCGCACTGCTGTATTTAAAATGGATGTAGGGGTGGGAGGGAGGTCCAAGAGGGAGGGGTTGTATGTATACATAGAGCTGATTCACTCCACCGTACAGCAGAAACTAACAGAACATTGTAAAGCAATTATATGCTAATAAAAATAAGTTAATTTATTAAAAAAACTAAAGTGGATAACCAACAAGGACCCACTGCTTAGTACAGGGAGCTCTGCTCAATATTATTTAACAAGCTAAATGGGAAAAGACTTTGAAGAAGAATAGATACATATACAGGTACAACTGAATTACTTTGCTGTTCAGCTGAAACTAACACAACATAGTTAATCAACTTTGCTGCTGCTGCTGCTAAGTCGCTTCAGTCGTGTCCAACTTTGTGCGACCCCATAGACGGCAGCCCACCAGGCTCCCCTGTCCCTGGGATTCTCCAGGCAAGAACACTGGAGTGGGTTGCCATTTCCTTCTCCAATGCATGAAAGTGAGAAGTGAAAGTGAAGTCGCTCAGTTGTGTCCGACTCTGCGACCTTATGGACTGCAGCCCACCAGGCTCCTCCGTCCATGGGATTTTCCAGGCAAGAGTACTGGAGTGGGGTGCTATCGCCTTCTCCATAATCAACTCTACTCCAATATAAAATTTAAAAAGTTTTTTAAAAAAGAACAGGAAATAGGAATGTTGCCTTGGATGGGGCCATGCAGCTGAGGGGTGCTGGGGCTTAAAGCTCATTTGTCACAGGGCAAATGTGCTGCCTCTGGGGTGGAAGATTATTCCTATGTTACACGCAAGGACACTGAGGCATGGAGATGAAGTAACTCGCCCCTAGGCTTGCAAGGGGAAGCCCTGGGATTTGAACTCAGGAAGTTTGGATTTGAAGACTCCAGAAGGTTTTGATGCTTTAAAGCTTTTACATTTGTTGACCACATAAATGACTGGCTAGCCTTCAACAAATGATTTACCTTCTCAGGCCTCAGCCTCCTCATTTGGACCATGAGGATGTACCCCGGATGGGCAGAAGGGCAGCTCAATGCCTCTTCTTTTATCTTCTGAACTATCAGGGGTTTTGGTTGAGTGGAAGGATTCTGGAGTCATTCATTCACTCATCCATTCTTTCGTTCATTCAATAGACATCAAAACTCTCCATGCCAGGCCCTGAACTAGGCAGTGAGGACAAAGCAGTGAAAAAAAAGTTGATCTTAGGCTTCCCTGGTGGTCCAGTGGCTAAGAATCTGACTACCAGTGCAGCGGATATAGGCTCAGTCCCTGGTCTGGGAAGATTTCACAACCTATGGATCAACTAAGCCCATGCGCCACAACTACTGAGCTGGAATGCCCTAGAACCCATGCATCACAAGAGAGAAGCCACCGTAATGAGAAGCTTGCACACTGCAAGGAAGGGTAGTCTCCACTCGCCACAACTAGAGAAAGCCGGAGCCCAGCAATGAAGACCCAGTGCAGCCAAAAATTAAAAAAAAAAACAAAACAAATAGAAGAAAACAACAACAGCAAAACAAAGTTGCTCTTGGCGGGGAGCTCCTGTGACAATGAAGGCACACGCGAAAAACGGAGACGTAAGTTATCACTTCCCTGGTGGCTCAGATGGTAAAGCGTCTGCCTGCAATATGGGAGACCCAGGTTTGATCCCTGGGTTGGGAAGATCTCTTGGAGAAGGAAATGGCAACCCACTCCAGTATTCCTGCCTGGAGAATCCCAGGGACGGAGGAGCCTGGTAGGCTACAGTCCACGGGGTTGCAAGGAGTTGGACACGACTGAGCGACTTCACTTCACATCATTAGGAGGTAGAAATTCAATGGAGAAAAGTGAAGCAGGGAGAGGATGGGGAGTTTTGGGGGCACATGGTGGTCAGGGGGGCCTCATTGAGTAGGTGGCATTGGGGGTAAGAGCCGATGGGGTAAGGGAGTGAGCTAGGCAGACCTCAGGAGGAAAAGCAATCCTAGGCAGAAGGAATCACACGGGCAGTGGCTCTGGGGAAGGGCTGAACTTGATGAGTTTGGAGAAACAGCTGAAGTGGAGTAAAGGAGGGGAAAGTTGGGAGGGTTGAGGTCAGAGAGGTCATGGAGGCAGGTCATGTAGAGCCTGTGGGTTGCTGTCAAGACTTGAGGGAGATGGGAGCCACGGGAGGGCTCTGAGCAGGTGTCTTGGCTCCATGGGTTCACTCTGGCTGCTGTGTAGACCACAGACTGCAGGGTCCAGGGCAGAAGCAGGGAGACCAGTCAGGAGGCTGCTGAGTGGTCCAAGCAAGAGGTGATGGGGGGCCCAGATTAGGGTGGTGTGGGTGGAGCGGTGAGAAGCAGCTGGATTTTAGAGTATTTTGAATCATGAGTCCCACAAGATTTACAATGGGTTGTGTTTATTTTTTTTTAATTGAAGGATAATTGCTTTACAAAATTGGTTCCATTTCTGCCATCCATCAACATGAGGGCTGTGTTTTAATTAGCCACATAACCAACCAACCCCACACTTTACGCGGCTTAAAACAACAAGAATCATCTTACTGTTTTTCATAGTTTCTATGGGTCATGAATTTGGAATGGGCTTGGCTAGATGGTCTGGCTTGGGGTCCCTCATGCAGCTGCAGCCAGTGGCTGCAGTCGGCTGGCTGGGCATCTCTCTCCTCCTCCTGTTCTCTCTGGGCTCTTCTACTTGGTCTATGTGGGCTGGTTGGGCTTCCTCCCAGCATGGTGGTGGCTCAGTGCTCCAGAGGTGAGTGTCCTAGGAGAACCAAGTGGAAGCTACATCGCATTTTCTGACCTCGCTCAGAAACCACAGAGCTTTGCGTCTGCAAATTCCAAGGCTCTCTAGATTGGAGGAGGGGGAACACAGAAGGATGTGTCTCTCCATGGGGGGAAGGTCGAGGTTGGCTGTAAGGAGAGCATGTCACAAATTGAAGAAACTGTATTTGCATGCTGTCACTGTACAAGACCGAATCACTCAGCCTCTTCATGCCTCCGCATCCTCATATGTTAGAGGGAGCATTGGATACCAGCTACATCCTAAGGTTGGGATTCCTTCCACACGCACCACGCCTCTCACAGGGCTGGGCCCAGGAACCAAGACCTACCCTCCCTCCTTCTCACCAAACATGTTGGCTCCACTCTGTGCAGCCTGGAGAGAAGAACCTCTCCATGGAAAAGATGCAAACAGCAAGGCTTGGAGTGACTGTGCCTCTCTGCGGCTGTTAACTCAGTGCCTTCTGCTTGGGCTGCCCTCCTCCTTGTGTGTGCACAGGTGTGCTTACGTGTACACCCACGGACTCAGGTGCCTCTGAGCGTCTTTCTCTCTCCAGGCAAGCCAGCAACACCCCCTGAAGTCCTGCTTCATGACGGTCCCCTCGCCCTCTGGTCAGCTGCTCCAGCAGGAAGCCTTGACTCTGCTGCTATAGCCGAATGCTCACCTGGCCCTGAGGGTTCCTCTCAAGCCCTCCACCTTTCTTCCACCCTTCACCTCCATCCTGCCGGGCCCCTCCACCCTCCTCAGCCCTCCTTACCAGGACCCACGCAACAGCCGGTGTCAGCTCCTCCAAGGCAGGCGTGATCACATCACACACCTTATGCGGCATCCTGGAAAGTTCAACATTATCATACTAGAAGGCAAGCCAGTGCTTGCCTGGGGCCAGGGGTGAACGTCACTAAGGAGGGGCTGAAGGAACCTTTAGGATGAGGAATTAATCTCGGTCCTGATGGAGGTGGTGCTTACACCACTGTATACATTTGAGTTTGACAACTGGCGACTTCCATTGTGTGTGCATGACATCGCAGTAGAGCTGACAACAAAACCATCCATCCACGTGCTTGTTGAGCACCTACTGTGTGCCTGTCACTGCTCTAGGCACTGAGGCAGCAGACAAAACAGACCAAATCTTGGTCTTCCCTGGTGGCTCAACGAGTCAGGAATCCGCTTGCAATGCAGGAGGTATGAGTTCAGTCCTTGGGTGGGGAAGATCCCCTGGAGGAGAAGATGGCAACCCACTCCAGTATTCTTGCCTGAAAAGTCCCATGGACAGAGGAGCCTGGGGGGCTACAGTCCAAAATGTAGCAAAGAGTCGGACACGGCTGAGCGCGCGCACACTCACGAGTGCAGGCAGAAGGCAGACACAGCAACTACGGGGGCTACACCAGGCAGAACTGCTATGGCGACTGTCAAAGCAGCCTCAGGGGTAGGACAGACAGCCCGCGTTGAGGACGGCAGTGACCTGTGTCCCTCTCCAGCACCCTCTCCCAGACGTCGCCCTTTGAGGCTGCTCCCCACTGGCCAGGGGCGGGGCTAGACTGTGGGAGTGGGGTCCCAGTAGGAGGAGATGCCAGCAGGAAGATACACACGTGTCCCTCTCAGCTCTGCCACACATGTGGTTAGAGCTGATGTGAATCAAGCACGTCCTCTCTCAATTTTTATCTCAATCTTCCCAAGAACTCTTTGAGACATGTACTGTCTTGATTCCATTTTAGATGGGGACTAAGCGGGTAGTTGCCCCACCTAAAGTCTGAGCCTGATCACGGAGAGCGGGGATCTGCAGCCAGGCTGTCTGGCTTGGCGTCTGTGGCTTTTCACCCAGACCAGTGGGCCCTGGGAACAACTGTTTTCAGTCTCTCCTGCCCATCCAGAGGCCCTGCGACCCATGCATCTGCAGCACCTCAGAGCTCACAATCGTCTCCCAGCCTGAGATGGGAGGAGGGTCGGTTAATTATCCCCGTTTTGCAGAAGAGGAAACCAAGGGAGAAACGTGGTTCTGGGTCTCTCTCAAGGTCACCTGGGGGTTGATGGTGTGACCAGACCTCGCGTCCCTGACTTCTGATCTGTTGGCCTTGCCCTGCCCTCCAGGAGTGTTGCTGCCAGTCACTCCCAGTTCATGTCCTCCTGCCGAACAGACTCGGGAATTTTCTGGAGAGCTAGGAGCAGAGCGAGGGGTGAGGGATCAGTGATGGATCAAAGGCATGGGGCTGGCAGGGGAGCCTTTCCGAGGACGCAGAGAGGGCTCTGGGGTGGGACAGGGATCGGAGCCAGTCCCCCGTGAGGAGCCAGATGTCCTGGGTTCCACAGGGAACCCAAGAATAGCAGCTGTGCCTCATCTAGGCCTGTCTGGTGGGGGTGGCTCATCCCAGCCTGGGTGGGGAACAGGGACTGTGAAGGACTCTGGAATCCGGGCCCCCGAGGGAGAGCAGGGTCAAGGCCAGGGGCGAGAGGAACCCGAGCAGTCCCTGTGCCCCTGTCTGTGCGAGGGCCGTGTCCTCTTGGCACCTGTCTGGGGGTGAGGAGTGCTGGCCCAGGAAGTGTGGCTTCCAGCCCATCCTTGCTCTCTGTCCTCTGCAGGAGGCCGTGCCCGGCCAGGCATTGTTTGCGGGTATAAAAATAAAGGCATCTTGGCCTGGGCCCTGCTGGCAGAGGGAAGGAGGGGGCAGCCCTGGCCCAGGCCTGAAGGGCATCTGGCTGGAAAAGGAGCCTCACCCAGCTCCACCACCAGCAAAGCTGGGCATGTGGGGGGTCCCCAGAGAATCTCCAGCCCCTTGGCTTCTCTTGCCACAAGAGGCACAGGAGCGTGTGCGGGTGTCTGGGGTGCTGGCTGCCCTCTCCCCACTCCAGTCACTCAAGTCTGTCTCTGACCTTCACCAGAGGCTTCCAACAACCTGAGCCCACTGGGGTATACCAGATTCCCCAAGACTCTCTTTCCCCTACCCGCTGGTAACAGTGACAGCCATAGCTCGGTAACCTGGTGGGGGAAGGCACCGCTATGGTTTATTACCATTGGATAAGTAAGGCAATCGAGGCTCAGAGAGTTTAGTAACTTGGAAAAGGCCACACAGCTGGTCAGTGGAGGAGCCAGGGCTCAACTGAGTTCTGTCTGACTCCTGAGCCAGGACCCTAACCAGGGACCGCACTGCCCCTTGCCGCTCCCGAGCTCCACCTCTCCTGGTCTCTGGTCCCGTCACAGCAGAGAAGCTTCCTAGTTCCCCACAGTGGCCAGGGAATGCGGGGATAGGGCAGCTGATCAGGAGCGGGGAGCTGGGGGGGGATCCAACAGACAAGGAGCACTGGAGGGTGCCAGGCACTGGAAGTGGGGTGAAATAAAAGTCACTCAGTCGCGTCTGACTCTTTGCAACCCCATGGACTGTACAGTCCATGGAATTCTCCAGGCCAGAATACTGAAGTGCATAGCCTTTCCCTTCTCCAGGGAATCTTCCCCACCCAGGGATGGAACCCAGGTCTCCCGCTTTGCAGGCAGATTCTTTACCAGCTGAGCCACAAGGGAAGTCCAGGAGTTGGGTGGTGGGTTCCTTATTACATTCTCACACGAAGTCCTTGTGCAGGGGGAATCATGTCTATTTTGCAGATGAGGAAACCAAGGCCCAGAAAGTCTACCGCTGTCAAGATAAGATTTGAACCCAGATCAGTTTCTGTCCAAAGTGCTGTTCCTCGATCCTGGTCTAATAGGAATCTCACAGAGCATGGTCTCCCCTCACCCCCAGCTGGGATTCAGGGTAAAGCTAGGGGATGTGGGCTTGGAGGGAAGAGTGGGATGCGGGCGCCGTTCCTAGGGAACCAGCTTCCTTGCTCCTGGAGGGATGGTGAGTAGAGAGTCAGAGGGTCAGCAGTTCACAGAAGCTAGGGGTTGGAGGGCAGCTCCAATGTGAGATGTCCCCTACCTGGGAAGCGGCAGGCAGGGACCAGCCCTCCCCTGGCTCCCGGCAGACAGCTCCCCATTCCAGACAAGATCCGGTGATCCCCCATCCACCCCCGTGGCCCTCACCGAGGTTGGCACGCTGTTGCTGGCACCGGAAAGTGACATTCCAGAGGCCCCCCCACAACTCCCTGCCAACCCCAGATTCTTGGCAGAGCAGGAGAGCGGGGGCTTCTGGGAGGGGAGAGGGTTGTGGTGGGAGGGGCCTGGCCATCCCCCAGGGACCGTACATCTCCAGTTGGCTCACCTCTACCCCAACTGGATCCTGGGTACGGCCCACGGCTCAGCCTACAGACTGGGAGAGCCAGGCTGAGGGCAGCATCTCAGACAAGATGCTCTCTTTAGGTGTCAAAGTCCCTCTTACTAACTCCTATAAAAGGTTTTCCAGGCAGAGCACCAACATGCTGTGTGACCTTGGGCAAGGCAGATACCCTCTCTGGGCCTCAGAGACCCACGAAGACTGAAGCAGGTGAATCTCGAAGATGTCCTCTAGCAAATGGTTTTTATTATACCGAGATGCTACAGCTCCAACATCCTCTCTGGTCTCTCTGCCCTCCCCCTCTACACAGCAACCATAATTCTCTTAAATCTTCGAGTCAGGCACGTGACTCCCTCGCTCATCACCCGGGGGGAGGGGACCGCCTCTCGCACGGGAATGTCACCCCGCTTCTTCCTCACATAGCCCCTGCCGCCTCCTGATCCCACGCCTCCCCACCCTACCCCTCCTGGGATGGTCTCCTGGCCTCCTGACAGCCCCAGCCTGACAACCTGACCAGTTTCTTCCCTCCAGGCCATCTGCCACCCTTGCCTCTCCTCTGGCCTGGGGGGCTTGGCCCCACCCAGATCTTCAAATAGTTCATTCTGATCATCCAAGACTCAGTTCAAATGTCACCTCTCGAGAGGCCTTCCCTGGCCCATTTCTCTGAACCAGGGCCCTCCGGTCACGTTTCATGAGCCCATCTCTTTGATTTCTTTTCCGTCATAACATGTGTCATGACAGAAAGGATCTTCGTCATTTATTGTTTACTCCGTTGATTCTTGTTCTTCCTCTGATCTGTTTACTCCAGGAGGGCAGGGTTACCTCCTCTTCCACACTGGGCCCAGCACAGAGCACACATTCAACATACCTTTTTTTTTTTGGCCATGCCCCACAGCATGGTGGATCTTAGTTCCCAGACCAGGGATTGAACACGTGCCCCCTGCATTGCAATCTCAGAGTCTTAACCACTGGACCACCAGGGAAGCCCCATCAATACATCTTTTTTGAATGGATGATGATGAAACTCTGTGTTTCTTCCAATATGTCCAGGCCTCTGGGTTGTCAATGGGAGCTTCTTCCCTGGGTGCTCACTGCTCTCTCCCTCCATGGTGGACTTCCCCAGCTCAGGCTGGTGGTAAATTCCTGGGGACTCAGCCCTAGGCAAAGCAGCCTGAGGGGGAAGGAGGGAGGGAGGAAGAGAAGGAGGGTGGAGGAAGAGAAGGAGGAAGGAAGGACTTATGATCCCTGGTCTCAAGGCATCTCATTCCCCAACAGCAAGAGCACAGCGCTGGACCTGGAAACCCCCTCGGTCTAGCTGCTGGGGCAAGCGGTTCCGGGGTGACCTCATCGCCTTGAAAGGAGGGCAGCAGGGGCAGGAAGCAGAGGACGCATCAGATGGGCTAAATTTAGAGCGTTTGATTCAGCCCAGGCAGGACAATATTCCTGGAGTCCCCATTGTTTGTGACGGGCCAGAGGGCAGGCGGTCCACTGAATGGCTGGGTCTGAGCCATGCCAAGCTGTCTGGGCCTGCAGGGGTGGGGGGCGGTGGTGGGGTGGCCCCCGGCCTGCTGGAGGAGAAGCCAGGCCAAGAGTCAGCAGGGCAGAGCTGGGGTGAGGGGTGGCGGTGGTGGGGGTGCTAGGGGTGCTACCCTTGGGATTAAGGCCAAAGGTAAGAAGGAGGGGGCCTCACAGATGAGAAGAGGAGGCTCTGGGTGGCCCTGATCATAGCCGTTCAGCTGTGTGATGCTCTTCACAGCCAAGACACCATCGGTCCTCCCCACAGCTCTGCCATTTTCTAGTCAGGGGTGGGGCTCAGATCTAAGGCATGAGTTGCTGACCACCACGCAGACGGCTCAGGTCCTGACTCCCATCCTGGATCCACAGCAATCAGCTGTGCCCCAGCCCGCACCCTCCCACCAGGACAAGTACTGTGTGCCTTCGCTCCAGCGTGGCCCTCGCTCCAGCGTGGCCCTCTCCCCAGCGGGCCAGGCAGCCACAGGGCTCCGCCTGCGCGCAGGCTCCAGAACCTGTTGCCATGGCAACATGGGGTCCAGGCCTGCCCTGCTCTGGAGAGGAGCCTGAAGCTGAGGACTTCCTTGGGTGAGCAGGTGTGTGTTGGGGCGGGGGGTGGCCACGGCTAGGGCTGCCTTCTGACCCTCATCTGCCAGAACCCGGGACTGAGCCAGCAGCCTGGCCAGGCTGCCCCGGACTGGTCACACTGGCTAAGCCGGGATCCTTGAGGGTGTCCTGTTTCTGCACCCACGCCTCATGTCCACCCCGAGGTCAGGCAGCCAGAGGAGGAGGACGGGGACTGTCCTTGGTTCAGAGCCACCCTGGTGGGGGAAGGTTCAGTAGGCCAAGTGCCCAGGAGCCTTGGGCTCCTGTCTAAGCCCCCATCGCCCACCCTGCACATCCCCTGGAGGCCCAGGAAACTCCTTGGGCCACCTGCCTTGGAGATGGGGGAAGGGGGACCAGAAGTTCCAGCAGACCTGCTCTTCCAGCTGACTGGGACAGGAGAAGGGAGAGGACCCCAGGCTTCAATGCTCAGAATGGCCCCTGGCCTCCGTCCTCTTCCCAGCTCAGGGAGGACCCCGGGAATGAAGTCCACCCAGCCCACCCTGCCCCACGTTCCAAATGGGTGAGCTGAGGGTCTGAGCTAGGAGGAGGCTTGTCTGAGACCATGCAGGGGAGAGCAGCTTCCCCCATCCTCCTGAGCTCTGCCCACTGCGGGTCTCCAGGCACCAGCTCTCTGCCGGCAGCCCAATGCCCTGCCCGGAGTGGCGGCCCAAGGCTGTTCACTGCTTCTCTTGATTTCACATCATGACTCATGTTATCATGTTCTCAGGAGCTGAGTAACCACCTGAGTTATTTATACCCTGGCTAAGCAGGCTTCCTTCCCTCCTCCCAGAACCCAGGCTGGGAGGACGAGTGGGGGTGGGGAGGAATCTGGGAGGGGGACGTGGACTGGGAAAAGGCAGCTGAGGTCCCCCTCCCCCAACCATATCCCCTCCCTTAGGGTACCACCCCCATAGAGCGCCCAAAAATAGCGGTGCCTGTCCCAGCACAACAGGATGGGCCTGGATCTATGGCATCGATTTATAGGTATTATGATGGTTTGGGGAGGGGGGAATTCCTTTCCCGAGCGAGTCACCCGTCTGGAAAAATAAAGAAGGAAAAAGCTGAAATTTTTTCCTTCCATCAAAACAGGAAGGAGCTGGGAGAGGTGGGGGATGGACGGAGAGATGAAGGGTGGAGGCCGAGATGCACCCTCCACCCTGTGGGGGTCTTCTGGGAGGGGAGATCCCGGCCGGGCACCTGCACACAGGGCCCCAGGGGCGCTAGGAATGGCGCCACGTCTCCCCTGTGTGGGCCATCCCTGCTGCCCCAGGCATTTTTGTCCTCTCTGACCCCCAGGCCCATGTGCCTTCATGGACATAGCACACAGATGCTGATATGCACAAGACCCGTGTCCCTCTGGTCCCCTCTCACACCCGAGTCAGATGCCCATCCCCGCAATCCCCTCCAAATCCCACGGGAGAAAAGGTCTTCCTCTGGGTGAATGGGACTTGGGGAAGGGTCTGCCTTTCTGACCTTTGCTTTTCCCTCCCCTTGAGGACTGCCCTGGAAGTCCTGTGATTTCAGTTCAGATCTGGCTTCGCTCCAACTCCAAGGGGCAGGGCGAGCTAAGGGAAGTCAATTTCCCTCTCTGAGCCTCAGTTTTCTCATCTGTAAGGAAGGTATGGTCTTCTCCGTGGTGCTTCCCTCTGGGGCAAATTTCTGGGACCAAGTTTTCCAAGTCAGGGGACTGATAACCACAGCCCCCGTTTACTCGGCATGCTCTCGGTGCTAAGCACCTACATCCAGTCACTAGATTAACCCCCCTGACCAAATAAGGTATGTTCCAGAATCACCCTCATCTATGGCCCAGAGGGCAGGGACCACCTGAGGGCCACACGGCTGGGATGTGGTGGAGGTTGGTTGTGAACTCTGGGTTCCTCAGCATGGTTCATATCCAAGGAAAATGAAGGAGCACCCCAAAGAGGAGGGGGAGGGGGAGGGTA
>NW_011494785.1:7424841-7427021 GCF_000754665.1 Bison bison bison | reverse complement strand
GGAGGGTAAGAGGAGCAAGGTGGCCCAGCTTCCCTGGGTCTCACGTTCCCACTGGGTCCATCAATGACAACCCCGTGGCTACAGCAGGGATGTGCCCGGTGACAGGCAGCCTTATGCCCGCTGCGTGGTGGTTACTATTAAGACGATTAGTCACTCCCGCCGGGCTGCCCTCTGTTTGCTTGTTGACTTATATAAGCACCACCCGAGGGTGTTTGCACAGTTGTCTCGGTCTTTCTGTCTTTCGCCTGCCTGCCTCAGCCTGTAAGCCCCTCAAGGGCAGGGGGCTCCAGAGAGGTGAGCTGACAGTGCAACTCCCGATTCTCTATGAGGACAACTCCCAGGCACCACACAGGCCACGTCGGCACACACTCCCCACCGTCAGGTTGTGTCGGGATCCCACTCCACAGGTGAACACGCCGAGATCTTGCACTGCTCTCCTCCATGCCCAGCGCCAGATTGGCCCAGGACGGCCACCCCAGCAGGTCCAGCCCTGAAGCCCAATGCACTGGATGACATCTGACTTGGCTGCCTCCTGATCATGTGAATTAGGGAAGTCACGTGATCTCTCCAGGACTCAGTTTTCCTGTCTGTAGAATGGGGATAATACACTTTGCTCTCCCTGGATTGTCAGGTGGTTCAGGGATTGAGCCATGAAATCACAATGTTGGAGCCTTCTGGACCCATGCTTTAGAGCAGGGATCCTCAGACTGTGCACACGGCTCACCAGGGTCTTTCCAAAATGCAGATTCTCACTCAGCAAGTCTAGGGTTGGCCTGGCACTGTGCATTCCTGACAAGCTCCCGAGGATATGGCCGCTGGTTTGTGAGGTGGGCCACACTGCGGGAGGTAATGGTGCAGAGCTAGACCTCGATGCAAACTGAGCAAGTATGTGGTGCCAGGCTCTTTCGTATCGTTTCTGCTGTCCAATCCTCAGAGCAGCCCTGCAAGGCAAGTGTGGCTATCTCAGTGTCCAGATGAGGAAAGTGAGGCTCAGAGAGGCCAATGCCCTGCCCAAGGACACACAGCTAGTAACTGGCACCCACTGCAGGGTCTCAAAGGCAGACCTGCAGGGCTTACCTAGCAGGGTCCTTGTCCATCAATCTTGAGTATTGAAGCCACATCAGACCTTCTCCCAAAGGGGCACTTCCTAATGGCAGTAGGGGGAGATGGGGTGTGGGTGGGTGAGCTGAGGCAGAGAGACAGGACGACCAGGACTGGACCACGTATACCTCCCATGCGCATTTCCTTTCTCGAAGCCTCTAGGGTCCACTGCCCAGTACGTGGCAGCATCATTCATGACAGCGTGATGTTTCTTTAGCCAGGGGTCCAGACCAATGCCCACCAGAGGGCCCTCCCTAGAGAGCTGTGGAGCTGGGCCAAAATCTGAGGGTGACTGAGGGTGGGGCCCAGGTGGGCTGGGCACTTACATGTCTTCCTCTTTGCCTGGCCTGGCAGATGGGTGTAGACATCCAGAGAGTGATTCTGGCCCCGGCTGCCCAGGTTCAAATCCCAGTCCTGCCCTTCCTCATCCCTGCCCTGGTGGAACTGCACCAAATCTTGGTGTTCCCATCTGTAAAATGAGGTGATCATGGCTCCTCTCTTGGGGCTTAACTAAGTCAGTACACCTGAAGGGACTGGAGCAAGCTGCCAAGGAAGTGAGTGCCACGTAGACATTTGTTCTCATGAATGTTGATGAAAAATCTCTGGCTTTTACACTGCAGCTGGCTTCCCACTGACAGGTCCATTATGTTTCCTGCAGTGACAAATATACTCCCCTGGAAAGCTGGTGAGGGTTTGTCTGCTGTTGTAGGTGTACCCCACCCAGGGGGCTGTCTGCTACCTGCCTATCCCATCCTTTCCAGAATTCCTAGTCAAATCTTCGGCACGCAGCGGCCAGGACACCCTGGTTTGGAAAGGGCTGGCTAACCCAGATCGAGAAGGCGGCTTCCCACCCTGGGGTGGTGGGCGGGGCCTGGGGGCCCACTGCCCCCCCCCCGCCCAGCCTCCTTCATCTGGCTTGTGTAATTTGTTTGCTTTTCTATGTGTAAAGTGACATGAAAATCTGGGCAGCTGTGATCCAGGCCACACAGGGAGGCATCATGTATCAGGGTGACGGCAAAAGTGTGGGCATTCAAATTCTGGCACCGTGACTTCCTTGCTGGGTGACACCAGGTAAGCTA
>NW_011494785.1:7418342-7424741 GCF_000754665.1 Bison bison bison | reverse complement strand
AGTATCTCTCTCTGACCTTCGGTGCCCCCTTCTCCAGGTATGAAAACTATGATACGAGCACCAGCCCTCTGGGAAGTGGGTAAGGACTCTGCCCGTCGTGTTCGTTTGCTGCTGAAAGGGTGACCTTTGCTGTACTTCTCTCAATGCTGTCAGTTTAGGTAAAGCTCTGGCTCAGGGCGAATGCTCCGGAAGTGAGGCTGTCTCAGTGAGCAGGGTGCTCCAGGACCAGCAGGTGAGCAGCAAAAGGTGCAGTGAGAGCAGACCAGGTGCCAGACGGGACTTGTCTCCCAGTCTGTCTGGCCCGGGTTCCCTCACCCTGGGGGGCTTTACTCCATTTCCAGCCAGCTTCCAGGACAGGTACATCAGAGCTGCCCGTCCAAACATCCTCTTCCTTGTCTGGAGACTGGAGGAGCTAAAAATGCATTGCCTTGGCCCTGGGAAAACAAACACGACGCTTCCCTTGCCTTTGTCTACAGGACACGAGGTCCAAGGCTGCGAAGGCAGTGTGGTGGCTGCTCCAGGCTTCCCTAGGCCTGCGGGGGCAGGGGCAGGGGGGCGGGGATCTGTCTGTCTGCCTTCTTGGGGTCTCTCCTGCCTCCCTCACCGCCTCAATGGCCTGAGCCTCAACCAGGGTGGGAGGTGTCTAACAGGACACATGCTGTGGCCTCCCCAGCTGTGGGCTGCTAGCCCTGCCTCTGGAGTTCACCGGTGGGTGTGTGTGTGCACACACGTGTGCAGCTTAGAGTGCTAATAACGCACACAGGGACAACTGATGACACTGCTGGACCGCCTGCTCCTGCTCTCAACACTCAAGATGTCTTAACTCATTTGACTCTGTGAGGCAATTACGATCATCATTCACGTTTTACAGATGAGGAAACCAAGGCTCGGAGAAGTGGGATGACTCGTTGAAGGTGACGAGCTAATACGTGGTAAAGTGGGGCTTTGAACCCAGGCAGTTTTTGCTGGGAAGCCTTGTCCGCTGCCCTTGCTAAGTCTCAGTTTCCTCATCTGTGAAATGAGCACGCACAATGTAACACTTCCCTCTCCAGGTGATCGTGGGGGCAAGGCAAGGGCAAAGGCCTTGCCATCAGGGAGGCAGGGGACTGGCCAGTGAGGGGGTCTGGGGGAGCCGATGGCAGCTACAGGGTGCAGGAGCAGAGGACACACTTGGCCATCACTCAGCTCGGGCTGGGGTCTCAGGCCATTTGTGGGCTGGTCTTGGACCGTCCCCAGCTTGACGCTCCAGTTCCTCTTCCATCAAGCTGGGAAAAGCTAACTTGCCTGGCAGAGGTACTTCCAGGGCTCCCTCTGCAGAGCAGGAATACCCAGGACACACCGTTCCCATCCTTCTGGACTTGAGGGCACCTGAGGGTGGGCTTGAATCCAACTCCTCCCCCAGCCCCTGGTCCCCACTCCCATGGTATGAGATGCTTTCAATGGACGAGGGTTTAGCTTGCTCTAAACACAGTCCCCAAAGCCCCTAGCTTTGGGCAGGCCCCCTCCAGCACCTATTTGAGGGCTTCGGCTGCTCAGTTTTCCACTTGGGTCAGACCTATTTGGGGTGAGGGGAAATGAGAATTACGGGAGTATGGCCTCCACCTATCATAATTCACTCCCAGCCCTCCTGGAAAGCCTGGTTCCTCAGCGGTCCCAGTGCCAAAGATGGGCTGGGTTCTTCAAGGGGGTGCCCCTCAGATATCTTGTGCACCTCAGTTTAGAGGCTCATGTTCCAAGCTCCCTCCCCAACTTTTTCCACCCTTCAGATGGAAGCAACAGGCCAGGAAGAAACAGGTAAGATGTTGACTCATTTATTTGTTTCTTCAACAGATATTTATTGAGCAACTACTGTACAGCAGGAGCTGAAATGGGTGTAGTCTAGTGCCAGACCCATAAAAGGGCAACGACAATGCCATGGGGCAGGGGGGGTTCCCTGGTGGCTCAGATGGTCAAGAGTCTGCCTGCAACACAGGAAACCTGGGTTCAATCCCTGGGACGGGAAGATCCCTGGAGAAGGAAATGGCTACCCGCTCCAGCACTCTTGCCCGGAGAATCCCATGGACAGAGGAGACTGGTGGGCTACAGTCCATGGGGTCGCAAAGAGTCAGACATAACTAAGTGATTAACACATCCACTTTCAATACTATGGGGGACATGCTGTGGGAACCCAGAGTAAGCACCAAGCCTGAGGGCTTCCTGGAGGAGGTGTTGGTTAAGCCCAGCCTATCAAGAGAAAAAGTAGGAGGTGTTCGTCCCCCTCCCTGCCACTCCCATATTGATATGGTGCTTGCTGCAGGAAAGGGCTCTGCTCAGCATGGCATTCAGGTCCATGTGCCATGTGGTCCCTGCTTCCCCTGCTGTGGTCCCCGTCTTGCCACTTCTAACCAGTGTGCAAAGGCATCTTAGGTTGGAATGATTTATGCCTCCCTAACTCAAGAGGCTGGCGGTCCCAGAGTGCCAGGGCTGGCTCTCCTTCCCGATTCCATTCCCGAGTGTTTCACACAGGGCCTGCATGCAGTGGGTGCCCAACGATGCTGCTCCCAGTAGCCTTCTCCCATCACATCCCCCTTCTGAGGCTGAGCTGTGTGCGCTCCCTTTGTGCTCCTACAGCACTCTGTATTTAAGTCAAAACTCATATTGGTACAGCACTCAGTTGGCAAGGTGCTTTTTCAGGGGTTTGTGTGTTTGATTTGGTGTGTTTTGTTTGGTGTTTGTGTGTTTAAAGCTCATCAAAGCCCTGTGTAAGAAGTGCCGTTGCGGTCATCGCCATCACCTGCCGGGACACGGCACAGCATGGTGGTTTAAGCAAACGTGTGAGCGCAGCAGCCGGATGACCTGAATTCAAGTCCTGACTCCACAGCTATGTGACCTTGAACTCTGTGGTTATGTGACCTTGCTTCACTGACTCCATTTACAAGACAGAAGCAAACATATCTCACTGGAGCACTGAAGATCATATGCAGAGTAATAAGAACACTACCAGCCATAAGGACATCTCAGTCATAACGGTAGCTATTGTCAATTATAAAGAAGGATACAGAAGGTCAAGGTCAAGGTCACCTAGCTGTCCAGTGGAGCAGGGTTTTATCTCTAAGTCTGCAGACTTCAAATCTTGGGTTTGGGGATTATCTTCCCATCTTCCCCACCCCATCCCCCTTGTCACCCTGTCTCCTAATTTATCTGTTCGTGCCTCTGTCTGTCCTTCCACATGGGGCTCTTCCAGAGCAGTATCAGCACCAAGCCGTCTCCCCAGTGCCTGGACGGTGCCTGGCCACGGGGGACTGTGTTGAAGGAATGACGCATTCCATGTACCAGGCATCCTGTTCTGTGCTTCCACATGGATTATCTGTGCCTCCAGACCACTCTATGAAGTAGATAACAATTCTTCTACAACTGTCTTCAGCTCCAATAAAGCACTTATTGGTCTGGATATATGTGAATACTTGTGAATTCATCACACCCAGCCAAGACGACAAATGTTTTCACCCTCCCCCCCCAAAAATGTCCCATGCTTCTTGGAAATCCTTCCCTCCCTCCAATTGTAGATTTCTCTCCAGTTTCGAGATAGGGAAGGAAATCGAGGGACTGAGAAGTTAGACTTTCCAGAGACACTTGGTCAGCAAGTGGCCACGCCAGTATTTGAACCAAGATGACCCGTCCGCGGCCAAGCTGCCTTGGCGGTAATGGGAAGAGGGTGGGAGTGTGTGGCGGTCTGTAGAGACACCCCCCCCGGGAGGTCCTCCCTCCTCACCGCCCCTACTCAGGCCCAAGAAGACAATCTAGGAAGAGATGGTCGGTGTGTCTCTCAGAAGGGTGTGTGCACATGTGAGGAGCAGGCTGCCACCCCATAGGGATGTTTGGGTACAAAGGGCAGACGACAAAGACAGCACAAGGAGACCAGATAAAGGTGTCCTCAAGCCAGGAGCCGGATGATGCGGTGGCCTGCGAGCCTCATGGTGGGTGCTGGGCTCCGTGTGTGAGCGTGTGACTCTGTGACTGTGACCGTGTGACTGCTGAAGGCAGGGACATAGCAGCTCCAGGAGCGGGGGTGGCGGAAGGCGTTAACCGTATGAATGCTGGCGTGGGGTGGGGGTGGGGGGACCCGGCCTCCAACCTGGGGGCTGAGGGAGGTAGTAAACATCAGGGTGATTGGAGGAGCATGATGGCGGCCCTACAAGGATGCTGCAGGGTTGTGGGGTTTGTGTGACTTTGCAGTTCAACATTTTCAAATTCAGCCAATGCCGGCAGCGCCTGTTGTGTGCCAGGCAACCGGCTAGGAGGAGATGAGCGTATCAGGCTTTTGGCTGCATGGTTCGGGCTGCAGGGTTTGTGTGATCACCTTGTGGCTGGTTTGGGGCTGGGTGCTTTTTGCCCTCTCCAGGCATTAAGTCCTCACAATCCACCCACCCCACTTTGAGGCGAGATGGAGGAGCACAGAGAGGAAGTGACTTGCCCAAGGTGACCCAGCTACTCAGCGCCAGGCAGGATTGCAGAGCCTGAGTGCTTCAGCACCACGCCTGGGCTAGGGCCGCAAACCTCCAGTCTTGGAGGTGCCGCCTTGGAATCCTGCAAGCCAGCGGCTTGGGAGACACCCTGGCCCCCAACCACGTGGGCTAGAAACCAGGTCACAGACACTGCTGAGGGGCCCAGCGTTTGATGGTCCCTAGTTCTCCCTTGCCAGGGACCGGATTCCTGGGCAGAGGGGCGGCGGGGCTTTCGGAGACCCCTAAGTTCCCCCTCCTCGCCTCAGGCCCTCCTGGAGCCTTCCCCACCCTCCCGTTACTGACTCTCGGCCAGAAGAGGAAAAGCTGTCTCCACCCACCTCTCGCACTCTCCCGTCTCCTTTATAAAGGCCGGAACAGCTGAAAGGGTGGCAACTTCTCCTCCTGCCTCCCCGTGCGCCCGCAGCCTCCCCCGCTGCCTCCCCGAGGGCTCCCCTCTGGCCGCCAGCGCCCATCTTTCATTCCCCAGATAGAGATATTTTGCGCGCACACACAGACACACACGCGCAAAAAGGGGAAAAAAAAAAAAAGACAACCCACCCTCCAGCCTCGTTGCAAAGAGAAAGCCGGAGCAGCCGCAGCTCACAGCCCGCAGAGGACGTCCAGAGCGGCGAGAGGGCGTGCAGACGGACCGACAGACTCGCGCCGCGTCCACCTGTCTGCCGGGCGCGGCCCAGGGCGCAGCGGACACGCCGCGCGCGCGGAGCAGCCGTGCCCGCCGCCCGGGCCCCGCGCCAGGGCGCACACGCTCCGGCCCCCCCCACCCGGCCCGGGCGGGAGTTTGCACCTCTCCCTGCCCGGGTACTCGAGCCGCCGCTGCAGAACCAACTTTGGAAAAAGTTTTTTTTGGGAGACTTTGGCTTTGAGGTGCCCAGCTTTGCACTTTCCGACTTCAGGGACCTTTCCAGAAAATGTTGCAAAAAAGCTAAGCCGGCGGGCAGCGGAAAACGCCTTTAGCCGGCGGAGTGAAGACAACCATCGACTGCCGTGTTCTTTTTCCTCTTGGAGGTTGGAGTCCCCTGGGCGCCCCCACACGGCTAGACGCCTCGGCTGGTTCGCGACGCAGCCCCCCGGCCGTGGATGCTCGCTCGGGCTCGGGATCCGCCCAGGTAGCGGCCTCGGACCCTGGTCCCGCGCCCAGGCCCTCCCCAACCCCCCAACGACGGAGCCCGGGCTGGGGGCGGCGGCGCCCGGGGGCCATGCGGGTGAGCCGTGGCGGCGGCTGCAGCGGCCTGAGCGCCTGATTGCCGCAGACCCGAGCAGAGCCCACCTCCCTCCCCAGCCCCCGCCCCCACCCTGGCCGCGGGGGCGCGCGCTCGGTCCACGCGTCCGGGGCCCCGCGGGGCCGGGCCCGGAGTCGGCATGAATCGCTGCTGGGCGCTCTTCCTGTCTCTCTGCTGCTACCTGCGTCTGGTCAGCGCCGAGGTGAGTTGCGACGGCGGCTGGGGCTGCTTCGCTTCATTCATTACCCCATCCCTGCCTCCCGATCGCCCCCTCCTTTCGCTGCAGTGAACTTTGGACCCGTGGGCTTGGCGGCGGGCGTGAGGTGACCTCCGAGGGCTGCGACGCGAGGTCCGGGGGGTGCTAGGCTCTAAGGGGAGGGGGCAGCCGTGGCTTTCTTTTCCCTGGGGGGATCTCAGATCTCCGATCTTTTAAGCGTCATGGGAGGAGGTGTGTGTGGTCCTGTCCCCCACCCCTCCAGGAACCCGAGAATAAGCCCCTTCCTAGCCCAAGCAAGAGGGGTGGGGTGCTGCCTAGGCAGCAGGCAGCGCGTCCTCGCGAGCCCACTTCGGTTAAGCTTAGGTCCTGCCCCGGACCCGGCTTGCCCCGGAGGTGAGAGCTCGCGCACCGGCGGCAGGCACGCCAAACTTCGGCGGGGGGGCGCGGACGAACCCCG
>NW_011494785.1:7415235-7417127 GCF_000754665.1 Bison bison bison | reverse complement strand
AGCACACGTGCGCGCACACCCACGCACGCACACAGGCACGCAGGGCTCGTACACCCACCCTGTACCAGGTTCCCACCCCCGCGCAACAGGTGGCCCTGGAACCTGGTCACCTCTGCAGCCACCCCATTTCCTTCCTGGGTCCGATGAGGGGATGGAAACAGGAACCCTCCCGTCAGGTCCTGGCTCCACAGCACGCGCTGGTTTTTGCCCGACGCCCCTCGAGCATGACCCCTCTGTAGTTGCTTTTTCAAACCATCCTCAGGTGGCCGAAAAAGATGTTGGTGTGACTGGGAGCGCTGTGATGTCCAGAGCACTTCTCCCTTCACATAGGCCCGGCTTTGACCCTCCATCCAAGACTGAGGGCCTTGAACCGCTGAGGGGGTTTCCCACCCCTGCCGGCTCAGTCGTCTTTCCCTCCCCAGCCGGCTCTGTCGTCTTTCCCTCCCCAGCCGGCTCTGGGGAGGCTGGGTGACAGCTGGAAAAGGCCTCTCCAGGCCTGCCCTTTCCATTTCCAGCTTCATCCAGCACCTCCTCCTCCTGTTCCACAACTCCATGGGGGTGTGTGCTTGGTGCGGAGGCTCTGGCCAGGAAGCTGGTGCCTCTCTCCTCACTTGAATCATAGCATCCTTGAACGTGGTCTTAAGGAACTCACGGTTGTGTCGTGCTTTGCAGTTTATGAAGCACTTTCCTGCAGAGCCTGCGTAAGCCTCAGGAGGCTCTGAGAGAGGAGACCTAAAGGGAAAAGGGAAAACCTAGTGACATGGGAGCCAATCCAGGAGGGCTTCCTGGTGGAGGTGGCCTTGAGGTTGGTCCTGTCCGCTGTATGCCAGCAGTTGGGAAGGAAGGGTAGGGAGCTCTGAGGTGGGGCCTGGTTGAGGGTCGGCTGAAGTCCATAAGGTCTCATCTCCATTAGCTGAGCTGGCTTCCGGGAGGGTGACACTCATTGTCATGTGATGCCTCTGGCCTCAGCACCCTTCTGCCGAGAAGAAGTAAAGGGCCCACAGACCTTCATCACCCAGCTTCTTTCTTATTTGCTAATGGCCTTACTTAGTGGGAGACTGACTTGCTGGAATCTCCCAACCCTAGAAGTGTCTGCAAGCTTAGGATCAAACAGAATTTGAAGGCTCTGGTCCAAGACCCGAACTGTGTGTGTGTGTGTAAGAGAGAGAGAGAGATTGATTCAGCAGAAGTAGTAAAGAAATACTTGCCATGGGCCTCCTAAGACCCTCTCAGAATCTTCCCTCATCCCCCCCTTCTCCATTGAAGTACCCCTTCTAGTGCAGTTACCTTCATTTTCTGATTTATTTAGTTGTTTCTTACCCATTTTTCCTCACTGGAGTGTAAACTCCACTAGAGAGCTTTTGTCTTGGTCACCACTGTCTCCCCTGCTTAGAATGGTGCCTGGCCATGATGGATAATCTGTAAATATTTGTGGAGAGGACAGTGAATCCTTGAAGGGGGAGGGAAGGACCGGACATGTATCTCAGGCTTGCTAAGTGCTTTATAAACACGGCCTCATTCCGTCCTCACCCAGGGCAGCCCAGTACAGCTCTCCTGCTCTCCAGCAGACATCTTCGAGTCCCCCTGCACCATTCCCCAGTCTTGAGAGACAAGCATGTCTTTCTTTTCCGTGTCTTGGGACTTAGACTGCCAAGATTGGACAGAGGGGAAGAAACAGAAGGAAAGTGAGATCACAAATAGTTCTGGGTGTTTTGAGCTGGGCCTCAGTTTCCACCATCTAAAAGCACGCGTGAGAGAGGGAAGACTAGATTAGCTCAGAGTTTCTCAAGAGCAGCAGAATTACCTGGTCTCTTGAAAATGCAGATTCCTGGGACCCACTGGATGCTGGGAGTTGGGATCAGGGTGGTGGTCGTGGCTGGGGGCAGGGATTG
>NW_011494785.1:7389052-7415132 GCF_000754665.1 Bison bison bison | reverse complement strand
GCTGGGCTAACCGTAATAAGGATGGGGGAGAGGGAGGGTCCCAGGAGCAATAGGGCAGGGAAATGCTGGTGGGAAAGGCTGGTTCTAAAAGGCTTCTATGGTCTGCCCAGAGAAGGCTTCTTCAAAGGGCTTGGCTTTGGCATCGAATCTAAATCAGGCCTGAGACTCTCAGGCAGGCGGGTGCTCTGAGGCCTTCTTCCTCTGCCAGCCACTGACAACGCCCCTGGTTGCTTGGGCCAAGCCCTTGTCGTCTCCCACAGCGGAACTTCAGGCAGCCTGGGGAGTGTGTATCTGTGTGCGCGCTGAGGCCCAGGCAGAGGGTGGGGTCCAAGCCCCTTTAATCTGCCAGCCTGGCTGGGAGCAGGTAATTCACCTGGCCTCAGCCAGCTTGTGCCCTTCCTACCTCTGCAGCTGGCGTTGGGGGTGGGGTGGGGTGGGGTGGGGAGGAGAGGAGGCTGTTTGCTTTGGCTCCCTAGGAGGCTGGCTGTGCCCCAGCTGCCTTCTCTCGCCACGCCCTCACCCTGCCAGGAACCCCAGGCCTGAGATCTGGGGCAGCTTTATCAGGGTGCCAGGCCTCCTTTCCCATTTCCGAAGGGGAGCTTCCCACCTTAAGGAGGTTTCTAGAACCTGTGCTCAGGAAACCCAGACTCTGGGCTACTCACCCTCCCACACCACGAGGAGACTCTGACCCCCGGCAGGTGCCCCGAGTCCCCCCCCAGGGCATCGCATCCTGGAGCTGACCACAAGGCGAAATGTCCCCACCTCTCAACCACCCCCAGCCCCGGAAGGGGCTCACCCACCAGCCTACAGGGCCCCCCGGCAAGTGCCAGTGTGGGGCTCAGGTGTCATTTCCTGTGGTTCGCACAGTCACATATCTCCCCTGGGTGGGCAGCTTTCCACCCACCCACTGTTATCCTCAAAAATGTCCTGCACTGTGGCCCCACGCATGCGTGCTACTCACTGCTGCCCTCAAGGAGCCGCACAGAAGGAATGGACGCGGACCACAGCGGGGCTCATTAACTACCCATCAATCTGTTGGCTGCTCTGCTAGGTCTGATTCTACCTCCCAATAACCCTGGCGAGGTATTGTGAGCCCCATTTAAAAGATAAAGAAGCTGAGGTTTTAGGTTGTTAAAAGACTTAACTCCGGGACTTCCCTGGTGATCCAGTGGTTAAGACTGTTCTTTCACTGCAGGGGGCATGGGTTTGAACCCTGGTGGGGAAACTAAGATCCAGTATGCCACAAGGCCAACAAATAAATAAATAAAATACTTACTCCAAGAACCCAGGTTTCCGTGACAGCTGAAGCCTTTGCCTTTTTGTCTACTACAGAGCTTCTCCGTCTCTGCACTGTGCATGTTTGGGGCCACAGAATCCTGTATTGTGGAGGCTGTCCTGTGCATAGAAGGATGTTTAGCAGCTGCACTGGCCTCCACCTACTTGATACCAGCAGCATTCCTCTATTTGTAACCACCAAAAATGCCTCCAGACATGGCCAGTGTCCCCTGGAGGCCCACTCGCCCCTGATTGAGAACCACCGCTCATGACACACACAGGGTAGGGAGCCGACAGCAACCGAGGAGCACCTCCGTGGTGTTGGGAGAGGGGGCTCTGCTCTGCCTCTTAGGAGTCGTGTAGACTTGTAGCTGTTTACTTCATTTTTCTGAGCCTCAGCTTCCTCATCTGGAAGATGGGAATAAAAGCAGCACCAGCCTCTTGGGTTTGGTCATTGATACAGCATTTAGTTCAGTGCCTGCCTTGTGGTTAGCACTTCACAGACATTAGCTGTGGTGTTAGTATCAAATCCAGGAGCTCTCAGGGCATTCTGGGCATCTGGTGGCCAAATTACAGAAAGCACATGCAGGAATCACCTCTCTGCTTAGGAAAAAAGTAGACTCTTTAGGAGGCAGGCTGCTTGGGGAGTGGTCCTCCTGGTGGATGGGGTGGGAGAATCATGCAGAAGGGAACCCCAGAGAGAGGGGGAGAGTCCTTCATGCATTTTACCAGCATTTATTGAGCACCTACTGTGTGCTTCTCCCACTTCCCCAGTCTCTCTCTCAGGCTGGGAGGTTTGCTTCCATGAGATGGCATCTTCTTGGCATCATTAGCCGAGTCAGGAGCATCTGCTAGGCTGGATTGGGGACCTGCCTGCTCTGCCATCGCTGGCAGCTGCAGCCGGTGCTCTAGGGGGCAAGGAGATCTTGGTATGAGTGCTATGTGCCATTCGGGCCTGGGCGTTGGGCCCCTCTCCTGGGGAATTATGAATCATTACTCCACAAGAAGCCGAGGAGACCTGGCTGGGTACCCCACCCTTGGCTTCCCTCTCCTGCTTCTCTAGCCACCCCCAGGCAGGATGAGAACTGAATCAAGTGTCTTCAACCCCTTCTATTCATAGATGAGAGCCAGGACCAGAGAGGGGCGGTGGCCAACCTGAGTTCACGGGACGGTCAGTAGCTGTGGAGGGGGAATCCAGCTCTTTGGACTACTCACTCTGAGACAGACAGAACCCTCAGGCGGCATGGCCTGCTTTGGGCTTCACTGGAGATCAGCCCGTGCTTTCCCTTGCACGAACTGGGTCCTGTGTTCACATCTGGAGGCCAACAAAGGCGTGGTCTCTCTGGGTGGGAGGAGGCAGGGCAGGCTGGAGATGGGAAAAGCAAGTGTGGGCCAACCGAGTTGATATCCTTTCCATCTCACACGCGTATCATCTGGTTTCCCGGCTGTGCAGTCGTGGACCCGAGCTTCCAGCCAGGCTTAACTGCTAGACCTTCATGCTTCTCTGCCGACAGCCCTAGGCACCGGGCAGGATTATACACTCCACGTTCAAATGAAGCAACTGAGCTCAAGGCTCTTAAGGAATTTGCTTTAAAAGCATGGCCGTGCTCCATCCTGGGTCTTCTGGTTCCAGGGCTGACTCCAGTGGCCAGGGCTGCAAGTGATGAGGAAATGGAGCTTTGGGGGAGGCTAAAACCTCATCAATCACCAGGCTCCTAACAAACCTTTCTGGGAGCATCCCTGGGACTGGCCACAAGGCAGGATGACCTCCTTCACCTGTCAGGCAGGGAGAAGGCAGCTCTTTCTCAAGACAGCCTGTGCAGAACCCCTTAGCACTCCAGTCCTTGGAACGTAGGGAACTAGCTGGAGCAGGAGCACCTCTCGTCTTAATCTGGGGAAACTGAGGTGGGAATTGTATAACCTAAGGTCAGGCAGTAGTAAGCCTGGTCTGCTGATGCCCTCCCTGGGGCTCCTCGCACAAGACAGGGCCCTTCTGTGTGCTTGCACGTGCACGTGCGTGTGTTGTCTGCAGGGATGTGAGTTCGGACCTGCAGCCGATCTTGCGCAGAGCATCATCTTTGCCCAGAGATGCTGATGGTCAGAGTCTGCTTTTCAGCCTCTGTTCTGCCATCACCTCTTTCTTAAGACCTTTGCCGTCAGCCCCTCAGGTCTCCTTGGACCGTGGGGGACGTGGCCATGACCTTCCTATGAGGGCTGCTGTCATGTTATTGTGGGACCTGTGATTTCCCTGGAGGAAGCCCAGCTTCAAACAGGGCCTGTTAAAGTGCTTATTAAGTTTCAAGTGTTTTTGGTGGCAGGCCAGAGGGCTCTAAAAATAGGGTTTGGTTGGGCATGGGGCACGGGTGAACTTTCAGGTTTCCTGGCCATAGCTGAGGATTCCCTTCTCTCCTCTTCTGAGTGAGAGACTAAACAGATAAGACAAGTACATGTGGCCTCCTGAGACCATCCAGCTCTTCAAGCACTTATTAAACACCTTGTATACCCAGGAGGCTGGGAGTACGGGCTCTGCCATCATAAAGACTTAGATTTGAATGCAGCTTCTGCTGATAATCAGCTATAGGACTCTGACAAAGGATGTCACCTTTTTGAGCCTCTTTTTTTTTTTTTTTTTTTTGAGTTTTTTTTCTTTTTAACTTATTTATTTTAATTGGAGGATAATTACTTTACATATTGTGATGGGTTTTGCCATCCATTGACATGAATCAGCCATGGGAGCCACTGCTTTTCCATCTGTCCAGTGGGGATAATTCGATCTCCCATGACAAATGCTGTCTGCCTTTAGCTGTCAGGTGTGGAGGGGAAGCAGAGAGAAATCAGATTGTTGGAGCCTCCGGAACCTGTAGTGTGATGGGGAGACAGGTGTGTGTGTGTGTGTGTATGTTAGTCGCTCAATCATGTCTGGCTCTTTGCGACCCCATGGACTCTAGTCCACCTGGCTCCTCTGTCTATGGAATTCTCCAGGCAAGAATATGGATTTCAAGGGGAAACAGATACATACGGTCAAATCTAACTTTAAAGCAAGCTGGGGTCTGTTTGGGGTGAGGGACACAGATCTGAGCTGGGTCTTAGAGACTTGGTCCCAGGGTTCTGTGCTCCTGGTTGTCCAGCCTGGAATCTGCCCTCACCCCACCCCACAGGCCTTCATCCTGGCTGTCCACTTGCCCTTGGCCAAGGGGCCCTGCGGGAACTTCCCATGGGAGGGAGTGTGTGTGTGCTGGGAGGAAGAGGGCCATGGCTGGAAAGCCCTGGCTCTCAGCTCACTTGGCCCCTTGTCTTTGCCTGGCAGGGAGACCCCATTCCCGAGGAGCTCTACAAGATGCTGAGTGACCACTCCATCCGTTCCTTCGATGACCTCCAGCGCCTGCTGCATGGAGACTCCGTAGGTAAATTGAATCCTCACCCAGTGCTCTGGCCCTTCGCTGAGTCCTGGGGAGCTGCAAGGGGCCGGGCAAGGACACGCCTTCTTCCTTGACATCCAGAGGACCAGAGGCCCGTGGCTGCCTGGGAGGGCTTGGCCACACCTGTCCAGGGCAGGCCTGAGTAGGCGGGAGGTTGCTACCTGGGACGTGGGGCATGGCAAACGAAGCTGGTACATGTGGCTGGTACATGTGGCTCTGGCGGGGGTGCAGAGGACGGGTTCCCAAGAGGAGGGGGCGGGGAGAAGTTGCCCAGGGCATCTGCTGAATGTCTATCCAGGTGTAGACTCAACCAGGGAGGATGGGGCGGGAGGAGCCATCTCCCTGCCCCTCTGGCCGAGGGCCCAGTCTCCCAAGGTCTCCTGGGGACACCTGGCTTGGACCAATGGGCAGCCCTGCCCATGCCCAAGAGCGCTCCCAGCGCATGGGCACGTGCTTGGTGGCACACACGTGGCGGGGCTGACGGGCTGGGTCGGGAATGTATTTATAAACGCTGTCTTCAGAGCAAATTCCTTTCTATTCTAACCTCTGGCCTGTTCCCTGGAGCCCTGGTCGGCACCCCCCCTGCACCCCCAGCTCCCCTTCCCTCTGGGGTTTTGTCTCTTTGTCACTTTGTAATCCTTGCCCAGACTGCTATCTACGGGGGACAGCATTTCCTGCCTTTGTTTCCTCTCCCCGTTGGGCCCCTGGCTCCCTCTCAAAAGCATTCTCGGGCCCTTTCAAACCCGCCTATGCCGGGGGCTGGCGAGGCACGCGGGAGGGGGACCCAGCTGGGCCCACCTATTGTTCACCAGGCCCCCCACCCCACGTCTCCCACACCCCTCACCCCATGCCCGACTGGCCAGCCCTGGTCAACACAATGGGGCAACTGCCAAATTTAGCCTTTCTGCTGTTTCTTTCCAAGGCCCTTGGCCCCCACCCTCAGGCAGCCCCTACGTACCCCTGGTGGGGGTCGGGATCTCCGAGATGAACCTTTCAATAGTGGGCCTGTTTCAAGGCAACCATGTGGCTATTTTTTTCCTAATCAACTTAACCTTTCCACAAAGCACATCTTTTCCCCATCTCATCCCCACCAGGGACATTCCAGAGATGGTAGAGAAAGGAAGGGAGTGAGAAGGACAGACAGACGCGCTGACGCAGGAGCAGCAGATTAGATGGAAAGGCATCAGTTAGGGCACGGTCTTCTCTGAACAGGACCCCCCGGGAGCCTGCACGGATGAGCGGGGAGCTTTGTCTTGGGCAGGGCCAGCGGGCTGGGGAGACAGAGGAAAAGAGATGAGGTGCTGTGTGAAGCGGGCAGGAGCTTGTCCTCCATGTCCTCGTGGTTTTTTTGCTGACCCTTGAACCATCGGAGAGGTAGAAGGGGCTGCCCACAATTCAGCATGGAGCTCCGAGTCCTCTGCAGCCCTCACTTCCTGCAGCGGCTTCCGGCTGCCATTGCTAGAGAGAGAGATGCCTTCCAGGCATGCTGGTGGAACCGAGGTGAGGGCCGCACAGGCTCGAGAAGGGAGCTGTGGTTTGTGACTTTAGGAGTAAATGGACAGCTGAGGGCAGACACGGGGCACAAGGTTAGAGGGAGAGATATAAACACAGTGAAAGACTGGGGCCTAGAGAGAGACTCGTGCCTGAAAGGGGGCAGGGCACGGGCGCCCCTACCCCAGCAGACCTGGCTCTCCACCCTCTCTCGGTCTTTGGCCCCCACCCCCACCCCTCGCCTTCCCTCTCTCTCTCCCGCCCAACTGCGCCATTGTCCGGGGCTCTGGAGGGGCTGTGTCCAGGGCATGCTGGTCCCCCCTGGGGATGCTGGGAATTTCTCCATTCAGCACTTCCTGTGGGAACGCTGGGCGGAGGGGCACTGGAAACTGGCCTTCAGAGCTCTGGGTCCTCACCCTGCCCTGGAGGCCAAGGAGGGTTCTCTTACAGTAGCAAAGGGGATGGGTTATTTTTAACTCCATTGACATGGGTTCTGTCCAAATATGTGGTGGAAGGGCCAGGAGTGGGGCTGACGATCCCTTGGCGATGCAGTCAAGGGCCCCGCCACCCTCTGAGCCCTGCGGCTACCCTGGCGTTTGTTTGCCTGGCGGGGCCCCTCCTCAGAGATAGGACCCTCGGGTGTACAGGGAGCCAGAAGGGGACACTATTCCCCAGAGCGGTGGTGGTCCAGTGGGGGTGGGGGAGGGGAGCAATCCTCCCACCTGTCCTGGAATCCCCATCAGATTCCGGCCTTGGTCCGGCAGTTCTCAGTGTGTCTGACCTCCTCCTACAGATGAAGACGGGGCTGAATTGGACCTGAATTTGACCCGGTCCCATTCTGGAGGCGAGCTCGAGAGCTTATCCCGTGGGAGAAGGAGCCTAGGTAAGACTGAGGGTGATGGCCCCTCAAAGGTGGGAGCTGGGGACAGAGAACTGGGGACATGGCCAGCCAAGGCTGGAGGGCCGGCTTCTTCGTCCTGACGCTTGAGAAGGCGTGGAGCTAAAACTGTGTAGCCATCCTTAAATACCCTCTATCCAGGAGATGAGTCATCATTCTCCCCTCCCCCAACACACACTCTTTTCTCGGTATAGTTCTTTCAAACCCTCATTTGTTCATTAGTTCCACCAGGGAGGCAGATATTATTGACCTCATTTTACAGAGTTGAAAACTGGAGCCCAGAGAGGGTGAAGAAGCAGCCTGAGGTCACACAGCCAGCAAGGGGTGATGCGCATCAGGCAAAGGAGGATATAGGTCACTGGGTCCCACAGCAGCATTTTTAGGGAGGCAGGTGCCCATTCCAAGCCCCTCCTCCTCACTGTCTGCCTACGGTCCCCAAACGCTGTAGACTGAGGCTGGGGCCCTGCCATATAAGAATCAAGTGGCCTGGGTTTCCTTCCTTACTCTGTGAATTTGGGCAGCTAACTTAGCTCTCAGAGCCTCAGTCCCTCTGTATGTGAATGACAGATGGCGGTTGCCCCAGCACTGTCAGTCTGCTGCAGGCCAAGTTTCACTCCCATTACTTGTTCAACTGGCAAGTGCAGGGTAGGCAGAGTTATTGTCCCATTTCACAGATGGGGAAACTGAGGCTTGAAAAAAGCAACAAGATAAGACTATATTACAGTGTAAACAGCAATGTAAGGTAATACACAAGTAAGGGCCACATACTGGGCAAACTTATAAATGTGTGAAATCGTAGAATAAAATGGTGGAGGAACTGACATGTAGCACAGATCAGCACTCTCAGAACGATCTAACTTGACCCTTATAGTGGTTCTAGGGTGTAGATCTCCTCAACCCCATTTTGGAGATGGGGAAACTGAGCTCTCGAGCCCATCAGCAGCCTGCCCGAGGCCCATGGCTGGTAACCTTCCAACCCGGGGTTGCAGGAGGTGGGACGGGCCTTGCCTGCTTCTGAAGGCGAGCAGTCCTACAAGGGCTCGGCCCTGGGCTTTTCTACCGGCCAGGGGGCCTCTGGACAGGTCCACCCCCGCTGAAGGAGGTCCCTGCTCCCTCCAGGTTCCCCGACGGTCGCCGCAGAGCCAGCCGTGATTGCGGAGTGCAAGACGCGCACGGAGGTGTTTGAGATCTCGCGGCGCCTCATAGACCGCACCAATGCTAACTTCCTGGTGTGGCCACCCTGCGTGGAGGTGCAGCGCTGCTCCGGCTGCTGCAACAACCGCAACGTGCAGTGCCGCCCCACGCAGGTGCAGGATCGGAAGGTGCAGGTGCGCAGCCCTCGCCCAGCCCGGAATGGGGTTGGGGGCGGGTGCAGAGGCCTTCCCGGAGGGCTCCTGGGGTCTGTCCAGAGAAGGCCGACAGGCGTGGGGAGGCCCCCCAGGCTGGGGTGATCATGGCCACAGACAAGCCCCCAGGTGGATAAAATCGCCAAATGTTCCTGCAACAGACAGGTGCCTAACATACCGGACACTCAGGATCTTCTGAGCAGCTGTTCAGCTTTCCCCAAAGCTCTCCCCTATACAGGGATCTCCATTTTCTTTCTTCCACACAGAGAAGGGCTCATAGGTGCCCCAGCATTTTTAGCACCCACTTATCTCCCTTCAACAAGTCATGTCTTCACCAAGGGGGGCACAGAAGACCCCCCTCTCCAGGCAGCAGGCCCTGCAAGAGCTGGGGCAGCCCCTAGCAGAGAGTCAGAAGGCTGAAGCCTGCCCCTTTGCTGGAAAGATTGGGTATACACTGTGATTCAAGGGAAATTTTAGAGCAGAAGCCGTCCTTGGAGCTCCACAGGGCAGGGCAGGGCCAGAGAAGTCTCTGATTCACGTGGAAAGGTTTCCGCACCCCTCTGGCCAGCCTTGCCACACAGCAGCTGCTGGGTGGACGGCACACCTCCCCAGGGCCCAGGACCAACAGGTGACCCCTATCTCCTCTTGCCAAGTGTTCTGCCTCCTCACCATGCTCCCCGCCCCTGTGGTCAGCCACGGCCTTTTCTTGTGTCCCCCTTCTATTTCAAGTCTGGGCCCTGGGCCCAAGATGGCCAATGTCACTCTCCACCCCTGCGTCCACCGCCATGATATCTCCTGTCCCCAGCCCTGCCAACTCTATGGATGGACACCTGACAGCTGACCTCCCCCTTCCCGCCTCCCTCCTGGATAAAGCCTCCCCCTGCTTCCTTCCAGACAACCATCTCCCCGCCTCTGCCGCAGCCCCTGACCTTGGCTGGCGCTCAGGGAATGAGGATACCACAGGCCCCACATTCAACCCGGAAATGCCTTTCTCCCTCTCTGGGGGATCCTAAGGGGACTGCCGGAGGCCAGGTGGGGAGGGCTTGTTTTGATGGAAAAGCTATGAGGGCAGAGGGCAAAGTCCTGCCATTGTTCAGGCTGAAGCGCCTGCCCTGCCGCCCTCTGGGCTTTCGAGGAAAGATGACCTCAGGGGATACTGAGCAGGCAGGCGGCTCCCTCGGGCCCCTGCCCATGTGGTCCCCTTCAGAGGCACTTTGGGGGTTCTGTCCTCCAGGTGAAAAAGATTGAGATCGTGCGGAAGAAGAAGATCTTTAAGAAGGCCACCGTAACCTTGGTGGACCACCTGGCGTGCAGGTGTGAGACGGTGGTGGCTCGAGCCGTGACCCGAACCCCGGGGAGTTCCCAGGAGCAGCGAGGTAACTGCTCATCCAAGGTCTGCCTCTCATTGCTCAGCCCCGCAGCCCCCTTCTCCTATGGCAGCTGCTGGGGACACTCAGGGAGAATTGGATCAGGCATGCCCCTGGTTAAATTCATCTGAAGCTTTTCATAGCGCTGACAACAGTCCAGAGTCCTCCCCTGCCTGAGAGGGCTTATGCGAGTATGTAGCCCCCAGCTGGCGCTCTGTCCTTGTTTCCAACCAATGCCCCTCACTTATGCCAGCCCAGCCAGGGTGGTCTTATTGAGTGGCCAGCTAAGTTTCTGCCTCAGGGCCTTTGCACATGTCCGTCTGGGTGAAATTCACATCTCCTAGCTCTTCCCAAGCCTAGCTCCTATTCCTCACTTGGGTCTAAGGTCAGAAGTCACCTCCTTCTAGAGGTCTGCTGGCCTCCCCGTCCAGGGCAGCCCCCCTCCCTGTCTTGCTACCACAGCCCCCTGCTTTGTTTATGAGTGCATGAAACGGTGGGAGGAACCATGACCTGGATAAGAGAACACCCCATGCATATATCATATCCAGATATTTGACAACTTGTCCTGGAAATGAAAAATCAAATTAGTTCCTTGTAGCCTTCCCCCCCCCCCCCCTTTTCTTCCCTTGTAGCCTTGATGAAGGAATTAGGGGCAGTGGGGGAAAATCACCAGAGAGATTTTAACTACATGTACTTCCCCGATGGCACTATTGGTAAAGAACCTCCTGCATGCAGGAGACATAAGAGATGCAGGTTCAATCCCTGGATCAGGAAGATCCCCTGGAGAAGGAAATGGCAACCCACTCCAGTATTCTTGCCTGGAGAATCCCATGGACAGAGGAGCCTGGCGGGCGACAGTCCGTGGGGTCAAAAGAGTTGGATAGACCAAAATGACTAAGCATGCATGCATGCAGTTTGACTTGAATTGAAATGGACTAAAAAATGATCTGGTCCAGTTGCCTCCTCTACATTATATGGAAGAGATGCCTGAGGCCTAGATAGGCCGAAGTCTTGCCCAAGGCCACACAGCCAGTTTCAGACAGGGGCATAACTAGAATTCAGGTATTCTGTTTTGTTCTTGGCTCTTCTCTCACCCTGACAGCTGTCACTGGCTCATTTCTTCTTTTTAAGTATTTAAAAATTTTAGAGCTAGAGATGACCTTACAAGTCCCTCCTTCTGTGTTACTAATAGGGCTGCTGGAGCACAGAGAGGTTAAGGGACTTAATGAGGGTTGCACAGCAGCAAAATTGAGCCTGGAACCCAGGTCTTGGAACGTCTAGTTTGGGGTTCTTTTGACTGTATTGTGCTATCTTTTCTTCCTCAGAGAAAAGTAAGGATTATATGAGACTCATTAAGTTAATAGGATTGTTGTTCAGTCACTGAGTTGTGTCTGCCTCTTTGCAACCCCAAGGAAGCACACTGGGCTTCCCTGTCGTTCATTATCTCCCGGAGTTTGCTCAAATTCATGTTCTTTGAGTTGGTAATACTATCTAACCATCTTATCCTCTGCCGTCCCCTTGTCCTTTTGCCTTCAATCTTTCCCAGCATCAGGGCCTTTTCCAGCGGGTCAGCTCTTCACATTAAGTATTGGAGCTTCAGCATCACTGAAGCTGAAGTGAACATGTGAACAGCATCACACGTTCCAATGAACATTCAGGGTTGATTTCCTTTAGGATTGACTGGTTTGATGTCCTTGCAGTCCAAGGAACTCTCAAGTCTTCTTCAGCACCACAATTTGAAAGCATCAATTCTTTGGCACTCAGCCTCCTTTATGGTCCAGCTCTCACATCCGTACATGACTACTGGAAAAAACCATAGCTTTGACTATATGGACTCTTGTCAGCAAAGTGATGTCTCTGATTTTTAATATGATGTCTCTGATTTTTAATATGATGTCTAGGTTTGTCATAGCTTTCCTTCCAAGGAGCAAGCAAGCGTCTTTTAATTTCATGGCTGCAGTCACCATCCACAGAAATTTTGGAGCCCAGGAAAATAAAATTTGTCATTGCTTCCACTTTTTCCTGTTCTATTTGCCATGAAGTGATGAGACCGAATGCCATGATCTTAGTTTTTTGAATGTTGAGTTTCAAGCCAGTTTTTTCACTCTCTTTCACAGTCATCAAGAGTCTTTTTAGTTCCTCTTCAATTTCTGCCATTAGAGTGGTGTCATCCACATATCTGAGGTTGTTGATGTTTCTCCTGGCAATAGTATTAGATAAGCATTAAAAAAAAAATCCATGCAAGTGACTGTTTTGATTTTCAGTAACTTTCTTTGGTTAGGGGGCAGGACAATCTCACTGTCATTTCTTACTAACAAGCTCCCTGAAGGCAGAGCCATGTCAGCCTCTTCCTCCTGCTCTCAGAGCCGAGCTGAGGCAGGGATGCCCTGGGAAAGGGCGATAATTTGACAGCTTCAAACTGACGTGCTGTACATTACTTGTAGAGTAACTATGGAGAGTGCTTTCTATTCAGGAAAAATTATATTCTTCTTTATGTTTAGAATGGGGTTCTCTTCCCTGCCTTTGTCTCATAGGATTTTCTAAACCAGTTTCTTAGGAGGCATGTTCAGCCACTTGCTATGTAGGTCTTGCCATTTTAGCTTCAGCACTTTGGCCCTGGGGGACAGTTCGGCTGGCAGTATGGCTCATGTGATGGTCAGTGTCAGGCCTCCTGGGCTCAAATCTCTGCTCTGTCACTTATGAGCTGAGTGATGACCTTGAACTTGCTCAGGCTTTGCCCAACCTAGTGCCTGCTGATGGCTCGGTCTCTGGCCCTTCAGTGGCCCCCCTGGGCAGCCTCCCTCAAGAAGGATCTGAGACCCACCTGAGTCCCTAAATTTCGCATTTGCTGCAGGGATAAGTGCCTCATGGGGACTTGTGTCTGTGAGGTGGAAGGTCAAGTGTTGGCCCCCAGAGAGCTGGATGAGCTAAGGGGGAAACTCCGAAGGCTCCCAGGAAGAGGTGGGCCTTGAGCTTGGCAGAGAAAACTTTCATTTCCAGGCTGTCTTCCTAGCAGCCCAGGAGGAAGAGAGATAGAAGTGAAGTGCTAACCTTGGTCAAGACTTTTAGGCACAGTGATTTACAGTCCGGTGATTGAAAGCATGGATTCCAGAGGCAGATCCCTGGGTTAAAATTCCAGACTTTCTGTCTCGGTTTCTTCATCTGTTAACTATTCACATCTCTGTCTGCTGTGAGGAGGAAAAGGCTTAGAACTTTGCCAGGTGCATGGTAAGTGTTAGCTAAGGGTTTCTGGTGATTTCCACGCATTATCTCCTAACCCTAGGAGGCCAGGGCAGCTGTTCTGTTTTAAAGGTATGGGAATTTAGGCAGAGAGTGTGCATGGCTTTCCTCAAAGCTTCCAGCTAACTCCTGGCAGAGCCCAGTTCGGATGCTGGTGGTCTGGCCCACCTTGCTGTGCTGGTGGTGAGGGCCAGGTAGACCACAGTTGCAGTGGGGGAGAGGACCAGGTCCCTAGTGGGAGGTGTGCTTATGCTCAAAGCCTAGTGGCTTCCACATCCCATGACCGACCAGAAGGGGCTGAAGTGGGTAGGAGGAAACCTCAGTAGGAGGTCAAACTGGGGAAGAAAGAAACAAGTGAATGAGAGCAGCTGCTGTTTTTGCTGATCACTTCTTCTCTAAACTTAGTGGCTTAAGACAATGGCCATTTTCTGTTCTCTGGTCTGTGGGTTGCCTGGGCTCAGCTGGGTGGGCCTGCTGGCATCTCTTATGGTTGCAGTCAGTTATCTGGAGGCTGCACTGGGACGGCTGGGCCTCTGTCCCTCTGTCCCTCTCCCTGAAGTCCGGGGCTTCTCCTCACCCCATGGCCTCCACGATGGGATCCCCAGCAGGGGAACCAGACTTCTTATGTGGAGGCACAGGGTTCCCCAAAGTGCAAAGGTGGGAGCTGCCAGGCCTTCTTGAGGCTCATGTCTGAACCTGGCCAGTACCAGTCTGCCTCCTTATATTGGTTAACGAGGTCAAGTCCAGGCCAGGTTCAAGGGCATGGAAACAAGGGCCAGTGTCGGTGGGATAATGACAAATAAAGTGAGGCCAGAACTCATCTGTTCCTCTCTGTGTTGGCCAGCATACTATTCCTTCCACTAGTCCTATGAAGTGGACAGTGTATTATCCCCATTTCACAGATGGGGAAGCAGAGGCGTAAAATGGCTCAGTCATTGTTCCTCAGGTGCAGCTGGTGAGCAGTGGAGTTGGGATCCAAACCTGGAAGGTCTGGTCCCAGACTCCCCTCCCCTTAGCCTGCAGGATCTGAAGAGGTCTGTGGCAGGCCTTGATCAAGGGGGCATTGACATGCCCCGACCTCTGCCGGTCTCATCCACCTGCTAACCAGACCTTTCTTTCTCTCAAGCAGCCAGGACACCCCAAACTCGGGTAACCATTCGGACGGTGCGAGTCCGCCGGCCCCCCAAGGGGAAGCACCGGAAGTTCAAGCACACGCATGACAAGACGGCACTGAAGGAGACCCTCGGAGCCTAGGGGCATCTGCAGGAGAGTGTGGGCAGGTGAGGGCCAGCACTCTGCTCCTTCTCCCCGGCCTGGGCTTGGGCTGAGGCAGGGGTGAGGGAGAGAAACAGTTCCCCTACAAAATCCAGGCTCTAAGCCATGATCCCCTCTTGCCAGTTATCAGTCGAGTTTTTTCATGGGGCAGGTTGGGTAAGGGGCTGGGGGAGGCCCTGACTCAGCTGTGTCCCAGTACATCTTAAAGGAATTGGGAGGTCTAAACCTCATACTTCCCAGTCCTGAGTGCTGCTGGAAATCAGGGACAGCTGGTCAACCCTGCCCCTGGTTGCCTGTGAGCGTGGGATGGAGCCCCAGGCTGTCTCTGACCCCCATGTCCCTCTGCTTGGCCTACAGGGTTATTTAATATGGTATTTGCTGTATTGCCCCCATGGGGTCCTTGGAGTGATTATATTGTTCCCCTCGTCCGTCTGTCTCGATGCCTGATTCGGACGGCCAATGGTGCTTCCCCCACCCCTCCACGCGTCTGTCCACCCTTCCACCAGTGGGTCTTCCCTCAGTGGCCTCCAGCGTCTTGCCAAGAAGCTCGAGAAGGAAACGAAGGACTTGGACTCCATCGCTGTCTTCCTCTCCTGACCTGGCAAAAATGGGATAGAAGTGCAAGAGAGACTGATGGGGTCGCTGTTGGGAGAAAGGGGCTTCCTTCCCCAGTGCTGTGGACTAGCCTGAAACCCTGCACGTGGGCCTGAGGACCTCTCAGCATGGCCCACCTGGTCCCCGGACCCCCAGCCAGCTCTGATGCGAGCACCCCCAGGCTGGCCAGGGTGCTTATACTCCTGTGGCTGAGACCACGTGGGGAGCATAGACTGGAGAGAACTCCTGCGGTGCCCAGGCCCGGTCGTCTCCCCTTGGTCACCTCTGCTCACAGTGGCTTCTTTTCATTTAATATGTTTGAATTATTGGAAGACGTGGACTCCTCTGGGCAGGTGTGGCCAGAGCACCAGGCAGTCAAGTGCTCTCTCAGACGGGTTAGGGATGAAGTTTGCTTCGAAGGTGGATGTAGGTGGTGACCCGGGCATCCACCGCCTCCTCCCACTTCCCACCCCAGTTCACTGTTTCCCATTTCATCTCTCTACCTCCATCCTGTGTCTCCTCCCTTATCTGTGCCACCAAGGGGCTCTTGGACCCCATATTGAAGCCCCAGATAACCCCAGTCACTGTTCTGTAGGACAGAAAACCAGGGGCCAGAGGGCAGCAGGGTGCCTGCCCATCGTATCCCAGGCCAGCCAAGACTGCCATGTAAGGCTGTACAGGGTGTGCACTACACAAGGGCACTGCATGTGGGGATCACAGTTCACACACACCATAGACGTGGTCAATTTGTGTATTTATTATGACAATTTTTTGGCAAATGGAGGGATTCTTTTCCTAATTGACACGAAGGTTCTGTGTGGACTGGCTGTGTCTATGACCCAGCCCACGATTTGGAGTGGTCAGACAGGAGTAAGCCCTTGGTGAGGGGCAGGGAGGCAGCATTTGTCCATGTGGCCTCCATTACCCCAAGTCCTCAGCTCAAGCAGTCTTCCCTTCAGGCAGGTGTGAAAAGCCCAAGAGAATGTCTCCAAGGGACGGGGCAACCCTGCTCCATGCCCCTGCTCACGCCCCTCCTCTTAGATCCTTTTGAGTTCCGGATCTGGTGGCTCCTCCCAGGAAACCAGCTCTTGGGCTGGGAGTGGGGGAGAAAAGGGAAAAGATCCCCAGGGCCCCCTAGGGGTGGGGTCTGACCTCCCACCTCCCTATCCACCTTCTTCTGCACTTTCCCCTCTTCCCTGCTGTCTCCCAAATCTGCTTTCTTCAGTTTGTAAAGTCGGTGATTATATTTTTGGGGGCTTTCCTTTTATTTTTTAAAATTTATTTATATTCCGTATTTAAAGTTGTAAAAAAAAAAAATAACCACAAAACAAAACCAAATGAATCCGCCCGAGATCTGTCTGTTGGCACTGCGTGTGACAATTACCCTTTCTGCATTGGCAGGATTTGCCGACAGCTTGCGGCGTGTTCCTCTCGCTCCCGGAGGCTCAGGCGCAAATTCACGCACACGCACACATACTCACGTTCACACATGCTTATGCACACATGCCAGCCTACTGCTCTGAGGGAGGCCTCCGGGAGTGGGTGAGAGCCAGGCAACCCACTCTGTACAGCTAGGTCCCACTGCAGCTTGTGATACCTGGGCCCCACCTGCCAGCCCTGTGCCCGTCACTGGCAGTGAAAAGAGGTGAATTTCTCTAGTCTGAGGGTCTCTACAAAGAGATCTCTACGGATTCTCAGCATCACGGGGTGGGACTGGCTGTGGGATGGGAGACCCACTGTGGGGAAGGCTGGAGGAGGTCCCTGAGGAGTGTGGGGTTTAGAAGGAGCACAGCTCAAGGTTGGGACTGGGGTCTGATCTTGGTTCAGCCCTTAGCCAGCTGTGTGGCCTTGGGCAAGTCATAGTCCCTCTCTGGTCAGAGCCCCATCTGAAGCACAAGAAGATGAGCAGGAGGCTTGTGGTCTCCTGGGTTCACCTGTGGGATTCTGTGCTTCCCCTCATCCCTGAAGACTTGGGTCTGATTTCATGTATCTGGGTCTTACCTGCTGGCAGACTGTGTGTGTGCTCAGTCATGTCCTACTTTTTGGGTCCCCATGGACTAGGGGACTTTTGGGTCCCCATGGGCTAGGCTCCTCTGCCCATGGATTTTTCCAGGCAAGAATACCGGAGTGGGTTGCCATTTCCTTCCCAGAGGATCTTCCCGACCCAGGGACCCAATCTACATCTCTTGAGCCTCCTCAATTGGCAGGTGGATTCTTGACCACTGCACCACCTGAGAAGCCCTTTGGCAGACTGGGGCTGACAGGGAAACCTAGGAGGAGGAGAATCTGACTCATCATAAGGACAATCTAAAACTAAAACCGTTTTGCCCCTGTAAGTAGCGAGTTCCCTGTCACTGGAAGTGTAAGTGACAAGTTGGCAGCTTGGTGACAAGTTGGCTGAGGTTGGACTGAATAACATTGGGGCACCCCTTGATTGATTGGTTATTTGGCTGATTGATAGACTGACTGGCTCATTCATTCATTCATTCACCTTGATCCTGTATTTTGTGTCTGTCTGTGCCAGGGTCTTGGATAGCTATTTAGTGTAGATTCATCCGGGGATTCATAGCCCTGTGCTTGCAGTGGTGGCGGTGGACAGTGCAGATCAGAGGGCCCTATCTGAAGACTTCTACCCCTGCCTGCCCAGCCTGTCTTAGAACCCTCCCCATTCCCCAGACCCCAGGGTTCTGGGTCCCAAGGCACTAGAGAAGGCTCGGGAGGAGGGGATGGAACTTAGCAGGCAGCCGGAGGGCCCAGTGTATGTGACATCTCGGCATCTGAAAAGCAGCTGTGATGTTCCATGGACAGCTGCAGGAACGTCCTGGGTGAAACAGGCAGAGCTGCCTATATCTTGCCCCTTCCCGGGTGCTCTTGCCGGCTGTGCCATCCCAGGCAGCTGCAGTGTCTAGCCTATAGGCCTCCAGGGTCCTGGTGGGCCCTCTCTGAGTTTTAGAACCACCAACCTAAAATGACATTCTTCCAGAATCCACTCTGCTTGGGACAGGGCATTCCCTTCTTGGTTCCTTTCTCTGCCCTGTGGGCTGTAATACAGGCGTGATGTCTGGCACTTCAGCAGCCATCCTGAACACTGAGGTGAAAAAGTGCTGAGACTGGTGGAGCACAACAGAGGGGCCGGGGGTCCCTGACACCTGACCGCTGAGCTCAAGAGTTTTTTACATAAGAAAGGAAATATCTCTATTTGACCTACTCTTATTTGAGGTTTTCTGTTCATAACCAAACTCAATCATAATATATAGCCCTGTTCATTCTGGGAAAGAGATGATATGGCTCCCAGGTTGGACCATTAATCTTCCACAATCCTTGGGCACTTAGCATCACCTTGTGAACTCTCCTCCTTTATTTAGGGCCCACTCAGATCTTGTTCTCCACCCCTACCCCCACACCCCAGGAATCTTCTCTGTCCCAGTTAGCAATACTTCTTCCTCAACTAGAGTAGAACTGTAGCCCTCCTTGGAGGCTTAGAGTTGGCTGCCTCTGTAACATAACAAAATAATGGACCTTTTACACTTGTAAAGAAAAATATCTATGACCTTTTAATACCAGTGGGATTGTTTTAAGGAATGGAGGAGGAAATGAAGGGTGAAGTAATGGCAAACAGGCTTAGAGAGAGTAAGTGACTTGCAGAAGATCACACAGCTCCTGAGTGGCTGGATCCCAACCACACCCTCCTCTGCTAACGCCACATCTGGTGTGTTTCCACTATTTCATAACATCAGACCAGGAACCCCAGAATCCCAACGCTTTTACACAACCTGGGGTATAGTCCTGGTTCAGTCATGTAGTTACCGTGTGATCCTGGGAAAGTCACTGCTCCTTTCAGATCTCAGCCCTTCCTTTGGGCTTCCATGCAATTGTCAACCCACCAGTGAGTCTTGCTCCAGAACTAACTCCCTCACTCCCCACTGCCTTCTTTTTTTTTTTTCCCCGCTGCCTTCTTACGTGCTTTATTTATCGCCATAAAACTTACCTCTTTTGGCTCACTCAACATGTATAGTTGACCCCTGAACAACATAGGGATTGATCCGTATATCATTTTTATAGGCAGCCCTCCCTATCTACCTTGCATCCTTGGTTCTTCCTCATCCGCAGATTCAACCAACCAAGGACCACATAGTACTGTTGTATTTACTACTGAAAAATATATGTGTGTAAGTGGACCCATGCCATTCAAACCTGCATTGTTCAGGGGTCCACTGTACATCTTTTCTCATCTCCTCCAAGCCCCCACTGAGTCATTCTGTTCATCTTTCTGTCCCCAGAGCCTAGTACCTGGTACATAATAGGCACTCAATAGATGCCCGTTGAATGAATGAACATAAAGTTCTGTTACCGGAGCAATCAAGTGTGTCTGCCCCATGTGGCAGCTTGGCTAATCTTCATCACACACTGTGGAGAGGCTGGGACATTGCAGTCACCAACTACAGATAAGATATTTCAACTTCTCAGCCATCTTCCTTGATAGGAAGATTCTTGCTAGCTGGGGGTCATGTCGAATCCATCTTCTAAACTATTCAGCCATCATCTCTCTCCATATCTGCATCTCTCCATCCATCATCCATCTATCACCCCGCCACCCATCCACCCACCACCCACCCTTTCACCCATCTACCTATCTCCCACAACATCCATCCACTCACCCATCCATCCATCATCCATCCACCCATCCATTCACCCATCTGTCCATTCATTCATCCACCCATCTATCTATCTGTCCTTCTATCTACTCATCCACCATCTCCCTCCTCCCTCCCCTCTCTATTTCTTACTTTTACCATGTCCCAAGATCTGTACTTGCCACCTCATTTTATTAACTTCCGAGGAGTATTGCACCAATGAAGAGAACAAAGGTTTAGCACGGAACACAGCTGGCCCCGTCCCAGCAGCACTAAGCCCCTGTATGGCCTTACAGAGCAGCTGCACAGGTTAGAGACATGAGGGCCACACACTGATCCTGGCAGGTCCCTCACCTTGGTCAGCGGTGGGGTGTTATTTTTTAACTCTCAGCATCCAGCAACGGGCCAATCACACTCGACTACTGTGCAGTAAAGATGGAAACAGAAGGAATGAGCACAAAATCACAGAGGGATGAAAAGTTCAGCTGCAGCCAGAGCGTGCATTTATATTCCAGGCACTGCCCCATTATTCTACTCAATTAACCCCACAATCCTTTCAGGCAGATATTATTGTCCTCCGTTACAGATGAGGAAACAAGGACTCAGCGAGGTTCAGACCTACCTCCCTCCTACTCCCCAGGGCATAGTTCTTCCATAAATGGCCATGGTCCCCTTGGGGGAATGTTTTGGGGAGATGCATGGGACCGACTCTGAGTGCAATGTCAGGTCCTTTCCTTGCTCAGGGAGCTCTGGGTCTGCGAACGGACTTGGCTTTGAGATGGGGATGGGACCACCCATTGATTTCTGTCAAGTCAGACCTCTGTTTAGCAGACCCAGATCTTTCGGGTTATAAAAGTCTTAGGTCCAGACGTCCCTAGTGGTGCAGTGGATAAGAATCCACCTGCCAATGCAGGGGGCACGTGTTTCTTCCCTGTCTCTGGGAGATTCCACACGCCGTGGAGCAACTAAGCCCATGGACCACAACTACTGAGCCCACACACCTCGAGTCCATGCTCGGCAACAAGAGAAACCACTGAAATGAGAAGTCCTCGGACCACAGCAAAGAGTAGCCTGTGCAAAAGGAATGAAGACCCAGCACAACCAAAAAATTAAAAATAAATTATTTTTTAAAAGAAAAGCCTTAGGTCCTTGTGGGTCGTTGATCCATGTTTGCCCTGGGGATTTTGTGATCCATTAACCCCACCCGTCCTCATGGTCAGACCACTGGGATGGCCACCTGGTCCTGCTGCTGTGATGGCCAGTCATGGCTGCCATGGCCTCTGCCCTCCCAAGGGCTAGGAGCCCCCTTACTCCGCCTTCCCCCAGAAATCAGGAGTCAGATCACCGGCAGCACTCTGCACCTGGACACCAAGTCCTTTGAAAGTTGTTGGGTTGCCTCAGCATCCTGGTCCTCACCCTCTTGGCGAAGGAAAGCATGAAAGTATTTTGAGATGTCCTCAGGTGGGATGGGTCACCCACGGTTAACTCACACAGCTGTCTCTTCGTTCCACCTTGGCATCTCTGCCATCCCTGCCTTAGTGAGCGTGGGCCATCGCTGAGTCAGGCTTCAGCATGCCTGTGAAAAACAAACCAATCCTGAAAACAATTAGAGCCACCCCAGCTGATCAGTCTGACACCCCGAATCCAGCACTGCCACTAGGTACAGCTGTTTGAGATTCGTCTCGGTCAGTCCATTCACAGATTGTCTCTAGATTTTTGATGATATGAAATAACATCTGGGCAAAGTTTTGCCCAAAATTTGATTTGGGGTTGACATTCAGTGCTGCCCCATCCCACTGGCCATCTGGGGACAGCTTTGTGATCTGAAGACCCTGAAGGATGGGGGGACACAGGAGGCTCGTTAAATGGGCCCTGGACAGGGCCAGCATCATCAGACAGTGAGAAGTTGCTTCAGCTCTCAAGGGAGTTCAGTGAGCATGGGGGATCAGGGAGGGATTCAGCATTACCCCATACCCTCCCACGTGGCTCCATACAAAGGCGGAGCTCACAGTTTCCCAAAGATCTGATGTCCACGGAGCAGAGCTGATGAAAGCCATGGCATCTGCTAATGATATAACTTGCCACGCTGTAGGCTCAGATTCGGTTTCATTTTTGGCTGTCTTAGCCTTATGGCTGGAAGAAATCAGGTACCTTCAGCATACAAGTCCTCTGGTTTTGATCTGGCTCTGGAGTCAAGAATTCAGGACACTGTCTTCTGTTTCTTCATCTGTCCGAGCCAGCAGCACATTCCCACAGTCTATTTCCTCATTCCTTACATGCTCTTGTAAGGCAGTGGAATTTCAGTCTCAAAACCCCTGCCCTCAACGGGCTCTTGATTCCAGGTGATTCCAGGTGGCGGACTGCAATTCCCATTTTCCTCCGCATGCCATAGGATTCCTGGTCTGATCCCTTGTTATGCTCTTAATTTTTACTGTCTCCAGTCCCAAGCAGTCCAGATAACCAATCTCAGCTTCTCTGAATATCCCTCAGCATCCATGGTCTGTAACCCCTTCTGGCACCAATTTCTATATAAGGCAGCATTCTTGGTTGCAGGCAGTAGAAACCAACTCAGGTTAACTTAAGCAGAAAAGGATGTTCAAAGAATAGATACTCAAAAGGGTATTCAAAGAATGTTGAGTGACTCATGAATCATCAGTGAGCTGGAGACCCAGGCTTGTGGTATGCAAACAAGATCGATGCTCCCAGGTGACCTCTGAGGCCGGTGCTCCAAACACCTGAAGGATGTCACAGCCCCTGTGACCAGCACGTCCCACACGCCAACACCCAGCCCTGGGCACCGCTGTCCTCGGGGCTCAGCAGGGAGGTGCTCTGCTCCTTGGCAGCCCAAGTTTTGTTTTTAAATCTTGAGTTGGTGCATCTGATGGGTGAGCCTTGAAGGCCCCAGCTGCAAGGGAGTCTGAGAATGTGGGATTGGCATTTTTAGTTTCTGTTGAAGGGGGTGGTCCATGGGCTAAGACCCATGAAGTGGGGTTCAGAGTGGGTGGCCAAAACCCTGAAGCAAAACAAAAGCTAAATGTCTGTCTCATTCTGTACCACACTTCACTCATTTCTTCTAGGCTAGGCCAGAAGTCTACCTGCCGAACATTATCTCCCCAGGGGACCTCCCTGGTGGTCCAGTGGTTACGAGTTCACCTTCCAATGCAGGGGACACAAGTTCGATGCCGGATTGGGGACCTAAGATCCCACATGCTGAGGCAACTAAGCCCGTGAGCTGCAACTCCTGAGCCCATGTGCCTCAACTAGAGGGAAGATAAAATGTATTTAAATAAAATATAAATTTTATCTATCTGTGCGCAATGAAGATTTCGCATGCTAAAATTAAGACCTGACGCAGCCATAAATAAAAAAACAAATAAACTCTTTTAAAACAGGTCTTTCTCTGATTCATTATCTACTTGGCCTTAAACTTGAGGACAGAGAACTACACTGATTTCACCGACTTTTGGATCCCCAGATCCTAGCACAGTTACGTCACAGGCTCACAGTAAGTCCTGCTGAATAATTGCATGAATCTATGCCACAGTCCAGGATGGAGTTAAGTGAGGTGCTCACCTCGGTGCAAAGTTTCAGGCGACACCCAACACTCAGTATCAAGATAAGTAATATTTTCAACACGATTTTTAAAAATTTTATTGAAGTAGAGTTGATTTACAATGTTGTGCATTGTAAACCACTTTACTGTACTGCAAAGTGATTCAGTTATACGTGTATATACATATAATTCTTTTTTTTTAAAAAATTTAAAGATTTCTAACACCAAAAGCATTTTGTACTGGGGATACCAATGTTGTGGTAGATTCAGATGAACAGCAAAGGATACACATATATATTTTTTCGTGTTCTTTCCCATTATGGTTTATCACAGGATATGGAATATAGTTCCCTGTTCTATACAGGAGGATATTGTTGTTTTTCCATCCTAAATATACTACTTTGCATCTGTTAATCTCAAACTCCCAGTCCTTGTCTCCCCCTTGGCAAGCACAAGTCTGTCCTCTATATCTTCGAGTCTGTTTCTGTTTTGTAGATATGCTCATTAACAGAAAAAAAAATTTTTTTAATCAAAATGAATGCAAAAAAAAGTCCACAGTGAACCAAATATCAAATTTCAATTACAGACACGATCCAACCTTACACTTTCAGGATGTCTCACTTGCTTCACTCTAACCTTGGCCAGGTCAGATCCTTTATTTAAATAAAATATAAATTTTATCTATATTTATAATACAAATATTAGAACATTATGATAAATATTGTCATAAATTGTTTTATATAATTTTATTTATTTTTGTTTTTGCCTGTGCTGGCTCTTTGACGCTGCTCGGGCTTTTCTCTAGTTGCGGCAAGAGGGGGCTACCCTCTAGAGGCGGTGCTCAGGCTTTTCATTGCGATACGATGGCTTCTGTTGCAGTGCACAGGCTTTTGGCACACAGCCTTCAGTAGTTACAGCATAGGGGCTCGGTAGTTGCAGCTCCTGGGCCCTAGAGCCCAGGCTCAGGAGTTCTGGTGCTCAGGCTTAGTTGCTCTGAGGCATGTGGGATCTCCCTGGATCAGGGATTAAACCCTTCTCTCTTGCATTGGCAGGCAAATTGTTTACCACTGGGCCACCAGGGAAGTCTTATAGTAAATTATTTAAACAAATAATATGCATGTGTGCTAAGTCATTTCAGTCATGTCCAACTCTTTACGACACTAAGGACCCTCCAGGCTCCTCTGTCCATGGGATTCTCCAGGCAAGAATACTGAAATAGGTTGCCATTTCCTCCTCCAGGGGATCTTCCCAACCCAGGGATTGAACCTGTGTCTCCTGCAACTCCTGCATTGCAGGCAGATTCTCTACACTGAGCCTCCAGGGAAGCCCTAAATAATATTATTTATTTAAAATGTTGTGCCCAAGGTGAGTGCTTCAGCAGCTTCACCCTAGTCCTAACCCTGCTATCCTGGTTCCATATTCACTGCTTTTTTTGCTTCTTTTTGTGGACTTGGTTTCTATTCTCACTCTATTGCCCCAGCTATCAAAAACCTCCTCCTGGGTCTCCCACCCCCAGAATATTCTGCCACAGTCCCCCTCACTCTTAGCCGCCCCGTGAAGCTTGCTGGGGGTAGAGTGGTCAGGTCACTCCTTTGTTCAAAGTCATCTGTGGGTCCCATCCTCAAACGAGAGTCACACTCGCCCACAGACGTGCAGAGGCCCCTGCCCTGATCTACACCCTGATCTCTCCCTCCCCAGCCGCCCCCGTGAACAGCCTGCCCTCCTGTCCGCAATTTGGGCTGCACCTCCTCCTTCCTTCCCCACTGTGCTGCGGGTTTCCCCACATCTAAGCCTCGCTGATCATCTTCAAGGTCAATCTCCAATTTGCTGTTAAAACTGCCCCCACAGGAATGTAAAATAGTGTCACTGCTGTGGAAAAGAGTACAGTGGTTGCTTAAAAGACTTAATGGAATTACTGTACGACCCACCAGTTCCACTTCTGGCTATACACACAAAACAATTGAAAGCACAGTTTCAAAGACATATTTGTACCCCACCTTCCCAGCAGCACAATAGCCAAAAGCTGTAAGCAAGCCAGTGTCCATTGACATGAATGGATAAGTAAAATGTGGTCTATACATACAAATGGATTATTATTCAGCCCCCCTTTTTTTGTCGCATGATACGTGGGATCTCAACTCCCCGACCAGGGATCGAATTCATGTCCCCTGCAGTGGAAGCGCAGGGTCCTAGATCAGATCAGATCAGATCAGTCGCTCAGTCGTGTCCGACTCTTTGCGACCCCATGAATCGCAGCACGCCAGGCCTCCCTGTCCATCACCAACTCCCGGAGTTCACCCAGACTCACGTCCATCGAGTCAGTGAGCCATCCAGCCATCTCATCCTCTGTCGTCCCCTTCTCCTCCTGCCCCCAATCCCTCCCAGCATCAGAGTCTTTTCCAATGAGTCAACTCTTCGCATGAGGTGGCCAAAGTACTGGAGTTTCAGCTTTAGCATCATTCCTTCCAAAGAAATCCCAGGGCTGATCTCCTTTAGCATGGACTGGTTGGATCTCCTTGCAGTCCAAGGGACTCTCAAGAGTCTTCTCCAACACCACAGCTCAAAAGCATCAATTCTTCTGCACTCAGCCTTCTTCACAGTCCAACTCTCACATCCATACATGACCACAGGAAAAACCATAGCCTTGACTAGACGAACCTTTGTTGGCAAAGTAATGTCTCTGCTTTTGAATATGCTATCTAGGTTGGTCATAACTTTCCTTCCAAGGAGTAAGCGTCTTTTAATTTCATGGCTGCAGTCACCATCTGCAGTGATTTTGGAGCCCAGAAAAATAAAGTCTGACACTGTTTCCACTGTTTTCCCATCTATTTCCCATGAAGTGGTGGGACCGGATGCCATGATCTTCATTTTCTGAATGTTGAGCTTTAAGCCAACTTTTTCACTCTCCACTTTCACTTTCATCAAGAGGCTTTTGAGTTCCTCTTCACTTTCTGCCACAAGGGTGGTGTCATCTGCATATCTGAGGTT
>NW_011494785.1:7361322-7388952 GCF_000754665.1 Bison bison bison | reverse complement strand
AGCTTTAAGCCAACTTTTTCACTCTCCACTTTCACTTTCATCAAGAGGCTTTTGAGTTCCTCTTCACTTTCTGCCACAAGGGTGGTGTCATCTGCATATCTGAGGTTATTGATATTTCTCCTGGCAATCTTGATTCCAGTTTGTGTTTCTTCCAGTCCAGCATTTCTCATGATGTACTCTGCATATAAGTTAAATAAACAGGGTGACAATATACAGCCTTGACGAACTCCTTTTCCTATTTGGAACCAGTCTGTTGTTCCATGTCCAGTTTTAACTGTTGCTTTCTGACCTGCATACAAATTTCTCAAGAGGCAAATCAGGTGGTCTGGTATTTCCATCTCTTTCAGAATTTTCCACAGTTTATTGTGATCCACACAGTCAAAGGCTTTGGCATAGTCACTAAAGCAGAAATAGATGTTTTTCTGGAACTCTCTTGCTTTTTCTATGATCCAGTGGATGTTGGCAATTTGATTTCTGGTTCCTCTGCCTTTTCTAAAACCAGCTTGAACATCAGGAAGTTCACGGTTCACATATTGCTGAATCCTGGCTTGGAGCATTTTGAGCATTACTTTACTAGCGTGTGAGATGAGTGCAATTGTGCGGTAGTTTGAGCATTCTTTGGCATTGCCTTTCTTTGGGATTGGAATGAAAACTGACCTTTTCCAGTCCTGTGGCCACTGCTGAGTTTTCCAAATTCACTGGCATATTGAGTGCAGCACTTTTATAGCATCATCTTTCAGGATTTGGAATAGCTCAACTGGAATTCCATCACCTCCACTAGCTTTGTTCGAAGTGATGCTTTCTAAGGCCCACTTGACTTCACATTCCAGGATGTCTGGCTCTAGGTGAGTGATCACACCATCGTGATTATCTGGGTTGTGAAGATCTTTTTTGTACAGTTCTTCTGTGTAGGGTCCTAACCACTTGACAAATACGGAAGCCCCATAGTCAGCCCTGAAAAAGAAGGAAATTCTAATACAAACTACAACATGGGTGAATCTTGACGATATTCTGCCAAGTCAAATAAGCCAGTTACAAAAATACAAAAACTGTATGATTCCACTTCAGTGAGGTCCCTAGGGGAGTCAAATTCATAGAGACAGAAACTAGAATAATGGTTGCCAGGGGATGGGGAAGGAGGAGTAGGGAGTTAGTGTTTGATGGCATGATCGCTTCAGTTTTGCCAGATGAAAATGTCCTGGAGATGGATGGTGGCGCTGGTTGCACAGCAATCTGAATGTATCTGAAATCACTAAATTGTACACGTAAAAATGATTAAAATGCTAACTTTAATGTTATGTGCATTTTGTGAGTGTTAATCATTCACTAACTAACTAGAGTCGTGTTCAGCTCTTTGCGACCCCATGGACTGTAGCCTGCCAGGCTCTTCCCTCTGTCCATGGAATTCTCCAGGCAAAAATACTGGAGTGGGTAGCCATTTCCTCCTCCAGGAGATCTTCCTGATCCAGGGATCGAACCCAGATCTCCTGCACTGCAGGCAGATTCTTTTAGCATCTGAACCACCAGTGAAGCCCATTTTACCACAATTTTTTTAAAAAAGAAAAACTGGGAGAAAAAAGACTGTCCTTGTGGTCAGAGTGAGCACTTTTTCCTCTGAATCCCTTAGTCATTCTACCCAAGATTTCTTTGAAGTAGGAGAGCCTGGCAGCAAGGTCTCTCCACAAGGGCAGGGAGTGGGGGGAGAGAGGCTCAGCCCATACCTCTGGCTAAAGCACAGTGGCTGCAGTGAGCTTTGTGGGCAGCCCCCCTCCACCCCCAGGCATGGGTGCATTCACCTGTCATATGTGGGTACCGAGGTAGTCTGACCCTGCACAGTTGGAGCCAAGAGAGGGCAGGTGTGTGATGAGGTGTGTGTGGTAAGTGGGCCTGACATAGTCACATCGCACAGTCTCCTGCTTTGCTGGCATGTGAGTCCCTCCATGCCCTGCAGTCTGGAAGAATAGTTAAGAACGCGGAGCAGCTCTCCAGTTTTGTTACTTCGTTTGCTAAGTTGACATAAAACAGTCCTGGCTTCATAAGGCTGTATGAGGACCAACTGAGATGCTGTATGGAAACTGACTGGTGGTGTGCCTGTCGCCTCACCTGACCGGTGGCCATCCTCCCTTTTCCCGATAAACAGAACACTGATCTGCTTATGAAGTCAGCAGAAATGCTGTGATCTCAGTGCCCGAAGATGAACTGTGATTGGTCAAACCCAGTCATGGACCTCTGATTCCCCTGGACCAGTGGTTGGTCTGAGTGTGGCCATGTGACCCTATTTTGACTACTGAGATGTAAGAGGAAGTCTGTTGGGTATAGAGGAAGGGTGACAGTGGAGGCTTTTCTGCGATAAAAAGAAAGAGACTTCCGAGGAGGTTGTCCTTCTCTAGTCTCCCTTCTTGCTCTGAATGCAGATGCAGTGCTTGGAGGATCAGCAGCCATTTTGCAGTAATGAGGTGATGTGCATGATAACAAAGTCAAGGAAACAGTAAGAACTCCAGCTCTGACCCTGTCGAGTTATGGGACAATGCCAGGATTACTGTTGTTGTTTCTTGATTTCTTATGATGGAAAAAAATTAAATCCCTGTTTCTCTTCCCTCAGCTGATATGAATTGGATATTTCTTTTGTTTGCTTACAACTGAATTTATTTTTATAGAATACACTGTCACATATGTTAGCTTTTATCTGCCCTCATATTCTTTTCCATCCTTGGGCAAGATGTACAGTTCTCTGAGCCTCTCATCGTGTATAAGCCGAAGGTAGAGACACCTGTCTCCCCAGGCTCTTGTAAGTATTAGATGATACACAGGCTGTGAAATTACTCTGTAGACTGTGAAGGCTTCAGCTGGGAAGGAGGGCTGCTGCAAGCCTCTCTCCTGGAGACCAAGGCTCCCTGCATGAGGAGCAAGCTAAAAAAGGAACAAGAGAACAAGCAGAGTCTGGTCCCAGCCGGTGGGTGGCCTCACCCCTGTTTCTGGGGTAGGAGATTTGATTACTGAGAGTGATGGGGTGGTTAAGTACTCAAGTTCTGGACTCTCGCTGCCTCTGCCCCTCCCTTAGGGTTGTGATAGCCTCTCTGTCTCAGTTCTCTCATCTGAAAAACAGGGGTAACGATAATGGTGAGCCAGATAAGCTTAGTGAATCAAGTGAAAAAGTGCATGTGAGTTCAGCTGTTTCAGTCAGCAACTGACATGTTAACACTGTATAACAAACACCAAACTCAGTGGTACAGAGCACTGAGAGTGCACATCTCCCTTACCAGTCTGAGAGTCGACGGGACTTGGTTCCAAATTACAGGTATTTGTTCCTTGACTGAGCAAACCTAATGAGCTCCTACTGTATGCCAAGCTCTGTGCCAGGTGCTGGGATACTGTGAATGGGAGAAAGATCCTGCCCATACAGAGCTCATATCCCAGTCGGGTGGGAGAATGGACAGCAGTGGAAGCAGGAGGAAGAAATAGGGACATTACACTGGAGGTCCCAAGGTGGGGAGTGCTGAAGGGCCACTCGGTGTGGACCTACTGTGCACCACTGTGTGCTAGCTATGGGAGAGAGAGATCTCTGCAGGGGCACAAAACTGTGAGTGCATTTGCACCCCCCAGTCTGTGTGTCTGCGTGCATGTGCACAGCTGTCCGTGGGCATGGCTTTGAGTGCATCCATGTTTTGCTGGCAGTTCTATGTATTCCTGAGAGAGAGAGAGAGAGAGAGAGAGTGTGTAAGGAGAGAGGTGTGTGACTCAGACCTTCCCCGCTGTGGCAGAAGCTGAGATCTGAGGTGGAGGGTGGGAAGTGAGTTTCTCTCACACGCCTGCTCCGGGGTGGGGGTGGAGGGCCCCAGGCTGCCCACGACTTTGTGGGAAGAAGGTCTGGGAGCAGCCAGAATGTGTTTGCATTTCCTGGGTGATTGACGACGCCGGGGAGCAGGCTGTCTTCCCATGACAGATGTAGGAATGTTTCTGCTAATCAAGGCGGAAAGCAGGGGCGTGGGGGCCGTCGGAGCACCACCCACCCCCCAGCCCTGCTCCGTGGCCACCTGTTTGGGGCCTGGGAAGCAGTTGGGCGATGCGAGTGAGAAGCTCCCGGACCCGGGGTGACTCTGCCACCCACCCCTGCCTCCCCGTGGCTCAGACACCTCTCGCCTGCCTCCACTCCCCCCAGGGTAGGTGGGAGACGGGGGTCAAGGGTTCAGCCCAGAGGAAGATCCCACACACAGAGGGGGTGTTGAGTCGCGGAGTGGGACTTGGGGCCCCAGCAGCGGGGGCCCCACCCCCCACATGAGCTCCCTCCCACCACATAACCTGCCCTCCTCCCCCATGTGTTTTCTGAGTTGAGGGAAGATAGAGCCTCAGAAGAGTCAGTGACGGCAGGAAATCACCCAAATCGGAAAACTGAGGTGGCTCCAGGTCTCAAGGGGGTGGCTGGTCGTCCCAACCTCAGTGTTGCCCCCAGGCCCCACATCCTCCCAGCCCACTGCATCCCTGATCCTGTTACTCATGAAGCTTTCCACCTTGAGGAGGGGGCGGCAGATAACACGATCCTCCAGACCAGTGTGGTCCAGGCCTCCGCCACTCATGCATGACGCGGGTGACTCGCTGCTCTGTCTGCACACCTCCCTGGAGAGGGATGCGGGCCCTGGAAGTGTGAGGATTGTAACTGAGGGTGGGGTGGGCTGGGGTCTAGGGGGCTATTGGCAATGGTTGGCCACCAGTGGGAATGGCTCTCCCCTCCAGGAGCCACTGGGAGGCCCGAGGATGGGGCCTGGTCTTGATGCTGTGTGTGTGTGTGTGTGTTTAACTCTCCCTACACAGTCCTGTGGGCTTGTGCGGGAGGGGAGGACTTGCTGACTCGGTGACTTGCTTGGTTTCCCAGGAGGGACCCCTTGAGACCAAGCCCCAGCCCTGACCCGGCAGTCCCTTGCCAGGCGTGTCCAAAGTCACTTTCTCACGTTTGGCTCTGAGATACCTCTTTTCCCTCTCCTGTTCCCAGTCAGGGAGGGGGATGTGCCTGTGAGTCACCCCATGACTCACACAGGCACACCAGGGCCTGGGAGGGGTGTGTGTATGTGCATGCAGTCGGGCAAATGTGTGTGCGTACAGGGCAAGTGTGCTTGCATGTGTGTGTAAGTGTGTGTGTTTACGTATTAAGGGGAGGAACCTCAGCTGGGGGTGGGAAGGGGACACGCCTTGGCTTCTGGCCTTTATAATTGTTAACATCATTGCAGCCAGACCGCCACTCGGAGGGTCACCTGATCACAGGACAGGATGGTCACCTCAGCAGATGGGTAAGGCCTGGGTACTGGTCTGTTTCGACCAGACAGGCTGACCCTGTGTACGTGGGAGCCCAGTGCCTTCTTGGATGGTTGCCTGGGAAACATTGAATTTGTCCCCAAAGGGAGTCCCCAGCAATAAAAGGTGCTAGAATTCACTTAAAATATTTTGCTAGAAACAAAATAAAACACAGGGACTTCCCTGGTAGTCCAGGGATTAAGAATCCGCCTTCCAATGCAGGAGATGCAGGTTCAATCCCTGGTCAGGGAATTAAGATCCCTCATGCCAAGGGGCACCTAAGCCTGCAGGCCGCAACAAGAGAAGCCCACGTGCCAAAGCTAGAGAGGCCCGTGTGCTGCAACAAAGATAAAAAGATATCAGCGCAGCCAAGATAAAAAACAAACAAAAATCAGCACCCCCAAAACCCCACAACATTTTGCTGCTTGATTGAACAGATATGAATGGGCCACACAGAGGGATTTAGGGGTCTATGCTATAAGACAGCGCTTCTGAAACATTACTGGGCAAAATAATCCCCTGGGGATCTTGTCAGAAGGCAGATTCTGCATCAGCAGGGCTAGGTAGGGTCTGAGACTCTGCAGTCTAACAAGCTCCCAAGGGAGGCCCATGCTACTGATCAAGGGACTGCATTTTGAGAGACAAGAATGGAAGAATGTTTGGCAGGGAAACTCCGGGTCAGTTCAGGAAGGTGCTTGCCCTGTGAATCTTGCGGCAGACCCTTCACCTTGGCTGTGAGATGGGATCACCCAGCTCCTGCCTGTGGTTCAGGCGTCCCTGGCGTTCAGGGAGCTGTGAAGGTGACAGAGTTCCCAGAGAACTGCAACTTGTTCCATGACTGAGCCCTGACAGCCATAGGTTATGTGACTTGGGAACTCTGTGCCCTGCACCCATTTTCTGAAGACCTACTGTGTGCTGCTGAGGGGCATGAGCTGGGGGGAGTCAGATCTTGGGGGTTGAAGTCTGGTTGGGGATCTCATGGAGTTGGTGCTGGAGGGAACCGTTAAGGCTACCCCTCTGCTCCCATATGACAGATGGGGAAACTGAGGCCATAGGGGGCAGGAATGGACTCAAAGTCTCACAAGTAACTGATGGAGCCAGGACTTGAACACTAGCCCTCTTGCTCTCAGGGTAAAATTCTTATCCATCCCCAGAAGAGAGCACACAGGAGGGGCAGGGGGCCATGGATGAGCAGGCTGGGGCCAGACTAGGAGGGAGTTGGTGACCTGGACCTCACGCAGGTCCAGAGAGGCCTAAAAGCTTCCATTTTGTTGGAAGAACCCACTTTGGTTCCCACGATTTAGGTATCCCACTCAGTCCTCGTCCACCCTGGAAGTCTGCCAGGGCTTATGTCAAGCCTTCCAGTTTAGGCCTTCTGGTATCATTTCCCCTTGTTTCATGTGAAACCACATTTGTCTGCCTTTAGCATCTGGCTTCAGTCCCATTCTCTTAAGTTTCCTCAAAGGGGATGGCAGTGGTTCTGACACCCTGGCTTGCCAGCCACGGCTGGTCCGCAGAAATAGCATCAGCCCCCCTGGACTAGGGGAGGCGGGAGGGAAAGAGGGAGATGATACCAGCTAAAGTCTTTTTTTAAATTAAACTTTTCATTTTCAGGTAATTGTAGATTCACACGCAGTTTTAAGAAATAGTGCAGAGATCCCATGTACCCTTTACCTAGTATCCCCCACTGAGAACATCTTGCAGAACTGTAGGACAACATGACAATCAGGATGTTAGCATGGATACAGTCAAGATAATGAGCATTTCCATCCCCACAAAGATCCCCCCTGTTGCCCTTTTACGGCCACACCCACTTCCCCGCTAATCCCTATCCTTCCTTAAACCCTGGCAAGCATGCGATTTTGTTATTTCAAGAATGCTATATTAATGGAATCATGCAGTATGTAACCTTCTGGGGTCGGCTTTTCTAACTCGGCGTGATTCTCCGGAGAGGCATCCAGGTTGTTGTGGACATGAGTGGTTCCCTTCTTATGGTCATCAAGTACTTTTCCACAGTGTGGGTGTCCCCCAGTCTGTTTAACCATTCATTCACTGGAGGACATCTGGTTTGTTCCCGGTTTGGGCTATTATGAATAAAGTTGCCATAGACATCCCAGTACAGGTTTGTTTGTGAACATAAGTTTTCGTTTCTCTAGCATAAATGCCCAGGAGTGCAATTACTGGATCATATAGAGTTGCATGTTTAATTTTTAAAGAAATTGCCACACTGTTTTCTAGAGGGGCTATACAATTTTACGTTCCCACGAGCAATATAAAGAGATGGGATTACCAGACCACCTGACCTGCCTCTTGAGAAACCTGTATGCAGGTCAGGAAGCAACAGTTAGAACTGGACATGGAACAACAGACTGGTTCCAAATTGGGAAAGGAGTACATTAAGGCTGTATATTCTCACCCCGCTTATTTAACTTATATGCAGAGTACATCATGAGAAATGCCAGGCTGGATGAAGCACAAGCTGGAATCAAGATTGCCAGGAGAAATATCAATAACCTCAGATATGCAGATGACACCACCCTTATGGCAGAAAGTGAAGAGCTAAAGAGCCTCTTGATGAAAGTAAAAGAGAAGAGTGAAAAGTTGGCTTAAAACTCAATATTCAGAAAACCAAGATCACAGCATCCGGTCCCGTCACTTCATGGCAAGTAGGTGGGGAAACAGTGGAAACTGACAGACTTCAATTTCTTGGACTCCAAAGTCACTGCAGATGGTGATTGCAGCCATGAAATTAAAAGACGCTTGCTCCTTGGAAGAAAAGCTATGACCAACCTAGATAGAATATTAAAAAAGCAGAAACATTACTTTGTCAACAAAGGTGCATCTAGTCAAAGCTATGGTTTTTCCAGTGGTCATGTATGGACATAAAATTTGGGCTATGAAGAAAGCTGAGTGCCAAAGAATTGATGCTTCTGAAGTGTGGTGTTGGAGAAGACTCTTGAGAATCCCTTGGACTGCAAGGAGATCCAACTAGTCCATCCTAAAGGAAATCAGTCCTGGGTGTTCACTGGAAGGAATGATGCTAAAGCTGAAACTCCAAAACTTTGACCACCTGATGCAAAGAAAAGACCCTGATGTTGGGAAAGACTGAAGGCAGGAGGAGAAGGGGACAACAGACGATGAGATGGTTGGATGGCATCACTGACTTGATGGACATGAGTTTGAGTAAACTCCAGGAGTTGGTGATGGACAGGGAGGCCTGGCGTGGTGCAGTCCATAGGGTCTCAAAGAGTCGGACACGACTGAGCGACTGAACTGAGCTGAGTGTCTCTGCATCCTCTCCAACACTTGATGGTGCCACTAGTTTTTACTTTAGCCATTCTGAGAGGTACGTAATGATAGCTCAGTGTGGTTTAATTTGCATTTCACTTACAGTTAATGATGTTGAACGTATTTTCACATACTTACCTGCCATCTGAATATCCTCTTTGGTGAAGTGTCTCTTTATGTGTTTTCTACTTAGATATTTTCTTCTTTTGCTGTTGACTTTTGAGAGTTCTTTACGTGTCCTGGATACTGGTCCTTCGTCAGATAGTGTTAGTTGCTCGGTTGTGTCCATTTCTTTGTGGACTGTAGCCCACAAGGCTTCTCTTTCCATGGAATTCTCCAGGCAAGAATACTGGAGTGGGTAGCCATTTCCTTCTCCAGGGAATCAAACCCAGGTCTCCTACATTGCAGGATCATGCTTCACAGTCGGAGCCACCTGGGAATCCCTTCTTTGTACGATAAGTGGTTTACAATTTTTTTTTTCAATTCTGTATCTTCGTAACAGGTTCTTTCACAAAGGAAAAGTTCTAAATTCCGATGGTGTCCAATTTATCAGTCTTTCCTTTTATGGATTATGTTTTGGTGTCAAGTGTAAAAACTATTCACCTAGCCTTAGATCCCAAAGTTTATCTCCTGCATTTTTAGAAAGTTTTATAGTTTTATGTTTTGCATTTAAGCCTATGGTCCCTTTTGAATTAATTTTTTGTAAAAGGTATGAGACTTTTTAGATTGAGGGGTTTTTGGTTTTATTTTGGGGGCTTTTTTTTTCTCTATGGATATTCAGTTGCTCTGACACCACTTATTAAGAGTCTGTCTTTCCTCCATTGATTTGCTCTTGTGTTCTTATAAAAAAAAATCCATCAGGAATATTTGTGTGGTTTGTTCCACTGATCCATGTGCTACTCGCGCAGCCAATACAACAGTCTTGATTGCAGTAGGTGTATAATAAATCCTTTATGCCTTATAAAAGTTTATACCAAACCAAGTAGACCAGTTCCTCTCATTTTGTTCTTTTTTCTTCCAAAGTTGTTAAATGACTGAATCACTTTGCTGTGCACCTGAAACACTGTAAGTCAACCATACTTCAATAAAATATATATATTAAGAAAAAAGCAAAGCTGTTTAAATGATTCAAGTGCCTTTACTTCTTCATATAAATTTTAGAACAATCTTGTCTATAGCTACAAAAAATCTTGCTGGAGTGTTTAAAGGAATTCTGTTAAATCTGTATGTCAGCTGGGGAGAACTGACATCTTTTCTGTGTTGAGTCTTTCAATTAATGAACATGATATATCGCTCCATTTATTTATCTTTGCTTTATGTGATCAGCATATAGTTTTCAGCATGTGAATCCTGTATATGTATTTTGTTAGATTTACATCTAAGCATTTTATTTATTTTGAGAGATTATAAATGGTATTTAAAATTTGGTGCCCATATGCTTGTTTCTATGATATAGAAATACTATTGATTTTTGAACATATATATTTTATCCTGCTACCTTGCTGAATTCACTTATTAATTCTAGGAGTTTTTTGGTAGATTCTTTGGGATTTTCTATATTAACAATGATGTCATCTGTGAAGAGGGACAGTTTTATTTCTTCTTTTCTGATCTGTATATTATTTACTTTTCTTGCCTTCTTGCATAGGCTAGAACTTCCAGCACTTTGTTGAATAAAAGTGTGAGAGCAGATATACTGGTTTTGTTTCTGATCTTGGGGGAAAGGCATTTAGTCTTTCATTTTTAAGTATGTTATCTGTAGGAGTTTTGTAGATACTTTATCAAGTTAAGGAAGTTCCTCCTCTATGACTATTTTTTCTGAGTGTTTTTATCATGAATTATCATGTCAAATGTTTTTTCTACATCAACTGATATGATCATGTGATTTCTTTTTTTCTTTAGCCTGTTAGTAGAGTGGATTGCATTGATAGCTTTTCAAATATCAAACTACTTTTGCATCCCTGGAATAAATCCCACTTGATCATGATGTATAAATATTTTTATATGCTGTTTAATTATATTTGCTGATATTTTGCTAAGGTTCTTTGCATCTACACTCATGAAGGAAATTGGTTCCTTGTTCTGTACTGTCTTTGTCTGGTTTTGATATTGGGATAATACTAGCTTTATAAAATGAATTGGGTAGTGTTTTCTCCTCTTCCATTCCCTGGAAGAGATCATGTAAATTTGGTGTTAAAACATGTGGTAGAATTCTCTGTGAAACTATCTGGGCCTGGAGACTTTTGGTAGGGGGGGTGAGTTTTAAAAACTACAAATTCAATTTCTTTGATAGTTACAGAATATTTTAAATTATCGGTTTTATATTGAGTGAGTTGAGGTAGTTTGTATTTTTCTAGAAATGGGTATATTCCATCTAAGTTGTCAAATTTATGTGTGTAAAGTTGTTCATAGCATTTCCTTATAATCATTTTGGTGTCTATGGTGTCTGTAGTGAAATCTCCTGCTTTGTTCCTGATACTGATAATTTGTATTCTTTCTTTTTTCCTCTTTCTTTGTCAGTCTTGCTGGAGACGTCTCAGTTTTATTGATCTTTTCAAAGAACCAGCTTTCTGTTTCATTGATTTTCTCTATTATTTTTGTTTTCAATTTCACTGATTTCTACTTTTATCTCTATTATTTCTTTCCTTTGCTTGTTTTGGGCTTATTATATTCTTCTTTTCCTAGATTCTCGAGATGGGATACTTTCCCTCTTTTCTAATATGTGTGCTTAGTGCTATAATTTTCCCTTTCAGTAATACTGTAGCTGTGTCCCATATTTTGGTATGTTGTATTTTCATTTTCACTCAGTTCAATATATTTTTGGAATTCCTTTGAGACTTCCTCTTTGATCTGTGGATTATTTAGAAGTGTTTTATCTAATTTCTAAGTGTTTGGAGATTTTCCTATTATACTTCTGTTACTGATTTCTAGTTTGATTCCATTGTAGTCAGAGAACAACTTTGCATTATTTCATTTATTTTAAATTTACTGAGTTTAGAAAAAATGATATATCTTGGTACATGTTCTAAAGTTCTTATTGTTGTTGTTCAGTCGCTACGTTGTGTCCAACTCTTTGCGACCCCATGGACTGCAGCACATCAGGCTCCTCCGTCCTCCACTATATCCTGGAGTTTGCTCACATTCTTGTCCATTGAGTCAGTGATGCTAACCAAGCATCTCATCCTCTGTCGCCCTCTTCTCCTTTTGCCTTCAATCTTTCCCAGCATCAGGGTCTTTTCCAATGAGTCGGCTCTCTGCATCAGGTGGCCAAAGTATTGGAACTTCAGCATGAGTCCTTCCAATGAAAATTCAGGGTTGATTTTCTTTAAGATTGACTGGCTTGATCTCCTTGCTGTTCAAGAGACTCCCAAGAGTCTTTTCCAGCACCACAGATTGAAAGCATCAAATCTTCTCCACTCAACCTTCTTTATGGTCCAACTCTCACATTCATACGTGTTCTGAAAGTACCTGAATGTGTTTTCTACCATTGTTGGGTGGTATGTTCTACAAATGTTGATCTGTTGGCTAATGGTGTTGTTGAGTTCTTCTATATCTTTGCTGATTTTCTCTTTGTTCTATCACTTATGAGAAATGATGTTGAAATCTCCAACTGTAACTGGGGATTTGTCTATTTTCTCCTTTCAGTTCTATAAGGGTTTTCTTCACATACCTTGTAGTTTACTGTTTGGTACATACACGCTTAGGATTGCTAGGACTTCTTCGTAGGTTGACACTTCTATCATCACAAAATGTTTCTCTCTGCCTCTGGCAATTTTCTCTGCTTTGAAGTCTACTTAATCTGATGTTAGTATAGTCACATCTGCTTTCTTTTGATTAATGTTTGCATGATACATCTTTTAGAATCCTTTTACTTTCAACCTGCCTATATCATTGTATTTGAAGTGAATTTCTTATAGATATCATACAGCTGGATCATGTTTTTTTAATCCACTCTGCCAATCTCTGTCTTTAATAAGTGTTCTTAGACCATTAGTGTTGAATGTAGTTATTAATGTGTTAGGGCTTAATTTTGTTATTTTGTTTTGTTTTGTCTTCTCTGTGTTCTGTTTTAAATTCTTCTGTTTTCTTTTCCTGTATTCCTGCGGCTTACTTGAATATTCTTAAGAATTCCATTTTGATTTATCTATGGTATTTTAAGTGTATATCTTTGTATCGCTTTTTAGTAGCTTCTCTGAGTATTATATGTACATAATATATCACAGTATACTGGTGTCATTATTTTACAACTTTCAGTGAAGTATAGAAATCATCCCTCCTTTAAGTCCTTTTGCTTTCTCCGATTTATAATATAATTGTCCTAAATATTTTCTCTAGATACATTTAGAGGCATGTCAAATAGTGTTAAATTTTTTTTTTGCTTCAACTCTCGAATCCAAGAAGGAAATTCTAATGTGCTTACCCATATTTTTTGTTTGCTATGTTCTTTTTCCTTCCTTATGTTCCAAGATTACTTTTTAAAGAATCATTTCCTCTGTTTCAAGAACTTTTTTTTTAAGCTATTCCTTTAGATTGGAATTGATGGTGACAATTCTCTTGGTTTTCCTTCACCCAAGAGTGGCTTGATTTCTCCTTGATTTCTAAAGCATATTTTCTCTGGATATAGGATTCTGGGTTGAAAATTCTTTTCTTTCAGCACTTGAAAAATTTTGTGCCACCAACTCCTGAACTCTGTAGTTTCTGAAAGAAAATCCACTGTCTTTCAAGTTATTTTTTTCTCCTATAAGTAACATGTCATTTCTCTCCTGCTGCCTTAAAGACTTTTTCTTTGTTTCTAGTTTTCAGAACAAGTTTGACTGTGATATCTTTGTGTGGATTTCTTTGGGTTTTTCCTGTTTGGGATTTACTCAGCCTCTTGAATCTATAGGCCTACATCTGGGGCCAAATTGTCAGCCCTTATTTCTTTGCGTGCCTTTTTAGGCCTGCCCTCTTTCTCTTCTCCTTCTGGGACTCCAGGGACATGAATGTTAGATCTTTAGTCCCACAGCTCCCCGAGACTTTGTTCCTTTTGCTCTACTTTCTCTCTGTTGTTCAAGCTAGGTAATTTCTATTATTCTCTACATATAGTCTGTAACTTACAATGGTTCAATTTATGACTTTTTGACTTTATGATGGTGCTAAAATAATATTGGTAGAAACCATATTTTGAATTTTGTTCCTTCCCAGGGCTTACGAGATGCAGTACAATGTTCTCTCGTGATGCTGGGCAGTGGTAGCAAACCACAGGTTCCAGTCAGTCATGAGATCACAAGGGTAAACAACTGATATGCTTACAACCCTTCTCTGGACACAGACCATTCAATTTTTCACTTCCAGTTCAGTACTCAATACATTACATGAGATATTCAATGCTTTATTATAAAATAGGCTTTGTGTTAGATGGTTTTGCCCAACTGTAGGCTAATGTAAGCGTTCTGAGTACATTTAAGGTAGGCTAGGCTAAGTTATGATATTTGGTAGGTTGCTGCTGCTAAGTCGCTTCAGTCGTGTCCAACTCTGTGTGACCCCATAGATGGCAGCCCACCAGGCTCCCCCGTCCCTGGGATTCTCCAGGCAAGAACACTGGAGTGGGTTGCCATTTCCTTCTCCAATGCATGAAAGTGAAACGTGAAAGTGAAGTCGCTCAGTCATGTCCGACTCTTAGCGACCCCATGGACTGCAGCCCACCAGGCTCCTTCGTCCATGGGATTTGCCAGGCAAGAGTACTGGAGCGGGGTTGCCATTGCCTTCTCTTTGGTAGGTTAGATGTATTAAATACATTTTGACTTTTGATATTTTCAACTTGCAATGGGTTTGTTGGGACATAACCCCATCATAAGTCAAGGAAGATCTGGTTTTCACTAATTCTTTATCTCCTCCATTCTGTGGTTGACATTCTTCTTAAAAAAAAAAAAAATTATTTGACTGTGTGGGGTCTTGGTTGTGGCATGTGGGATCTTTCATTGCACGTGTGGGCTCTTCACTGTGGTACGTGGGCTTAGTTGCCTGGTGGCATGTGGGATCTTAGTTCCCCGACCAGGGATCAAACCCACGTCCCCTGCATTGGAAGATGGATTCTTAACCCCTGGACCACCAGGGAAGTCCTAACATTTTTCTCTATACCTTGTATTTCTTTCCTGAGGCGTTTGACCTTTTTCATTTGTTCAAGTATGTTCATAACATTTCTATTACCTCAGTCTTGGCACTTGTTGATTGTCTTTTTTTTAGGAAGTTGGAGATCTTCCTGGTTCTTGGCACAATGAGAAATATTCTACTAAAACCTGGACATTTTATGTTTTATGTAGATCCTATCTTCTTAAATCTTCTGCTTTAGCTGGTTTCCTCTAATGCTGCTCCATCAGGGCAAGTGAGGAGGCTGCTGCCTCACTGCTGCTGGATAGGGTTACAAGTCCAAGTTCCCCACTGGACCTCTGCTGATACTTGAGGCGATGAGGCTCCTTGTTACAGCCTAGGTGGGAGTGAAGTCCCAGGTTCCTACTTGGCCTTCACCTGATGGGAAAATTGGAGCACTCACTGTAACCCTTTGAGGGTGGAAATATACTTTCCAAACTTGCTCTTTGCTGGCATAGTGGGGCTACAGATTTTTCTGAGGTGATTGGCTGGAACAGAGCAATTAATTCATGTCTAAAATGTTTCCATTTTGCTAGGCTGCCTCTTTTCTGGTTTTCCTTTTTTGAGTAGAGAGAATAGGCTTTTTTTTTTTTTTTTTGAAGAGGGGTTGCTTTTATTGTCTAGGCTTCTTGGCAATTCCAGGTTGCTAGCTTCTTCAGCTCCAAGTCTGGGATGCATGAGGCAAATTAAAAGAAAGAAGGAAAACAACAACAATCAGAAAACTCATCAGTGTGTTTGTTCCTTGGGTTCTTTGATCCCCAGCTAATCTGCCTTCTTCTCCCCTCCTTTTAGAGTCTCTCTGTGCTTGTTTTGTATATTATGTCTAGGTTTCTAGCTGTACTTAGGAGGAGGAACAGGGAAAGAAGTTCGCCCCCTAAGTCTTCCCAGAAGACGTAAACATTTAAAATTTAAATTTTCTGTTTACCTCAAGGGCAGATTATTGAATTAATTAAAATCCTTTGTTCTTAGTACACTTTCAATGTCCATGCAAGGCTCTCTCCTGTTTTATATAAAGTATGCACTTGTATTTGTGTGTGTGTGTATAAAAAAAATCTCCGCTCATCCATGAACCAACTCCTATTCCCCTCCCTCCAAAGGCTCCATACCTAGAGTACTCAATGTATGTCCTTAAGTACGTATGCAGCCCCAGAGGATATAGTTTTGTGTGTCTTTGTATGTGTGTGTGTATGTGTTTACACAAATGCAAACATGTCAGATGATGCTTTCAAATTGTGGTGCTAGAGAAGACTTTTGAGAGTCCCTTGGACTTCAAGGGGATCAAACCAGTCAATCCTAAAAGAAATCAACCCTGACTATTCATTGGAAAGACTGAGGCTGAAGCTGAAACTCCAATAATTTGGCCGCCTGATGCAGAGAGCCGACTCATTGGAAAAGACCCTGATGCTGGGAAAGACTGAAGGCAAAAGGAGAAGGTGGGGGGACAGAGGATGAGATGGTTGGTTAGTATCACTGACTCAGTAGACAAGAATTTGAACAAACTCCAGGATATGGTGGACAGAGGAGCCTGATGTGCTGCAGTCCATGGGGTCACAAAGAGCTGGACACGATGTAGTGACTGAACAACGACATGTCAGACATCCCATTTTATTTATTTCCCTTTTTCCCAAATAGGTCTTTTTGGTTTGACCCATGTTCTACAGGTGAGCTACTTCTAACCACCACGTGCACCCACCACCTTTCACTTGCGTGCTAAGTCGTTTCAGTCGTGTCCAACTCTGTGCCACCCTATGGATTGTGGCCCTCCAGGCTCCTCTGGCCATGGGGATTCTCCAAGGCAAGAATACTGGAGTGGGTTGCCATGCCCTCCTCCAGGGGATCTTCCTGACCCAGGGATCGTCTCTTACATCTCTTGCATTGGCAGGTGGGTTCTTTACCACTAGAGCCACCTAGGAAGCCCATAACATCTACTTACCTATTCCTTAGTTGGGGAAATCTGGGTTGCCTCTGCTTCACAGCTGCTGCAAGTGTTGCCAGGGATACACGGGGCGTGCCCCCTGTAGACCTGGGTGGAAGGTGCTCCAAGGTTTACACAGGTGGGTGGCTAGGTTACAGGCGCATGCTGTCATAATTGCTCCAAGTCCTGGCATACGCTGGGAAGGCGGTACCTATTTATGCTCTGGTCAACAGTGTCTGAGAAGTCCTGTTGGTAAAACTAATTAAAATAGCTTTGAGAATTCTTTGGTGAAGCAGACATTATTTTGGCAAGGTGAGCGCTGCCCCCAAATCATGTTTGGGCTTGTAGATAACTAGGTGGCATAACGCAAGTTTCCCCTGGATTTCCCCTGGTGATCAGGGGAGAGTCCTGCCTGGGCAATGGAAGAGCACTGAGGTTTGAGGTGGGGATACATTTTGAAACAGGGCGAGACTTGAATCCTCAGAGATCCCAGAAGTTAAAATAACCTCTGGGGATCTGGCATGAATGGGAGGCAAAGGGGACAGTCCCTAGTATCGGGCCTGGCACAATAAGTGAGTAAATGAAGGAGCGATTGGCCTGCATCTCTGCACATTTGCTGGGAGAGGGGGGTCTATGCTTCTGGGAACCTCAAATTTTATTTCCTACTTTGGCCATGCCAGCTGGAGGTGCACACTTGGAAAGAGACAACATGTGTCCTTGAGGCCACCAAACCCTTATCTATGATCTCCCTGCCCATCTCTCCCAGCCTCCCATCATTCATTCATGAATACTGGCAGACACTGAACAGGCCAACAGTGCCAACCCCAGCACACTCAAAGCTTAACGTTCACCAGTGTAGTGCCCTCAGCCGAGACTCCTCTCAAATGACCTTGGCCTGGCTTCCCTTTGATGTCTCAGCCTCTGCACTGGAGACCCTCCCCTGATCATCCAGGGTAAACCAACCCCATCCCACTCCCCCATCCTTTGCATTTTTCTCCACTGCTTGTCTGAACTTCCCTTTGGGGGCATTTATTGCAATTTGTCCATGTCTATTTATTTCTGCAAGTTTTAAATTTGAAAAAAATCTAACCTGCTAAATTAGGACTCTTTAATTCACAAGTGTAGGTGCCTGACAGGCTTTCCAGGTGATGCCAGTTGTAAAGACCCTGCCTGCCGATGCAGGAGACATAAGGGACACGGGTTCAATCCCTGGGTTGGGAAGATCCCCTGGAGGAGGGCATTACACCCTACTCTGGCGTTCTTACCTGGAGAATCCCCATGGACAGAGGAGCCTGGAGGGCTACAGTCCATAGGATCACATAGAGTTGGACACAACTGAAGCGACTTAGCACTCATGCACACATGTAGATGCCTGGCACATTACGAGTGGTTAATAAATCCTTTGAAGTGACTGTCAGATGAGTAAGGGCTGAAATGAAGTTACCTATGGTTTTTTAGAGAAGGCAGAAGCCCTCTCTGTCTGGAGCCAGAAAGGAGGGCTTCCTGGTGGTGGTGGTGACCCCAGACAGAATGTTTACCAACTGGAGTCAGGAATTACAGGTGGAGAGAACTACATGGCATGTCCAGGAAACCATGGATAAGCTGGTGGGGACCACCACAGAGGACTTTGGGCAATGTAGGTGGAGGATTTTTCTTTAAACTTTTTATTGTAGAGCAATATATGTAATGAAAAGTGCTTACATCGTAAGCATTCTTCGGGATGAATTTTCACAAGCTAAACACACCTGTATAACCAGTGCCCAGATCAAGAGACAAGACATTGCCAGCACCCCAGAAGTCCTCTTCACATCTCCCCTCATTCCTTTTTCCCCAAAGATATCACTGTCCTGACTTTGGTGTTTTTGAAGCTCACACAAATGGAATCATACATATACTTCTTTGTGACCGGCTTCTTCCTCTCAACACTGTGACATACGTTTAATCTCATTTCATTCTACTGATGACGGACATTCACGTTATTTCTGGATTGTGGCTGCACTGAATAAAGCAGAAGAAAACCATGAAGAAAAACATCTTGTACCTGTCTTTCCACAAACATATGCATGCATTTCTGTTGGACCTATGCCCAGGAGTGAAATTGCTGGATTCAGGGTGAGCATCTGTCCACTTTCCGTGAGACAAGGCCAAACACTCGTTGTACCAAATATGGTCCCTGCAGCAGCAGTGTCCTGAGAGTTCCGGTGGCTCCACGTCCTCACCAACACTCGGTATTTTCTATGATTTTTATTTTAGCCATTTTGGCTGGTGTGTATTGGCATCTCGTTGAGCTTTTATTTTGCATTCCCCTGATGACTAATAATGTCTTCATGTGTTTACAAGCCCCTTGGAGAACCTCTTTTGTGATAGACCTGTTCAAAGTCTCTTGCCCATTTTCCACCGGTTGCCTCTCTTTTTCTGATCGATTTGTAGAAATTCTTTGTATATTCTGGTTATGCGTCCTTTGTAGGGTACGTGTTTTGTAAGTACTCACTGAAGTACTCAACACCAGGGACTGATGTGGTTGAACTGTGTTTCTCAAAGCTCCCCCTGGCTCTGGATGCAGGGCAGGCTGCCTGTGAGACGGGGAGGAAGGGGTGCAGCGGTGGAGGTGACCAAGGGCAGCGGCTTGTGGCTTAGACGGCGGGGCCGGAGTCTAGAGCGACTTCAGTGGCAGCAGTGGCAAGCAACATCTGTCATGTCATGTCATGACAAAAACAAGATATGCATGGTGACAAAGAGAGGGGATGTCAAGGCTGGCTTCCAGGTTTCTCTGGCTGGCCGACAAGCTGACGCATTCTGCCCACCCGCTCGCCGGCAGCCAAAGGCGGCTTTGTCCTCCCAGGCCCCACCCAGGCCTGCTGGTCAGAGATGCTCTGGGGTCACCGTCAGGACATTGGAGAGAGTGCCCAGTGTAGAATCTGGGTCTCCTATGGCAACTGGGGGATAAACACCCCTCAACCCACACACACATGGCTGGGCTGGTCCAAGAAGACCCTGTGTCCCAGAGGGGTTGGCAGCTGCGAGATCTGGGCCCAGTCAGAGTGGACAATGACCCCCTGTCTGCAACCTTCTCACCCCTGGTGAGCCCAGGCTCAGGGGATGAGGGTCCTAATACAATCCCTGGGGAAAGAGGAAAAACAGATCCTGCAGTGTCTGGCTTCCGATGAGCAGCGGGGACAGCGCTCTGAATCCCTCCCAGAAAGCCAGGACCCCCGCATCTCTTGTCCTGCTGAATTTCTTGACAACGCCCCACCCCCACTCTGTTTCTCAGGGTTCACTTGGGATAGCTCCTCCCCCGCCCTCTGCAGCTTGCTGCACTGGGTTCAGCAGATCACAGCATTTCTGCGGTGATACGGTAATTAAACCTGACAAACTCCCCTTCTGTTACATGAGGCGTGGAACGTTCACCATGTGCTGCACTGTGTCAGTGGCTTTGCATATGTGATGTCAATCACTCCTCCCAACGACCTCTCAGGGAAGTATTTGGTACATTTTATAAATGCGGACCCTGACTTGACCAAGTTCACACAGCCAGAGTGGCAGAGGCCGGATTTGAACTTGGGCCACTTGGACCCTGCAGCCCCCTTCCTCTCTCTGCTGGGCCTCTGGAATAGTGGGGGTGTAGGGGGTTTTGGATGTCCTCCCACCCTGTGGCCTCACCATCACGTGACTCTGTGCGTGGGAATGGGCATGACTAATCTGTGCTACGGGAGGAGGGGAGTCTTGAGAGGGCTCAGGTTCATACCCGGGCTTTGCCCTACCTTGCAAGGTGAGTCACTTTTCTTGGGGCCTCCACCTCCCCATCTGAGCAACGAGGTCATCCCTATGCAGCCTTGCTCCCGGGTTCTTGTAAGGCAGCACGCTGCAGAGCTGAGCTCAGGTGGAAGGGGCTGTCTGCTTCCGTCATACGCTCCTTGTTTGGCTTTTTCCCAGTGCCTAAGCTGACCTTTTCTGTTCCCTTTTTTGGTGTTAGGGAAGAGTCAGATGGCTTCCCCAACCCCGCATTCTCCAGCCTGCCTTTTTCTCAGCTTAATCAGTCTCCAGCTGCCCAAGTGTCCCAGGCAGACCCTGGGTTCCGGCCAACGGTGGCCGCCCCCATCCCAGGGCTCCAGGCCGGCCGGATGGGCAGCTGGTACCGGAAATGGCCTTGATAGGAGATTCCCCCCCTTTCCGGTGCTCAACCACTTCCTCTCTGACAGAGCACGCAGTCTCTAGAAGGTTCTGCTGCGGGGACTGAGGGACATGGGCTGGGCCCTTGTCTGTTGTTCTCCAGTGTCCTGTAGTAGCAGACACTGCCGGGGGGAGGGGGGAAGGGGGGTCCTCCTTGGCACCCTTGGGGCTTCCCTGGTGGCTGAGATGATAAAGAATCTGCCTGCAATGCAGAAGACCCAGGTTCCATCCCTGGGTCAAGAAGATTCCCTAAAGAAGGGAATTGGCTACCCACTCCATTATTCTTGCCTGCTGAATTCCATGGAAAGAGGAGCCTGGCAGACTGCAGTCCATGGAGTCGCAAAGAGTCAGACACGACTGAATGATTAATACTTTCACTTTTCACTTTTTTTTCCTTAGCACCCAGTCCCTTGCCTCCGTCCTGACAGCACCCCCTGTTACCCAGCCCTTAGCTGGACGGGGTAGACCCCATCCCAGCTCCAAATAGGCCCTGACTGGTTTAAGCCAGTTACTACATCTCATCCTGTGGTTGTTGTGACTGGTTCAGGGATAGTCACCTGACTTAGGTCAGGCCAATCACAGCAACCGCCTCTCCTTGAGGTCTCCAGGAGGTAGACTTTCTCTCCATTGGACCTGAAGAGAAGCAAGTAGACCCAGACCTGAGTGGAGGACATACTGAGATCCCCAGGGGAGAGCCAGCCTGGGAAAGGAGCAAATGTGACCACGTAGAGCTGAGAGATGGAGGCAGAGAAACCAGGTCCTGTCACTCTGCCTGCCTGACTGGATCAAGCTTTGCTTGAAACCTCAAAAACCCCTGTGCTTTTGGGTTACTATATAGCCCATAGATTTTAGTCTTTAAAAGCCCCCATTGTTATCCAGTTGCCAAGTCGTGTCTGCCTCTTTGAGACCCCATGGACTGCAGCATGCCAAGCTTCCCTGTCCCTCACCACCTCCCGGAGTTTGCCCAAGTTCATGTCTATTGAATTGGTGATGCCATCCAACCATTTCATCTTCTGTTCCCCTCTTCTCCTTCTGCCTTCTATCTTTCTCAACATCAGGGTCTTTTCCAATGAGTCAGTTCTTTGTATCAGGTGGCCAAAGTATTGAAGCTTCAGCTTAAATTGCTCCTATATGTTGGGTTTTCCTTGGTTCTTCCTTGGAATCCAGAAATCCTGAATAAGGCCTGTAGAATGATGAGGGCCAGGCCTCGAGTCCTTTTCCTGCATATCCCACTCACAGGACAGAGCCCAGGATCCAGCCCAGCACCAAAAATGTCCCTGTCCCATCCTTAGTCTCAGAGCCAGAAGAACATTTACAGGCCTTAAGTCCAGGGCCCCCCATTTTTCAGATGGGAGGGAGCACTGAGGCTCATCACTCCTCACCCTTTTCCTTTCTACTGAGTTCTTGCTGGAGGCCTCAGAAAGATGGGAGGAGCTGAGGATGCAGCCATGCTGAGTCCCCAGGCCTCTCCACCCCCAACTCCAGGTCCTCTGGGGAGGTGGGCTGTATTCTATATTGCTACCACCACAGTGGGCCTGGCATGCACACAGAATGTAAACAGCTCTCACTGGGGTACTCTCAGTAGTCTATAGGGTCAAGGCCAAGACTCTACCCTGACATCTGAGACTCAATCCCTTCTCTCTTTTCTTCTTCATCCTCTCTATTCCTCCCTTGAGCCAAGGAGGGGAAACTTGTCGCCAATGTGCAGGCCTTGTCCCTGCAAAAGTCTGTTGGATATCGCTGAGCCAACGGGTTGCATCACTTTAAAGTCATGACCGTGAATCTCTAGGCTTTTGGTATTTGTTCCAACTATTTTCTGCATCATTAAATAAAAGCTTAAGACAACAACATTTTATTATCTCACAAGGATTCTGTGGGTCATGGGTTTGGGAGGGTCTCATCTGTGTTGCTCAGGGTCTCACTGAGTGGCTGAGGCTGGAACATCTGAGCCCTGACTGGGCATCTCTCTCCCTCCATGGACTTAGAGACTTTCCAGGTTGTCTCTTCATGGGCTAGCTTGGGCTTCCATACAGTATGGCAGCTCAGGGTTCCGGCATGGGTATCCTACAAGACAGAAGCTCTTCTCATGTAGCTTCAGAAGGGTTGTACTGTTGTTCCGCCCATTCCATCAGTAATGAGTAAGTCACAAGCCTGCCCAGGTTCAAGTGGAGGAAAATTCGACTCCATTTCTTAGTGGAGGCATGGAAGGTTCTAGAAGAGCTTGTGGGGTGGGAGATGTTCCCATCTTGGGAAAAATGCGATCGGCCAGTGTGGATGGGTGACGCTGACACATTTTTCTGGTCTGCTTGTTTTCCCCTTCATGGAAGAGGGTTCTTTCTCACCTTCTCCTCCTTCTGCAAATATCCAGGGCCCTCTTCCCTTATTTATGATCCATGATCTTGCTGCTTTTTCACTGAAATAACAGAAGGAATCATGGGAAAATGCCCACATGCTCCTACAACCTGGCCCCACACCCGCTCACACTGACATCCCCCTGGTCTTGTGGTTGGAGTATCTGAGAGTCTCCCTAAGGCCCACCTAAGCCCTGGATTTTATCCCCTTCTTGCAATTTGCATCCCTTCTTGTACCACCAATTTCCTCTCTTCCAGGAAAACTCTTCAGAAGAGAATGCTAATTCTTCTTCTGTCTTAAAAACAAAAAAGAAAATGAGTCAAACCCTAAAACAACCCTGTCTTCACCCCAACACTCAGGTTCGCTGCTCCCAGGCCTGCCCTCACATTTGCAATGCCCGGGAGAAGAGCACAGGAGAGAGGCCCACATACCCGAAATATCAAAATGATGTAAACACGTGGGCTAGCTGTTAACTCACACCCGTCTTTTCTTTCTACTTGAGGAGCTGATCTTAATGAAGTGTCTGGGTTCAGAACTCTCCCACTCCTTGAATGGTCGCAGGGGACAACCAGCCTCGGCCTTGGCACTTGCCCTGGTTCCCAGCCCAGCTCCCTTCTTTCTCACCCCTGGCTCCACCCACACTTTGAATGGCCCTGAGCACCTGTGTGTGGACACCTAGCTCAGACCAAGCTCTGTCCAATGCCTCCTGCCTCCGCCCCCACCCCTGCAACAAACAGTTGTCCCCTGGACACCCCTTGAGAAGAGGCCCGCGTAGGGCTCTCTGAGCCTCTTGTCTAGATTTCAGGTGGCACAGTGGTTCCCCTCTTCAGCAACACCCCTAAGAAGCATTGGCTTCACTTGCCCTTTTGACTGCCTTTCCTCTATTCTTTTTCAAACCCTCTCTTTCCTAAAAGGCTTGCCCCCATTGCTTGCAGGAACCGTATCTCTCATGTCCCATCCACTTGCATGCTGCTAAAGGCTGAGCACCTTGGCTGAGGACCAGCCCGCCATCTCTGCACTGCTCTCCTGGGCCCCCACCTCCCTGGCTATTCCTCTCAGGCTGCTCTGCTGGTCCGTCCTTCCTTCTCTGACTTCTAAATGTTGGGGGAAGCCCAGAGCTCAATCAGTGGACCTCTTGCCCACACCCATTCTCTAGGCGATCCCATCTTCTCTCATAGGTTAATTACCACCCACAAGCCCATGACACCTAAATGTCATGCCAGCTCCATCACTCCCCGAGGATGGCTTGCATTTATCGCTGGACATCTCAGCCTCAGCCTGTCCAACCTCAGCGCCTGCCTCCCTGCTGCCACCTATCCCGACGCTGCCCCACCCAGCCAGCCAGCCTCCCACAGCTGGGGTATAAACCTTGGAATTAGCCTTCCCTTTCCTTTACCTGTCCCCGGCCGATGCGGCAAACAGTGTCAGCTCTGCCTTCAAACACATGTCAGATTGCTCATCTTCCTCACCTCCAGGCTGCCAGCCCAGTCCAGCCCCTGCCTCTCCCCAGTCTCTTACTGACCCACCCAACCCCAGGCTGAGCAGTTCCTCACCGTGGGCCCCAAGTGGACCTCGCCTCCCCTGCCCTCCCCTCAGGCTCTGCGTTTGCCCTCCCTCTGCCTCTTCCCCAAGTCCTCCTCCTCCAGATCCCACACCTCACTTCCTTTAGTCTGGGATCAAAATATCACGCTCAGGTGAGACCTTCCCTGACCACTTCACAGCAAATGAACTGCCGCCTCCCCATGCAGCCTCATCTTTTCCCAGAGCACTTCTTACCATCTGGCCTCTCATACATTTTACTCATTAATGGTTCTATTGCCTGTTTTCCTCCACTTGAATAGAAGCTGTGCTTGGGGGTCCCCAAACAGTACATGTGCGTGCTTGCTAAGTTGCTTCATTCATGTCCAACTCTGCGACTCCATGGACTGTAGCCCACCAGGCTCCTCTGTCCATGGGATTCTCCAGGCAAGGATACTGGAGTGGGTTGCCATTTCCTTCTCCAGGGGATCTTCCTGACCCAGGGATCGAACCCTAGTCTCCTGTGTCGCCTGCACCGGCAGGTGGGTTCTTTACCACTAGCACCACCTGGGAAGCCTGAACAGTGCATGACGCATAGTATATACTGAACAATAGGAATGTTTCTTGAGTGAATAAATGATGAGTGAATTGCTGACCAATCCTTTGAATGCCCACTTAGCTCTAGCACGGCAGGCTTCTAGTGAATTGCAGCCTGCGTGTCCCTCCTGCTCTGTAGTTAAATGATGCTCCAGACATAGGGCAGGTCTCTTAACACCACCCTGTTGCACTTCCCTGTTACCCCTTGCCCTCCCTGAAGCCCTCTTGTGAGCAGTCACCTCCTCCCTGAAGCCGTCCTGTGAGCAGTCACCTCCTCCCTGAAGCCCTCCTGATTCACCCATCTCTCTCTTTCTCTGGTGCCTTCCTCTGGGGAACACATTCCATCCGTGTCAGCATTGTCTGTGCCTGGTGACTGTCCCACCCTCCCAGTGGACAGTGCACTCGCCAGGGAGGGCTATATCTTGAGCATTTCTATAATCGCTCCACTGATCCCCAGCACCCAATAGGTGCTCATTCAGTGTTGGCTGACTTTAAGCTGCACATATGGCTTAGTTTTAAGTTCAGTGTTTTCCGCTAGGCCTTAGTTTAAGTCTTGTTTCTTTATTTTCTAGTTTATCTGTAATGTGTTTTTTAGTACCTTTATTCTCCTTTTTAAAACTTTTAAAACCGACACATGCTCATTGCAGAAAACATGCAAAATATGCAAGGGTATAACTAAGGTCATGGCATCCGGTCCCATCACTTCATGGCAAACAGATGGGGAAACAGTGGAAACAGTGTCCGATTTTATTTTGGGGGGCTCCAAAATCACTGCAGATGGTGACTGCAGCCATGAAATTAAAAGACGCTTACTCCTTGGAAGGAAAGTTATGACCAACCTAGACAGCATATTAAAAAGCAGAGACATTACTTTGTCAACAAAGGTCTGTCTAGTCAAGGCTATGGTTTTTCCAGTGGTCATGTATGGATGTGAGAGTTGGATTATGAAGAAGGCTGAGCACTGAAGAATTGATGCTTTTGAACTGTGGTGTTGGAGAAGACTCTTGTGAGTCCCTTGGACTGCAAGGAGATCCAACCAGTCCATCCTAAAGGAGATCAGTCCTGGATGTTCATTGGAAGGACTGATACTGAAGCTAAAATTCCAATACCTTGGCCACCTGATGTGAAGAGCTGACTCATTTGAAAAGACCCTGATGCTAGGAAAGATTGAGGGCAGGAGGAGAAGGGGACGACAAAGGATGAGATGGTTGGATGGCATCACTGACTCGATGGACATGGGTTTGGGTGGACTCCAGGAGTTGGTGATGGACAGGGAGGCCTGGCGTGCTGCGGTTCATGGGGTTGCAAAGAGTCAGACTCGATTGAGCAACTGAATTGAACTGATAAAAGATAAAATTACTCCTAATTTAACAATCCAAAGATAACCATTGTTAGCATTTACTAGCTAAGTATCCGGATATTAGCATTATCAGCATTCAACTTTTTCTTCTGGGCACCCATTTTATTCTTTTATTAAATCTTATATTGTGACCATATCTTATGTCACCACTATTCTTCAAAGACATCATCTTGAATGGCTGCATAATATTTCACTGTGTCAGTTTATCATAGTTTATTTCACCAAGGGCTCATGACACACACACTGCCCCCCTGACCTCTGCACACATACACAACCCCCACCCATCCACCCCCACACTCTGACAGCACGCTGTGTGATAAACACCCTGACACACACTCCGGCAGCTCCCCATCTTCACAATGGAGGTGATTTCCCAGCCCGGGGTGAACAGTGCACTGATCATGTGGACCCAGCAGGGTGGGGTTCCAGCCTTTTCCTCTTACTGTCCCTCAGACAGACAGATGTCGGGACAGACACCAGACAGCAGACAGAGAGAGCAGACAGGAGACAGACAGGGGTCAGGGGAAGTAGATGCAATGGCTTTGGGGTGTCTGGGCTTTTAAGGAGGTCAGGGATGGGGAAGGTGGGGTGGTGGGCAGCAGGGCTGTGCTCTGACGGGAAAGCCGCAGGCCAGAGCAAGTGACGGAACAGGGCTTCTTCTGCTTAATGCCCTCGAGTGTGTACAGAGGGAGACTGCAGAGCGGAACCCTCAGAATCCTGGGACCATGGAGGCTCTGCCCTCCAATGGTCAATGCAGGCGCGGAGGTCCAGCGCTGGGACCTCTCAGGGCTCCTGATTCCAGCAAAGAGCCTTTTCTGGCTCCCTGTGTGGCCTGGACCAGAGTCCCCTGGTCTCTGTCCCAAGAGCAGCAAAGAGCTTTTGAATTGCATTAAGGGGAAAGGAGGGCAGACGGCTCACAGGGTCTCTAGGACTGGGCAGAAGGGCTTGGGGTGGCTCTTGAACTGCACGAGAGGAGAGAAGGAGGGAGTCCAGACACTGGTGCCCCAGATTTAAC
>NW_011494785.1:7356047-7361222 GCF_000754665.1 Bison bison bison | reverse complement strand
CAGCACATCCCTCCCACCCTTCCCCACCCACCCAGGGAGATCTCCCGGGTCCCCCAGTGCAGAGGACAGCTCAGAGCGGACAGGGGCCCGTGCATGGGTGTGGTCTCCCGAGGATAGGAGTTTCTGAGGCCCACCCCTGGGAGCTGTCCTGACCCTGCTCCTTCCCAGACTGCCCTGCTCTGTTTGCAGAAAAACAAGGAAAAGAATGAACGCAGCCCTCAGAAGTCTGGGGAAGGAACAGTGAATGCATGGGGTCCAGAGTCACCTCAACGTGGCTGACTGTGGGGTCTTGGACAAGTCATTTCCTTCCCAGGACCCCCCAAGACACACCCATGCAGGAGATTCTGGAGACTGACCACCCTGGGACTGCACTGTTTCTGGTTTTTCTCTGAGTCTCAGAAGTCTGCAGATCATTGCTGCAAATGGAGTTGGCCTAGATAAACAGTGGAAATCACCCTAACTTGCCCCAGCTTTTCAGTGCACAGAAGAGCTGGGTTTCTGCTCTTGATCAGGGGAAGAGGCTTTGCAAAGAGGCAGTTATCAGATCGTGACACCACAGGGTAGCAAGGCAGAGACTGCCCAAAGGAGGGAGACAACCCTCCCATTTTGCAGATGGAGAAACTGAGTCTCATAAAGGAAAAGTAAGTGTCCCAGGTACCAAAGACTAGAATTTCAGAGCCCTCTGCCTCTCCCTCTCCTTCCCTGACCCAGCCACCCCTGCTCCCCCCAGTCATTCTCCAGGGCTTCTCCTGAGTGGTAGTGGTAAAGAATCTGCCTGCCAAAGCAGGAGACACAAGAGCCAAAGGTTCGATCCCTGTGTTGGGAAGATCCCCTGGAGAAGGAAATGGCAACCCACTCCAGTATTCTTGCCTGAAAAGTCCCATAGACAGACAAAAATCCCATTCCCTGGGGATGGGGGACAATCTGGGGAGCCCCACAGGCAGAACTAAAAGCAGAATCCTCTTCCCTAGCGACAATGAAACGTACATTACCATATGTAAAACAGATAGCCAATGGGAATTTGCCGTATGACTCAAGGAACTCCTACAGGGTCTTGGTAACAACCTGGAGGGTTGGGATGCGGAGAGAGGAGAGAGGGATGTTTAAGTGGGCAGGGACATGAGTAAGTCTGGGACTGGTTAGTGTTGATGTTTGGTAAAAACCAACACAATACTGTAAAGCAATTATCCTTCAATTTAAAATAAATTAAAAAAAAAAAATAAAGAAGCAAGTCAAAATACAAAAAAAAAAGAACCCTCTCCCCTATTGGCCCCCCAGGTCTCTCTTTCCTGGGTTGGGGTTTGTCTGCTTCTGTGATAGCCTGGGGTGAGTGGGATGGTACGAGAGAGGGGTCCCCTGTCCCCTCAAGTCCAAGGGGCACCCCAAGTGGGATGCTGTTCTGCCAGGCCAGGCCAGCGTGGCACGGGGCCAGCACCCCCGGCAGCGCCTGCTCCAGGCAGCTGGACAGGCTCCGGCCAAGAATGCCAGGAATGCGGAGCGGCTGTGTCCTTCCCGCTCCTCTTCCTCCCCCCACACCGAGAACAGGATATTCCCTGTCCAGGGAAGCCCGCGGCCATCCCCTTTATGGGAAAACCACAGGGCACAGGGCATGTGGTGGGCACCGCTCCTGCCCTGGGATGGGCACTCGGTACAGGAGCGCCTGGGGGGGCTGGCACCAAGGGGGAGCACACGGCGGGCCTGTGCAGGATGGATGTTTGTTGAGGACCTACTATGTACCTTGTGCTTCATTCACAGGTTGATACTCAATCTCACCAACCCTATCAGGTTCTCTCTCCCAGGTGAGGAAACTGAGACTAGGAGGGGCCAGGGAACATGCCTGAGGGTACCAGCTGGCAAGTGCCAGAGGCAGACTTGGTCCAAGCCAGTCTGACAGTTGAGCCAACTTGCTCTCAGTTGAGGCCCTTGCTCTTAGCCACCAGGCCAGTTGGCCTCATCTCCACTGTGGCCCCTAAAGGCTGTCTCCTGGGGCCCCCCCATGACACCTGCAGAATATGGGGGCATGCTTCAGAGAGGCAGACCCTTCCCTCCATGGGCAGCTGGTCTGTTTGGCAATATGCAAAGGATTAAGGTGGGAGGTTGTCTCTGAGATACAGGGGCTGATGCTCAGCTCTGACCCCCACCCCCACCCCTGTTCTTGCAGAAGCCCAGCATCAGGGAATCCAGGAGTTTGACCAGGGTTCAGGATCCAGGAGGGGCTCTTTCTGGACCCTCGGTGATGGGCAGGGGGGTTGTCACTTGTCCGAGGGGCAGGGATAGGAGGTAGCCCTCTGGGAAGGCTGAAGGGAGATTCAGGGGTGGAGGGGGGAGAAGTGAGGGGCACTAGGCTCCAGCTGTGAGATCCTAGAGGTGTCCCCACACTCCAGGCTGCGGACCTATCTCTACCTGCTTGCTCCGGCCCTGGGTCTGGGCTGCCCCTCTCGGACATCACCCTGGTCAGCTCAGGTGCAGCCTTCCCATCCCTGACCTGGATCAGGCGCTGTCGGTGGGTGGGGACAGACTACAGCGCCTCAAAGAGCTGTGCTGCAGAGGTTGCCTAGAGCCAGGCCCACCAGGACCCAGACCCAGGTGATGGGAGAACAAGGGGTCATCGACACAGGAGGACCGACCCATTAGAAACAGAGGCACCAAGTCTCAGGGGGGCAAGTGGCCTGCTTGAAGTTCACAGAGCTGTCACCTTGCAGCTGGGGCCCACCAGCCCTCACCAAGGGGGTCTGGGCTGGAGTCACCAGGCCCCCCGCCTTCCCCTGGCCCCTGAGGTCTGTCTGGTTCTGTTCCAGTGTGTTGTCCTGCACAGGCTCCTGGTCCCCGGGGGGGAGGTGGGGGGCAGGGTCAGGTAAACAGGATCCCCTGCCGCACTCCCTGACCTTGTTTACCTCCCAAAAGAATGTGAGGGCGTTCTTCCCCTTCCCAGGCTATGAGTCACAACTCAACAACGCGCCAGGCTCCCGCCACTGCCTGCCCGGCCTCCATTCACCGCCCACCCCCCCCAGACCCCGGACCCTTGCCTCCTCACCCGATGATGTCAACCTTGTCTCCCCCTCTGCCCACCCCCCTCACCCTCTGGAGCCCACTGCGGGGGGGAGGGGGGGGGGCTCGAGTCGCCATGGCAACCGCTCACAACAGGAAGCAAGGCCCCAGTGGAGGCCTGAGCTGGGGCAGAAACACAGGAAGCCGCGCTGAGCACCGAGCAGCATTGTCAGTCGCGGTAAAAAGCAAAACAGGACAAAAAGATTTAATGAGAACAATTAGCCCAAAGAAAAAGGAAAAAAAAAAAGAGCCGAAAAAACAAACAAAGCCAAACAGCCTGAAGGCAGGAGGCTGGCTGAGCTCCAGGGACCCCGTGTTTCCCCTCCTGACACAATGTCGGTTAAATAATACTTCCTTCTCAGAAGGAGGCTCCTGGCCAGGGGGTCGGGGGGAGAGGGATCCTTCCCAGTGGCCCTTCTGTTGAGCAACCCCCCCAAATTCTGCGGAGCAGATGGGCTAGTTCCCCACCCCCACGCCAGGTATTATTACTCCCCAAGTCCTGCGAGGGGTACATCTAATTCAGGGGAAAGAAAGGGCAGACGCCTGGGGCACTGAGATGAAAACAAGTCCTGGCCGCCCCCCACCTCCCACCCCCGGCTGGGAAATTCTGTGTGGTGACCTGTCTCTTTCCAGCCTCAGTTTCCTCCTTCATTTCCATCCTCGTGGTCATCGCCATCTTCCTCCCGCCTCACTGATTGGCGCATGCGCATAGATGCGCGACACGTGTTGCATGAACTTGTGAAGGAATGAATGAATCAGCAGAGGTTCATCGAGGCAATTTTCAGCTCAGAATGAACTGAGAGTCAGAAACGGACAGGCAGCCCTCTGTGAGGGACAGCGCTGTCAATGGAGGTGGGCAAGCAGAGGTGGGGAAGACTTGGTAGGATCCTAGAGAGAAGACTGAGCCCTGGGTTGGGGGGTGAAGGTTCCTCTGGGCTCTCTCTCTCCCACGTGCTGAGGGCTCTGCCTGGATGATACAGTCTGGCCCCTAGGCCCTGACAGTTCTGGAAGGCAGCTGGAGGCACTGTGCCCATTATCTAGAAGGGGACCAGGACCTCGGATGAAGCTAAGGCTCAGGGGCAGAGGGGCCAGCATCCAAGGCCTTGGGAACGTGATGAAGGTGCATGACACTGGCTGTATGGTGACAGAGTGCAGGTCACCCTCTGCAATGATCGCCCCAGTATGTGTGACGAGCCTAGCAGTTCCTGCCAAAGCTGGTGATGGAAGGAAGCAGTGTGTGTGTGTGGGGGGGGCGGTGGTTGGGGTGAGGTGGATGCTCAGATGAAGAGGCTGACCAAGCTTCACACCCACCCCCATGCAGGCAGTGGGGGCCGCTGGAGGAAACAGGCCAAAAAAACTTGATACGAGTTTGTTGGCAATGATGAAGAGGATCGCTGTTCTACCCAGGGCCCCCAGACACTCAGAGGTGTCACAAAATAAGGGGAGACCTCGTGGGAAAGAGAGGTGAGAGCCGGATCAGGAATGACCTTGAGGGCTATCAGAGGGCTATCAGAGGGTCTGATACTCTAGGCACCAGAGGGCCACTGGTGGCTTCCCAGTGTGGCAGGAATATCTGCAATTGGATAATTTAGGGAGACATCTTTGGACATGGGCTTCTCCAATGGCTCAGTGGGTAAAGAATCTGTCTGCAATGCAGGAGACACAAGAGATGTGGGTTCGATCCCTGGTTTGGGAAGATCCCTTGGGGAAGGAAATGGCAACCCACTCCAGTATTCTTGCCTGAAAAATCCCATGCACAGAGGAGCCTGGCTGGCTACAGTTCAAAGGGTTGCAAAAGTCGAACATGGCTGAGCAACTAAGCTTGCTTGCTTGCTCTAGACAGATTAGGAATGTGGGGGAGAGACATATCAGGAAAGAAGAGGATGGGAGATCAGGGAACCTGGGCACCGTGGACTTGGTTTCTTTTCTTTTGAACTAACAGAATGACACATATGGAGAAGGCAATGGCACCCCACTCCAGTACTTTTGCCTGGAAAATCCCATGGAAGGAGGAGCCTGGTAGGCTGCAGTCCATGGGGTTGCGAAGAGTTGGACACGACTGAGCGACTTCCCTTTCACTTTTCATTTTCATGCATTGGAGAAGGAAATGGCAACCCACTCCAGTGC
>NW_011494785.1:7341883-7355947 GCF_000754665.1 Bison bison bison | reverse complement strand
TCCCTTTCACTTTTCATTTTCATGCATTGGAGAAGGAAATGGCAACCCACTCCAGTGTTCTTGCCTGGAGAATCCCAGGGACGGGGGAGCCTGGTGGGCTGCGGTCTATGGGGTCACACAGAGTTGGACACGACTGAAGTGACTTAGTAGTAGTAGTAGTAGTAGTAGTAGTAGTAGTAGTAGTAGTAATGACACCTAAGTGTTTAGTCAGTATTTATTGAATGAACGAGTTATAGCCACCTTACACTGAGATATTTATCTTGCACACATTTTGTTCATTCTCACTACAGCCCTGTGAAGTAAGTCTTATTCTTCCTAGTTTACAAATGAAAAAAAAAAGGAGGCTCAGAGAGGTTGAGAATTTTGCCCCAGGCTGACAGCACGGCATGGTGGAACTGGATTCCAACTCAGCTGACCCACCTGCCATCTCAGACATGTCACACAGCACTACTTGCCCCTATGCTGGCCCCATGCCAGCCTACAGGGACACTCAAATGTCAAGCCCCTGCCATGCCTCTGAGGAGCCCCTGGGTTGGTGGCCTCAGCTTTCCCAGCCATAGACTGAGGGGTGGCGGAGGAAGGCCAAGGCCCCTCCAAGTTCTCCCACCACCACCCTCGAGGAAGCAGAAGCCAGATGGTCACCAGGGAGGGCAGGGAGGCTGCCCCAGGCCCAGGTTGGGGGAGGGAAGACTGAAATGGAGGAGGGGACGAGGGTTCCGAGAAGAGATCAGAGAACCACAGGGTGTCCCCGCAGGAAAAGGAACCGAGACCAGGGCTAGGGGTGAGGAAGGAGAAGCAGATGTGGTGAGGGGCGGGAGCAGGTGCGATCAGGGCCCGGGAGGAAATGAATCTGAGTCCCAGAGCCTGGCCTTCTGGTCCTGGGCTCGCTCAGCCGGAAGCTGGGCCCCAGACACAGCAGCGTCTGGGCTTTGGGGCTGCACCTGAGGTCCTCAGGTGGGACTCGGAAAGGACTGGCCTGCCCACTCCTGTCCTCCTGCCTCCTCATCCAGGACCCCACACGCACCTGCCCCGGGAAATCCTCCTGGGGGCTGCTGAATGAGCCACAGGAAAAGGGATACGGGCTGGCTGTGGGCGGTTTTTGCCTGCAAGAGGGAGGGAGAAGGGCTGGGCGGTGCAGGGAGAGGCCCCGGGGGGAATGGGATGGGTCTCCCAGGACAGAAAGTGGCAGAGGGTCATCACAGGTGGCTAAGAGTCCTGTTCTACCCCAGGGGTGGGGTCTCTGTCAAGTTGTTCCCCTCTAGGCCTCAGTTTCCCCATCTGTGAAATGGGGGCTCTTTTTCTCTGGAGAGACAGGAGGCTGGCCTAGCACTTAAGAGTGTGTCAGCCTCTGGACCAGCGGGGCTCAGTCCTGCCTCCGCAGCCACACCAGATAGACCCGAGGGTGAGAAGCTTTAATAACAGAATCTGATGTGGTCTGCAGTGTGGAACGTTCTGGCTCCGTCGTTCGTTCGCTGTGTGGCTTGGACAAGATGCTCAACATCTCTGTGCTGTTTCCCACCTTCAAGAAGAGGGTTGTAACAGGGTGGACCTCCTGGGGTGCTGGAGGACCAGAGAAGTAACGCGCCTATGAAGACAGATACGGTTGTAAGTGCCTAGAGACCATCCTAAGATGCTTTCTAAGTGGGGATCCCCAAGACAACTCCATTTCTGGGCTTTGTGCCCAGCCTGGCCCTGAGGACAGAGGGCAACAGGCCGAGGAGAAACAGGGAGATAAACTGGGAAACCTCTGACCCAGAGGTCAGAACCGTCCCCTTCAGCCTCAGCCTCCTGGCCCTGATCATAGGCATCGTGGGTGGGGTCGAGCCTGTGGGTCCTGCTCCATGGCCTCTCTCCCTGGACTGGGTGGGGGCTTGAGTCCCTGGGAGGCACTGGGGCCTGGGAGGAGAGTACACGGCCTGGGGTTCTCAGTGAGTCGCTGAAGGCCTCCGTGTGCTCCTAGTAGAGAGCTGGAAGCGTGAGGATCAGGGACTTCATCGATGTGGGCCGCTCACCCTGCACCCAGGAGGTGCTCCCGGTGCTGTTCCTCTCCCCCGACTTCCAGAACCATCAGCTCCGCGCCTCCCACCAACTGCCCCCTTTCTACTGGTTCTTCCCTGCTCTGCCTCCTTCCCCTACAGCCCAGACACACCCTCAAGTGTCTGCCCTGAAAACAGACAAGCCCCTGGACCCCCAACTCCCACCTATGCCTCTCCCCTGTTCCTTTTGTCCACACCACCTCTCCACCTTCACGGTCACTCTTTAGCCTGATACATCTCTCATCAGCCTTCAGCATCTTCCACGTGTCTCTCCTGCTTGGTTCCAAGGTGGCCCCACCCCCCCGGCCGTTCTCCTCTGACCCCTGGGCAGCTCTTCCTCAGTCTGATTGGCCTCCCCTGATAGCTGGACCCTCTGGCCTCCTTCCTGTGCCTCCACGCCCACCCTCTTCTCTCCTCCCAGCCCTGGGCATTGCATCCACGCCTAATCCCTCCCTGGCAGGACCCACCTCCTGGCTGTGTAATCTTTAGCTACTTAGCTTCTCTGTGCCTCAGTTTCCTCATCTGTAAAATGGGGCTAACGGTGGTTCCTACACCATAGCATGATGGAGGGATTAATGGAGTAACACAAGTAAAGTGCTCAGAATGTACCTGCTCATAGCAAGACCCAGCCTCAGTGCTGGGTACCTGTCACACGACCAGTAAGTGTCAGAGTGGAGATTTGAACCCAAGGACCCTGGATCCATGTCCCATTCTCTTCTGCTGTTGTGGTGACACACGCATCATCCAAGGCGCTCCTCCCTGGGATGTAGGGGAGGAGCAGGGGAATTGCAGTGTAGCGGAGTCATCCCAACTCCAGTAGGTGGGATCTCAGGCACAGAAAAGCAGATGGGGCAGGACCCCTTGAGGACCTGAGGTGACACCAAGGGCCAGCCTAGAGGCCGGCCTCTTGTGTTGCTGCTGTGGGTCCTGCAGGTTCTGGCTCTGGCCTTCTTGGGCGTCTTATCCTATGAAGGAAGTTGAGGAACATGTGTTGGGCAGTCAGACACCTGGGCGCCTGGCGCCACCTGGTGGTCAGAACGCATCTTGCTATGTTCCCAGGCTTAAGCAGACACCTGACATCCTGTAGCCTTCCCTCTGCAATCTACAGGACCTCTTCCCCCCATCCCTCCCACTTTTTTTTTTTTTTTAAGATTGTGCCAGTCTTTTTTTTTTTTTTTTAATGTATTCATTTATTTGGCTGCATGGGGTCTTAGTTGCAGCACGCAGGATTTTCGATCTTCATTGAGGCCTCTGAGACTTTCAGTTATGGCTTGGGGATCTAGTTTCCTGACCAGGGATCAAACCAGGGCCCTCAGCATTGGGAGCACAGAGGCTTAGCCACAAGATCACCAGGAAAGTCCCGAGGCTGACCCTTCAGCAGCCTTCCCGCCTCCTGCCGCAAAGCCCCCATTTAGTGCCCTCTTCCCCTGGTTTTGTGGAAGGCCAGCCTCTCACTGAGCGTTATTTATTCACTCAACAAATGCAAAGCCCCTCTTGTGACCCTGGCCCTGGGCAGAGCACCAGGATGGTGAACTGAATCAAACATGGTCCCTGTCCTCCAGGAGGAGCTCCCAGTCCGATGGAGGAGGGCACACAGATGGGCAGCAGGGTCACAGCTGTCACTGAGCGAAGCCCAGGAGGCTTTGCTGGGGCAGGAAAGAGTAGCCCAGGAGGCTTCACAAAGGAGGAAATGTTTGAGATTCATTTTGAAGGATGTAAACAATAGTGACTGGCTTAGGCCCTTAGCAATCGGAAGAGGGACAGGGGGAAAAAGTCACGAAGGGAACAGCTTTATGTAGAGGCCCTGAGCTGAGAGCCACTGAATGGTGATCCTGTGTGTTTTTCCAGCACCACCAAACAGCGAACAATTCTACCCTGAGACAGTGTCAAATCCCACAGGTCAAGGGCTCAGTTCCGCAAGGCCAGCCGTCCCCCCCGCCATCCCCCATTTCAGAAGCCAATAGTAAGTCCAGGCTGTCATTTATGCTTCTGTACCACCAGCCATAAATCGGAGATTCCCATAGCCCCTTATTTCTGGACTGATTACTTTGCTAGAGCAGTTCACAGAATTAAGGAAAACAGCTTACCCACTGGATAACCAGTTTATTATAAAAGCATACAACTCAGAACAGCTAGGTGGAAGACATGCACAGGGCAGAGTATGGGAAAGAGGTGTGGCGCTTCCATGCTCTCTGGGTGCACTATTCACCCAAGACTCCAGGTATTCACCAATCCAGAGATCTCTGAACCCCATGCTTTTGGGGATTTATGAAGGCTTCATTACATAGGCATGATTGGTTAAATCAGTGGCCACTGGCTATTGATTCAACCTTCAGCTCTTCTTTCCTTGGAGCTGAAAGCTCCAACCTTCTAAGCCTCTGGTTAGTTTCCTTGGCAACCAGTCCCTACCTTTCCAGAAGTCACCTTATGAACATAAACTCAGATGTGGTTGAAAGAAGTTTGTTATAAATATCAGGATACCTTCATCACTCTTATCACTTAGGAAATTCCAAGGGTTTTAGGAGCTCTGTGTCAGAAATGGGAAAACCAAATTGATATGTCTTATTAGAATCACAGTATCGCAAGTGGTTAGTAGGGAAGGATATGGTCACTCTGGCTACAGTGCCGGATGAAAGAGGTGGCAAGGACTGAAGTGCGAGGTTCTGGTGGCTTGGTCTGAGGGTGGTGGTAGTGGCGGTGACCACAAGGGTCGGGAGAAAAGGATGGCATTGAGAGATGAGTCGGAAGTGAGTCAGCAGGAGAGTCTGCGACACCCCTCAGGGCCTGAGAGTATTTTCATACTAAAAAAAAAAACCTTAAAAATATATTTAACTTTATTATTGATTTAGAAGTCAAATGTTAATTCACCCTGTTAATGAACAAGGAAAGCCATAGGCTCATCCCAATAGATGTAGAAAAAGGTATTTGACAATATTCAACGCTGTTATAATAAAAACTCTCAGCAAACTGGGAGCTGAAGAAAGCTCTCCCAATCTAATAAAGGGTGTCTTCCAAAAAGTCTGTAACTAATATCATAAAAGCCTGAGTGCTTTCTCCCAAAGATCAGGAAAATGCAAAGATGTCTGCCCTCTATGCTTCTAGTCAGCACTGCATTGGATGTCTTAGCCAGTGCCTGGAGGCAGGAAAAAGCAACGTACACAGACTGGATGTGAAGGGAAATTCTTTATTCACAGACAAGATTACCTACATAGAAAACTGGATGGGATTTACAAAACAAGCTAATAGAACTAATAAATGAGCTTAGCAATGTCGTACAGATCAATACAAAATATCAAATTTAGTTGTATATACTAGTCATGAACAATTGGAAACTAAAATTTTAACACACCACTTTACAACAGCATGAAACACTTAAGGATAACTCTGACAAAGATGTGTAGCTACTGCACCCTTGAAACTACAGAACATTGCTGACAATTTTGACATTTTTGAGAAAAATCAAATGAAAACTAAATGTTCAATGCTACTGAATGGAGAGTCATAAGATTTTCATGGATTGGAAAATTCAGTGCTAAGATGTCAGTCAGGGGCTGTCCTGGTGGCTCAGTGGTAAAGAATCTGCCTGCCAATGCAGGAGACACGGGCTCGATCCCTGATCCAGGAAGATTCCATATCCGTGGAGCAACCAAGCTTGTACATCACAACTATTGAGCCTGTGCTCTGGAGCCCGGGAGCTGCAACTACGGAACCCATGTGCCACAGCTACCGAAGCCCATTTGCCCTAAAGCCTGAGCCCTGCAACAAGAAAAGCTACCTCAATGAGAAGCCCCCCAGCCACAAGTAGAGTGTAGCCCCCACTCATCACAACTAGAGAAAAGCCCGTGCAGCAACGAAGACCAAGTACAGCCAAAAATAAATAAGTAAAATCACATATATATAAATGTCAGTCATTTCCAAATCAAACTTCAGATTCAAAATAATCTTAATAAGAATTCTATCAGTCTTTTTTGGTAGAAATTGACAAGATGGATAACCATGTGGAAAAAAATGAACCTGATCCTCATGTCATATCACATACAAAAAGTAACGCATAATGAATCACATACCTAAAGGTAAAAGGTTTTGTTCTTTGAAAGACGCCATTAAGAAAATGAAAAGACAAGCCTGTCTGGGAGGAAATATTTGCAAAACATATATCTCATGAAGGACTTGGGATATTAAAAGAATTCTTATAAACTGAAAATAAGACAAAGAAGATGATTTGCAAAATGGGCAAAATATTTGAAGACACATTTTACCAAAGAGGATGTGAAAGTGAAAGTTGCTCAGTCGTGTCCGACTCTTTGCAAACCCATGGACTATATACAGGCCATGAAATTCTCCATGTCAGAATACTGGAGTGGGTAGCCTTTCCTTCTCCAGAGGTTCTTCCCAACCCAGGAATTGAACCAGAGTCTCCTGCATTACAGGAAGATTCTTTGCCAACTGAGCTATGCAAATAAACAAATGAAAAGATGCTCAATATCAATAGTCATTAGAGAAATGCAAATTCTCTATCAGTATACCGGCAATAAATAGCTAAAATAGAAAAGATTGATATCAAGTGTTGGCAAGGACATGGAGCAATGGATCTCTGGGTGTTGATGGGAATGTAAAATAGTCCAGCCATGGTAGAAAACAATTTGACAGGTTCTTAGAAAGTTGCCGTTTACACTCCAATGATTCCACTCCTGGGTTTCTACCCATGAGACATGAAAATTGCTTTCTAGGCTTGCTGCAACAGGTATTTTCCTGAAAGTTCTTTCCACTGGTTGTCATTCAGTTGCTCAGTCATGTCCCACTCTTTGTGACTCTATGAACTGCAGCATGCCAGGCTTCCTGTCCTTTACTATCTCCTGGAGTTCGCTCAAACTCATGTCCATAGAGTCGGTGATGCCATCCAACCGCCTCATCCTCTGTCGCCCCCTTCTCCTGCCCTCAATCTTGCCCAGCATCAGGGGATTTTCCAAAGAGTTGGCACTTCACATCAGGTGGCCAAAGTATTGGAGCTTCAGCGCCAGTCCCTCCAATGAATATTCAGGGTTGAAATCCTTTAGGATTGACTGGTTTGATCTCTTTGCTGTCTGAGGAAGCTCCACTGGACTCTAGATAATCTCTTTGCTTCATCTCCTACAGCTTTCTCAGTATCCACCCTGTACAGAGACTGCAGCTACTCACCAAAGCCCACCAGCTCCTCTGCTTCCTTGGCACCTGTGATGTCCCACTTCCTCCCACCTGCACTGGGTCACATGCATAGTTAGTTCTTGCCGATGGAATGTGCTTGGGAGGTTTATTAGACTTCTGTGAAGATAATGTGTCTTATTTACTCTCTTCCCTTGTCATCTGGCTTGATGTCCCTGTGGAGAACACAGATGGAAGAAGTCTGGGTCCTAAATGAATATGGAGAACAGACTCCCCCAGCCCCTCCCGGCCTCAGTACCCGTCACTGGCTCCAAGGTGGTCAAGAAATGAATCCTTGGTGTATTTAACTACTGAGACTCTGTGTGTGTGTGTGTGTGTGCATGTGTGTTGGTCTAATAGCTAGCCTTACTTACCCTGAGTAATACCTTGCCATTCTTGATGAAGTAGATGCTCAAATGACTTCCTAATGACGGATGCTCAGGAATTAAATTTTCAGAGTTCTTGCATGTCTGAAAATTGTCTTATTTAGCCATCACATTTGAGTTTGGCTAGTGAGGCTAACCTGTTAGTTCCCTACCTGGTATCCATTCCCTTACTTATTTCTTGCCCCTTTTCTGTGTATGAGGCAGCAATGTAATTTGGCTGAAACCCGTTTTCTCAGAATCTCTGGCAACCGGGAGAAGCTCTGCAACACATTTCTGGCAACTGAACCATACGCACTTTCTCTGGGTAAGCTTTGTTTTCCTGCTAAAATCAGGATAAAAGGGAACATGGGCACATGGCACCACCCTCTACCCTCCTTCTTGAAAGGAACATGGGTGTGTGGTCTGGAGCTGAAGCAGTCATCTTACCATCAGATGGCAACAAATATAAGCTAAAGCCTGCGGAATCACAGAGATGCTGTCCCTGATGTCTCTGATCTACTGAACAAGCAAGCAATGTTTCCTCATCTGGTTAGATGAGAAGAGTAGCCTCTTACTTGTTTACAGCACTGTAAGTCATAATTTCTGTTGAATAGAACACTTTAAACTGGCCCAGAAGGCATATACTTTTAGATTCAAAGTAATTTTTGTTTAGAATTCAAAGACCTTTCTCTGCTATTTTCTGGGCTCTGTTACTGGTAATGCCAGACTGGTTCGTATTCTTTTCTTTGCAATCTTTTTTAAACAGAAAGCTTTTAAATTAATGTTCTTTTTATCCTGATGTTCAGACGTTTGTTAGTGTGTGTCTACCCTGCTCATCACTTGATAAATCCTTTCAACGTGATGGCCGTGTCTCTACTCACATCTGGGAAATTCTTTTCTATTTGGTCATTTCCTCCCCTTTGCTTTCCCTGCCTTCTCTTTCTGGAACTCCTGATACAGATGTCAGACCCCATAGATTCCTTTTAGCTTTTGTCTTTTCTTTCATATTCTTCTTTTTTTTTTTTTTGGTTCTATATTCTAGAATCCACTAACTCCTCTGTTCATTTTTTAAATTTCAGCAATTTTTTATGTTCAAGAATTCTTTCTTATTTTCTGATTGCTACCTTCTCAAAGCAGCTTGTTTTTGCTTTTCACATGTGGGATCTCCTAAAATATCTCTGAAGAGGTTTCATCCCAAAGTTATCTTATACCCTGAATTATTTTGAGTCAGTTTTTCTATTATTCTTTGTATTGCTCTTCCAGCTGCAATTTTTCCTCAACAATCTAGTACTTTTTAAGATAAAGACAAAAATCCTTAACACAGTCTAAAATGCCCTGTAGAGTCTGGTCCCTAACTATAGTTTCACAAAGATTTCTTTTAAATTTCATTTTTGGATTGTGACACACCATGCTTACAACAAGAGTGTATAAAACTTATGGACATTCAAAGACTAATAATAAAGCTGACATCCACATAAACAGCTTTCAAATAAGAAAAGAGAACATCACCAGGACCGTGGGTTCCCTTGCATCCACTTTCATATCTCTCCCCAAAAGAAAACCACTATTCCACTCTCTGCAATCATAGTTTCCTTGTCCCCTCTTTAGTTTTTACCATCCACACCTGCATCCCTGTACAAAGTAGTATTTAGCTTTGCCTGGTTTTGAACTTATGTAAGTGATACCGTATGGTTTATAGTCTTACTTCTTTTGTTTAACGTTATTTTGAAAGACTCATTCACCCTGATGTGTATCACCGTATGTAGTTCACTCAATTTCAGTGCTGGGTAATAATCCAGTGTGTGAATATTCCAGACTTGCCCAGCCTAGTAGATGCTGGGGCTGTTTCCAGGTTCAAGTTTTTGCAAATGTCCTTCCTGTGAACATTTTAAAATGAGTTTTCTGTTGCGCATGTGCAAAAATCGTCCTCACACGTGTCCCTGGGAGAGAAACTGCTGGCTCCTAGGCGATGTGCAAGCTTCCATTTACTCAGTCGCACTAAACTGATTTCCAAAGTGGCTGAGTCCACTTTTATTCTCACCAGAAAGTATCTGAGAGTTCTTGTCGGGACTTGCCATTATCAGCCTTTACGATCCTTGCTTAGCAAGTCAGAGTGAAGCTATATCTCATTGCGGCTTTGTATTTGCATCACTTGTGAGGGTGAATGCCTTTTCGTTTGACTGATCACTTGTGTTTCCTCTTTACAAGTGCCTGTTCCAGCCTTTGCCCACCTTCCCCGCTGCTGGATTTCTGTTCTAATTTGTTGTCTATCCTCCTACAGGTTCACAGGAATTCCTTATATATTCTCCTTTGTCCATTTACAGTGTTTTGAATACTGACTTCTCTTTTCACTCTCTACATAGTCTTTGGAAAAGAACGTTCATAATTTGAATGTAGCTGAAGTTATCAACTGTTTCCGATGTGACTTACACTCTGTTTCTCGTGTAAGAAATTAGCCTCTACCTCATGTTAATAAATATATTTTAAAATATTATTTTCTAAAAATTTCAGAGTTTTGCCTTTCACATTGAGGCTTGGAGTTAATTTGGGGGCAGGGGGAGGTCTAATTTCACCCCCACCCCAATATGGAGAATTGATAATCCCAGTTACCCTGTACTGAAAAGTTCATACTCACTGACCAGCAGTTTCAGCCTCTTGCTCCTTCTCTCTAGATAGATTGATCTGTCTGTGGTTATAGTCCTCTGGGCTTTCATTTTGGTTTCACTGTCCTATTTATCTGTTCTTGTGTCAATAGCTCACTGTCTTATTTGCTTTAGCTTTATAATGTCTTGGTATCTGCTAGGGGTGATCTCATCACCATCAGCCTCCCTCTCTTCAGCTCCTTCAAGGGCACCTTGACTTGTCCTAGCCCTTTGCACTTCCATACAAATTTTACATTCAGTTTATCCAGTTCCCAAAAGATTCCTGCAGTGAGTTTGATTAGGCTTGCCTTGACTCTTGACTTAGACCCATTTGGGGAGAATGGTCATGGTTCCAGGACTAGGTCTTTTCAATCCATGAGCATGGTTTAACTCCCCATTAGATAGTCTTTAATGTCTTACAATGAAATTTTATGATTTTATTCCATAAGGACCTAGATGTATAAATCAGTAGATTTATTTCTAGGTCCTTTACATATTTTTATTATACTAAAAGTGATATTTTCTAATTATTTACTGCTGCATAGAGGAATACAAAACACAACAGATTTTTGTATACTGACTTTTTTAATCCAACAATTTTGCTAACATGTCTTTTCAATTCTAATAATATTTTGAGGAAATTTTGGATTTTCCACACAAAACCAGAAAATAGTGACAGTTTTGTTTATTTCTAATCCTTTTCCCTTAGTTTCATTTATTATCTTACTGTCTAGTCAACACTGTTCAGAAGAAATCTAATGTAAGTCATAAATGCAGACCACAGGTATATTTTAAAATTAAAATTAATAGCCATGCTAAAAATGTTAAAAAGCAGATGAAATGGATTTTTGTAAAATAGTTCATGTAACCCAATGTATTAAAATATTCAATATGTAATCAATATACAATTATTAATGAGACCATTTTATGGTATGGGTTTTTTTGGGTACTATCTAAAATTCAACATGTATTTAAATTTACTCTTACACATCAATTAAGACTAGATCACATTTCAAGATCTCAGTAGTCATGGGGGCTAGCAGCTACCATATTGGATAACACAGATCTAGAATATTCCATGCCATGTTTAATGCAAATGGGGATTGCAATCATCCTTGCCTTTTTACTAATCTCAACATTTCACTATTAATTAGAATATTTGCTGTAGGATTTTTGTAGATACTTTTACCAGGATAAAGTCATTCCCTTGTATTCCTAATTTGCTACAGGTTTTAAAACATAAACAGATCTTGAACGTTCCTTGTATCTTTTGTGATAACAATATGTCTTTCTTCCTTAACTAATGGTGAATTACGTTAACTGATTTTTTTTTTCTTTTGCTTTGCAGTGTTTATTGCTAATGAGTGGTAGCATTTTCCCCAGGATTTTCAAATTGAGGTATGCCTGCCTGCTGTTTCAGTTGTGTCCTACTCTTTGTGACCCTATGGCCTGTAGCCCACCAGGCTCCTCTGTCCATGGGAAAATTCAGTACAACTAATATTTTCATAGAAATAACTTTTGCTTTTGCTGATAACTTTCTGTCCTTAACTTTGCCGCTTTTGTGAATATCTCCTATGTCTTGAAAGGAGAATATTCTGCACTTGTAGCTACACTGTTCTGTAAAAGTCCCCTAGTCAAGTTTCTTAATATTATCTTCATTAAATATATTTCTGCTTGTTCTGTTGATTACAGAAGGATGTGTTTTTAAATCTCCCATTGTAATTGTGGGTTTGTCTATTTCTCTGTATAGTTCTCTTCTTTGTTTTTTTATATTTTAAGACTATGGTATTTACGTATGAATTTGAAATTGTTCTTTCTTTCTGGTCAGTTGGACCATTTTCATTATAAAGTGACCTTCTTTATCTCTAGTGATTTTTTTCTGATACTAAAGTAACTGCACCAGTCTTCTTTTATTAGCCTTTGTATTATAAGAATTTTTTTTTTTTTTTTTTTTACCATGCATTTCCTTTCACCCTTTCAGTGTCCTTGTTTTGGAAATGTTTCTTGTGGATGTCTCTTGTAAATTACAGGTAGTTGGATTTTTATCCTGCCTGGTAATCTTGTATTTTAACTACAACATTTAGTCCACTTGCATTGTTTTATAGTACATTTGAATTTATAACTGTTATTTATTTGTCCCACCTATCTTGTATTTTTCTCTCCATTCTTGCTGTTTTAGGATTGATTGATTTTCTCATTCTGTTTCCCCTCTAATAATTTGGCTAAATACTATATACTGCATTTCCATTCTTTCTGTTTACCCTGTTAATGACAACTTACAGTCTTAACTCATCAGAGTTTAAGTATATTTGCTATCTATTTTCATTTTCCTCCTGAGGAATAGAAAGATCTCGGAACACTTTAATCCATTCACCCAAGTTCTATGCCATTGTTGTGTATTTTAACTCTATTTTTATCCAGAAGACATTGTTATTGTATTATCAACGTTCTTCATTGTTCTTTATTCTCTGTTGCATCAGACCTCTGTCTGTGATCATCTTCCTCCAGCCTGAAGTTCTTCCGTTGGAATTTCCTTTAGGGAGGGTCTGCTACTGGCAAAGTCTTAGTTTTTGTATTTGTAAATGTTATGATTTCCCCTTGTTCTGGAAAGACATTTTCAGTGGGTACATAAATCTTGAAATAAAATTTCACTCAGTTTCTAAAATGATGGTTATTTTCTTTCAGTGCTTTGGATGTATCATTCTACTGCCTCGGGCTTCCGTTGCTCCTTATAAAAAGTCCGTGCAAAATAATTTCTTTTTCTTTTCTCTTTTTCTACCCAGGACGCCAGGCAGAGGTGTCTGGACTTTATTCTGAGGGGCACAGGGAGCTATGGAAGGTTTTAAAGCACTAGAGTGATCCAGTCAGATCTGCATTTTAGAAAGCTCATTCTGACACTGTGGACTCGGCTCGGAGGGCATTGAGAAGTGAGAAGGCGGTTGCTGTAGTCCAGAGAAAGGACAAGGGGTGTGGATGGGAGGAGGTCAGAAAGGCAGGATTTGGGGGGTAAATGCAGGCAGGCGGTTGGGAACCCAAGGGGCACGGATGACTCGGGTTCCTGGTGAGGACGGAAAGCTGGCGCCGTAGTACAGACAGAACCGTGTTAGAGTGGATGGGGATAATGAATGGATTTGTTTGAGATCTCAAGATCCATTCATTCCACAGAGTCGAACACCTACTACGTGCAGAGTGTCAAGTGCGTGTGACTGGGGACTTGGGGCTGCGTGGCGTCAAAATCCGTTCCGCTGCGCACCTTAGATTCGCCGCGGCCATACCTGCCGCCAAGTATTGCCTAGCGGGGGCCCTTGAGGCAGCGGCCGCGTGGGGACCGGGCGTCTCAGCACAACCGCCCGGACGGACAGACAGACGTTAAGGATGGACGCGGAGGCGCCTGCTCAAGACTGGCAAACCACACAGCTCCCGAGCCCGGATCCAGAGAGACCGCGGTACTGAGACGCCCTGACAGGTTGGGAAACCTTGGCCGTCCCCGCCCTCCTGACGCCCGAGGGTCTGCGCCGCGATCTCGTCTATTCTTTGTGAGAGGCGAGGCAAATGGCCTCCCCGCTCTCCCCCGGGCCCTCATATGCCCAACCGGGGCCATGCCGTTTCCAGACCCTCAGAGTCACCGGGAGGACTTTAGAAAACACTCCTGGGTATTAACATCACGTCCAACAACCCTCGCCTAGCGGAGCCCGCGCCAAATAAGTCCCGCGGGGCGCCAGCTTTGGAAAGAGACACGCCGCGCGCGAGGCCCGGGGGCGGACCTCCAGAGGGGGCGGGCCCGAGCGGGGGCGGAGCCATGGAGGGGCGTGGCCGGCTAGACGAGAGCCGAGCCCCCGC
>NW_011494785.1:7336013-7341557 GCF_000754665.1 Bison bison bison | reverse complement strand
AGCCATCGGCGAGCAGGTGTTCGCCGTAGAGAGCATCCGGAAGAAGCGCGTGCGGAAGGTGAGGCTGCCCGGGGGGCGGCTCCCAGGACCCCTATGGGGTCCCCTTCTGTCCCCAGTACTGTCCCCTCTACCCTGGAGGCCAGGGAGAAAGTGGGGGCGGGGGCACCCAGGCAGCCCCGCGCTGCCGGGCCCGTATCCCCAGCCCGTGCCTCAGTTTCCCCCGCCACCTTGTAGGGAGAGTAGAATTAAAAGTTGTCGCCCCAGGATGCTGGGGGCAGCTGAGCCAGCCAGAGCTGGAGATTAGGATCGGACTGGAGAGACCCCAAACGCTATCCGTTCTCACCCTCCTCTCATTAAATATGGGGAGACTGAGGCCCAAGTTGAAGAAACGGCTTGCCTCGTGTGTTCGCATCGGATCTGGGTCTCGAACTCAGGACTCTGTACTCTTGGTGCCAAGTCCTTTGAAGTTGGAGGCGGAGCTTTGGAAAAGCCTCCTCCCGCCTCTTAAGTTTAACTGCTGGACTTCGACCTTTTCCGATCGCCTCCACACCCCAACCTCCGCGTCTCTCCCCCACTTCAGTGCACACCCCCTCAGTCTTCCCCTCCCCGACTCCCAGCCCCGCCCGACGGCTCAGTGAAGCCGCCTACGGCGCTTCGGCATCCTCAAAGCTCCTCCCCCTTTGCCTTAGCCTCCCAAACGTACACCCAGCGATTTAAGGAGGCATCTGTTCTGCTGGGTTCGGTCCCCGCGCCTCGGGCCTGGACTTTGGCCGTGCCCATTTCCGGTGCACACGTTTGCAAAGTAGTCTGGCCCCAGGCTGGAAGTTGGGACTGGAAGGCTTTGGGGAAATTCCCTGTCCCAACACTTAAAACCACTGTCCTTTTATCTCCTCCCTGTCGCCCCTAGGGAGGCTGTAGCGGCAGGGCGGGAGTTGACCTCCTCCCATTTGACGGAGGCACAAACTGAGGCCCGGGCTAGGGAAGCGACCTGATCAAGGTCAAACAGTAAGAGATGAGTGCAGAGCAGGACCTCAAGTTGGCTCATTGCCGACTCATCTTTAAAGGGAGAAAACTCAGCCCTGGTATCTTGGGCTAAAGGTTACGGGGTTAAGGTAGGCCATGACCTTTTCTTTTCTTCCCCCAACTCCAATGGGGTTGAGTTTTGTCCTCATGTCGGGGCTGCCCCTTCTCCTCCTCCCTTCCCTTAGGGTTTCCTCAATTTGAATTTGTTCCTCAAAACCCAATACTTTCTATGCAGTGTAGCCTAAGCACGTACATTAATTATCCCTTTCTACATGGGGCCCGTAGTGCCAGAGAGTGAGGAGCATTGTTCCTTTCACATTCATTCAAAATTCTGAGGACCTCTTATATACTAGGCACCAGTCTAAGTGCCAGGGGAGGGAGCTCCAGCCTTTGCAGAGCTGGCATTCTGGTAGAGGAGACAGGCAGCAAAAGAGGAAGTAAACAGATGCTTTCCACTGGGGTTGTGTGCCACACAGAAAGAGAACTATGAGGTGGGAGGGAGGGTGGCCAGGGCAGGCCTCTTTGAGGAGATGACATTATCTTGGTCTTAAAGTTCTAGTGTGGAGGGGTATCACCTGTCAGATTGGGAAGGCCCCTGTCACCTGTGCGGAAGGGAGGAACTTGGCTCTTATTTTCTCACTCCTGGAGGGAGGGATAAACACCCTTTCTCACGGTGAGGACTGTCTGCCTTCTCTGGGGCCCTGCCAGGGTCTTTTGACTTGAGAGTAAGTTGAGAGTCTTGGAGTCACTAGCCTGTCCACTCTGGGCCAGAGGCACTGTCTCACAGGGATGGGGCTGATGGGGCTAGAGGCCTGGGGGACTCCCCAAAGAGGAGTTTTCTAGGACTTGGAGAGTCTTCTAATTTAAAAAAAGAGCATTCTGGTCTTTGCTCTGGCACACTGGACACTGGATCTTTGGCCATGCACGTTCCCACACGTGACATGGGCTCCAAGCTTGTACCGCAGGTAACCCTGAGGTGTGTAGGGAGGGCCCAGTGCACTCCTGTGCTCTCGCAGGGAGGATGGTCTGGGATGGACATGGAGCAGCCAAAGATTGAGGATCTCTGGTTGATGGGGGTCTTGTGTATATGTGTTGGGGGACTTCTGTGTGCAGAGGGGATTGGGCCTTCAGCCCTGCAAGTGGTCCTAGGGGCATCTGTGTATCTCACTGTCTCCTTCTCTCTTTCTCCCCAGGGTAAAGTTGAATACTTGGTCAAGTGGAAAGGATGGCCCCCAAAGTAAGGCTCCTTTGTGTGTGTGTCTGTCTGCCTACCTGAACATCCGTTCATCTGCCTTTTCCCTGCTCTCCTGCCTCACTTTTCACTCCAGCTGCTCTAGTAATTGGCCAGCTGACCTTGATTAAATCGTCCTCTTCTCTAGGCCTCAGTTTCCCCTCTGCCAGCTGAGGGATTTGGAGCATATGAGGGTCAAGGTGGGTGCCAGCTTCTCTTCAGAGTTGTGCTCCATCTTCTGGTTGGAGCCTCTGCTCCCCTGCTTCTGGCCTCTCCTGGCATTCAGCGGTGAAGACCCAGCATCTTGGCTTCAGAAATGTCCACCTGCAAGGTGGAGGGGCCCTCAAGCTGCAGCATGTACCAGTGCCAGGTGGGAGTTTGTGGCATTGAGCAAGACAAGTTTAGCCAGTGGGGCATGAGTCTTCAGTGCCATAGAGCTGGGGACAGAGCCACCTTTGGATAGCATTCTCCAGTCTACAGAGCAGGTTCCCCTACAGACTTGTGAGACAGCTGTGGTTCTCATCTCTAAAGATGAGGTTCAGAGAAGGTAAGCAGCTTGCCTGAGGTCACACAGCAACGGGAGGCAGAGTTGGGGCTTGAAGTGAGCCCCTCTTCCTTGCCTCCTCCATCTCCCATTTGGGAGGCGGGCCAACTTGGGTCTAGGACCTCTCCCAGTTGCCCCGCCTCTCCTGCTGAGGCCGAATCAGGAACCTTCTCACCAACCAGTCACCTCCCAGCAGGAGTTGTTGGGGGGAGGGGAGTGAATGGGCAGGTCGTGGGGCCTCCCCATTGGCCTGTGGGCACCCCACCTCCCTTCCTGGCTTCCTAGAGATAGACTCCTGGAATCCCCCCTGGTTCCAGAGCCCCTGCTATCTGTGCCAGGGGCTTTCTGCTGTGTTGCTGTTGGGGGTGACCTGATGTTTGGGTCCTGGGAGTGTCTTGGACACACAGTGGTGAGAGACACAGCGGAGGGGAAAACAGCCATGCTGCCTCAGCTTCCCTCTCTGCAAAATGGATTCAGTAGTCCAGGCCCAGCTCTCCTCTCACAGGCTTCTTCACTTTGTGGGGTGAAAGTTCTAGGGTGTGTCCCAGATGGCCTGCAGGCATCCTGTTGATTAGGGCTGGTGGCTGGCCAGCCAGGTAATGCACTCATCCATTCCTGCTGCCCATTCCCAAACACCCTGAGACGGAAGGATAATCCCCTCCTCCACTAGGCAGAGGAGAGGTGGGCTTCCAGTCTGGGTGAAGGGGCAGTAAGAGGAGGTGGAAAACTAGAAAAGGAAGTGGGCATACTCCCTGGATACTCACTCCTCTCTTAGCTTCTGCACCAGAAGACATTGCATGGGAGTGTGAACACTAGCCTGTTGGCCTTCGAGGCATTGTTGGCTATTTTTCCTGCTGTGTACATTCCCTTCTCTAAACAGATGTATTTGTCTGTTTCAAGTTCTTTCCCCCACTTTTATTTATCCTGAATTAGTATGTCTGCCCATCAGAGCTTCAGTCATGGGAAGGACCTGGCATTTCAAGAGCGGTCCCTGCATAGTTCTGCTGGCCTATGCGCATGCCCCTGGGGCCCACTTGTTCCCTAACATAATGAGACCACCAGACGGGCCCTCATGACTACCTTTTGTGACCCCCCACAGGAATTCAGGGAGTCCTGTGTGGCCAGAAGACCTGAGGCATCTGACTTCCTCACACTTTGGTCCTTGTTCACAGCTAAACAGCTGGGATCCCTTGGACAGGTCCCCAGCAGAGCAGAATCTCTGCTTCCTCATCTCCAAATTGGAATGAATCCTCCAACACAGCAGTGATGTGAGGATTAGATGACAGATACAGAGTACCTAGTGCATGCTTAACCCAGACAAGGCACTTAGTAAATGTTTGCTATTAATAGTAAGTTACGCAGCTGGGCTCCTAGGTCTCACCAGCCAGGAGAGGGGTCTGGGGGGATTCTACTGCCATCTAAAGTAGCTTTAGCCCTCCTTTAGATCAGTCCTCTCATGTTTCAAATGAGGAAACCAGAGCCCAGAGAGGAGAGGTCACTACAGTAATATAAATGCCAACATGGTACCCACTTTATGCCAACCACTGCCACCCCACTTCACTTGGGGGACAACAGACTCAGCCACAGAAAGGAGGAAGAGAACCAGGGCTTCTTTATCACCCACTTTAGTCTCCCCTCCTCAGGGTGCCATGTTTGAAGAAGAGGCTGAGAAGGAGGGTGGGGAGTGGAGTAGTTGGACTGCTGCTCCCTGCAGGCCTGGGAGCCTTGGCTAGTGCGGTGCCACCCTGGGTGGGAGGGCGAGTCAGACTCTCCTGCTCCCAGCACCCTCCCCATTCTGGGCAGGTTCTATTAATACAGAAACCACGATGTAAACCAGCACTCACTCTGCCAGGCCCCTGTTGAGCTTTTGGGTGCTTTGCCTGTTTTCTCAGTGCAACAGGAGAGGAATAACTGCCCTTCCTCCCCAGCAGATGGGGTAGAGGAGCTATCCTGCTTGTTCTGGAAAGAACAGCAAATGGCACAGGGAGGGCCTGGGGGCACAGGGTGGAGGGGCTTAATAATCAGCTACATGCTCTCAGCCCCACAGAGGCCGTCAGATACCCTACTCTTATCTCAGCCTGCCAGGGACCCTGCTGCCCCTCTTTGGGAACATTTTCTTTCCCTCTGTTCTTACCCATTTGTAAATGCTACCCCGTTTGTGGGGAGGATGGCCTCCATGGAGCTTTAGGAATGATAGTATCAGTTTATCAGGATACACCAATAACCAGGCTGATATCAATAAGCCCCTATTAAAATCAGGCATTGGCCCACTTAAGTAATTTGCCTAATGGCAACCCAGTGGACAGATGAAGAGACAGAAACCCTCAGCAGAGGAGGCCCTCCCCCAGATCATAAAGGTGGCACGATTTGAACTATGGGCACTTCCATTTCCTCAGCTGTAAAATGGGGCTCTAGCCTCATGGAGCCCCATGGAAGGTAGCCTGAGACAAGGAAGGGTTCATAGCAGTGCCAGACACAGAGGAGGCCCTTCTTTCTCCTCCAAGACCCTGCTGAGTAGCGGCAGCAGAGTCCTGAGATTGGTCTTGGCAAGTGTGTGTGCGCTCTGGAGGCTTTCGATATTGACTTAATTACTGCTTGTTTGCTTTTATTATGTACCACATTTTATTGTGTACCACAAGTGCTGTATGTGGCTTAACACATCTGATTGTCACATCCCCCTAAAAGACATGCACTATTGGTAGCTCTGCTTCACAGATGAAGAACTGGAGGCCCCAGCAAGTGAGTC
>NW_011494785.1:7330924-7335913 GCF_000754665.1 Bison bison bison | reverse complement strand
TCCCCGCCGCCCCCGCCAGTCTCTCCGGGAGCCCGGCACACTGCTTCTCATTTGGGTGGCTCTAAATCGGAGTGGAGGGGTGCTGGGTGGCCTGGCTCTATGGGGCGTCCAGCCCCCGGCACTGCGGGAGTCTGCGCGGCAGGGCCCAAGCTGCGCGGCCGCCAGCCTGTTTACCCCGGCTCGGGGGCGGGGTGGCGGTCACGTGGCCGTGTTTACCTCGGAGCCGGCGCGCGCAGTCCCCGCCCCCGCCCTGCCCCTCATTGGTCGGCCCGGTAATCTGGCGCGCGGCCCCCGCGTGCGTGCGTGTGCCCGCGCGGCTGCCAGGCCGCTGGGGCGGGGCCCACGGCGCGGCGGAGTGGAGCCCCCTGTCGGTCTCCTTGCGTTCCGGCCCAACCGGCGGCGCGGAGACCAAGTCTCAACGGCCGCGCACTCCTGTCCTGTTTGAACCCGGGCGGTTCACACAGCGTGATCTACGCTCGCCACGATCTCTGGCTCCCCACACTGCGGAGGGCTGCTGATGACCGCCTCTTTCGGAGGGGCGAGGGTATCCGAGAGGGTGAGGCGTCCGTCCAGCGACCCCATCCCGCCTTTCCTCAGCAGGGCCAGGCCTCCTGCTGCCAAGTCTCACCCTTTCTCTGCACCCCGCTGTGTGCCAGGCCCCGGGTCAGGCACTGAAGACGTGGTCAATCAGACCGTGCCCCTCTCCCAAACATGTCACAGCTCAGTGCGTAGCCAGATACGTCGCCATGTGAGGACCCAAAGGGAGAGAGGGTGGCCAAGATTCAGCTGAGTTCCAACCACAGACTGGCTACTTACTGGTTCAGTGACCTTGGCAAGATGCTTCACCTCTCTGCTCCAGTTTCCTCTGTAGTGTCTGTAACCTACCTCATAAAAGTGTTACAAGGGATGGATGAATCCCTGCGGTTGTCTGCTTTGGCACCTAACCATTACGGTGGTGGTGGTGGTGATGGTGATTCTTAAGATGAGGAAATTGAAGTACAGAGAAGGTTAGGGACTTGCCAGAAACCACACAGCAGCTACATCACCAAAAAGTGGGCAGGGCAGAGGAGACTAGAGCACTGAAGAGACTTCCACAGCTAGAGGATATGGGGGGTGGAGGGCAGACAGAGGAACACAAAATTCTCCCTCTTTTCTTACTAGGTACAATTGAGGAAATTCAGCCTTTGTGGGGAGGAAGGGTTGACGTCTCTGCCAGCTGCTGACTGCTTTCAGTTTGGGCTTTACCAAACTATGTAAAAAATATCAGTTTCACTTTTGCAGTTCTTCAGAATGAGCAGCACTCTGCAGTGACTTCTACAGCCATTCCCGGAACACATGGGGGCTGGGCAAGCTGGGGAGAGGTCACAGCCTGCCAGCCAGGGCACCAGCTTGATTCATCAATATGTATGGCAGGTGCCAAGGGCAGCAATAAGGCCCTGGAGAGCAGCTGAGGGGAGGGTTCATTGTGCTTGGAGAGGATGTCAGGGACCTGCAGGACCCTGACTCTTAAAGGGTGAGGAGGTCCCTGGAGGAAGAGGGCCCCCGGGAGGAGAGCACAGCAAGTGCAAAGGACAGGAGCTGGGATGGTGGTGGGCGTGTCACACTCAGGGCGCAGACCTTCACAGCTGAGTTCACGGGGCCTTACACAGAGTGAGTGTGCAGAAGTGTCAGTGAAAGAAAGGAGGAAAGGTCTGTTGTCGGGCAGCTTGTCATTCAGATATAGGTGGGACTATTATTAGGTTTCACAGTAATCAGGACAGTTGAAGATGAAGGTTTTAGCTTGGCTGGTTAGAAGATGGCAGGGGCAGGGCCCGGCCTCTCTCTGCCTTCTAATACTCCCTAATACCTACTCACCTCCCTTCTTGTCCAGCACACCTGGGGGCAGTCTTGGCCAGAATCACAGCCTATTGCTTTGGGTGGTTTTTTTTTTTTTTAACATGCCCATACACATTTGTATGCATAATTATATACATATATAAATGTTTTCAAGTTATATTTTTTATGTACTAGCATCTATTTATGATGAATCATCCCCCCCCCCACTTTTGGAAGTTATTTAAAATTTGCTTTTAAAATTATTCAAATAAAATAGCAAGCTAAGTTAAAAGCAGATACTAGGTAAATAATCATGCAGCGGGAAGAAGGATGGCTGAGCTCTGGAATTACTCAGGTCTGTCCTGGCTGTCTAGAATGCTGTCTGGCCTGGGAGTGGTGGAAGGTCCCTTGTGGAAAGACCTAGGAGTCTGCTGTAGGATCACTGCACCAGACAGTCTCTGGGCATTTACCAGACTTCCTGCTATGTGACAGGGGACCTTCAGAGCTGGCCTTGATGATGCAGGTGTGTGCTGAGGAGGGAGGGAGCAGCTGGGCCAGGCAGAGCCCACACGGGCTGGGGCGTCGGGGGCTAGGAACAGTAACAAGCACAAAGCACTTCCTGTGCACTGGCCACGTTAAACACGTGAACGAATTTAGTCAGCGCAAGAGACCTTTCAGTTCAGTTCAGTTGCTCAGTCGTGTCCGACTCTTTGTGACCGCATGGACTGCAGCACTCCTGGCCTCCCTGTCCATTACCAACTCCTGGAGTTTACTCAAACTCATGTCCATGGAGTCGATGATGCCATCCAACCATCTCATCCTCTGTAGTCCTCTTCTCCTCCCGCCTTCAATCTTTCCCGGTATCAGGGTCTTTTCAAATGAGTCAGTTCATCACATCAGGTGGCCAAAATATTGGAGTTTCAGCTTCAGCATCAGTCCTTCTAATGAATATTCGGGACCAGTTTCCTTTAGGATGGACTGGTTGGATCTCCTTGCAGTCCAAGGGACTCTCAAGAGTCTTCTCCAGCATCACAGTTCAAAAGCATCTATGGATGGGGACATCAGCACAGCGATATCGAGCCACTTGTTCACAGTTGTGCCGCAGCCAGGGCAGAGCTGGGGTTTAAACTTCGGCAGTCTGGCTCCGGAGCCCCTGTTCTTCACCACGTGCTCTTGCCTCTCATGGGAAGGGACTCCAGGGATGTATGGGCCTGCCCTCTTTCAGTTTAGTCGCTCAGTCGTGTCCGACTCTGCGACCCTGAGGTGAACATGGGGATCTAGTCGGGAGCTGGACGAAGTCATTTTTATGGTGACGTGATCAGGATGAGGAGAGTTCTGGTGTTGAAGCCCCCAGAAGGCCCCCAACCTAGTCTGGTGGGCTAGGGACGATTTATGGGATTAGGAGACAATTACAGGCTGGATCAGGAAGGGGCAAGTCCTGCCCACAGCGGCTGTGGCCTTTGAATGCGAGGCAGGGTTGGAGGCGGGACAGCTCTGACCGCTTGTTTGTCTCCCCAGGTACAGCACGTGGGAGCCGGAGGAACACATCCTGGACCCCCGCCTGGTCATGGCCTACGAGGAGAAGTAAGGGGCTCAGCTGGCCCCAAGGCTGGGGCGGGGACGGCAGGCTCTGAGGTTTCATGGGGCCCTGTTGGTGGCTTGACTCTGAACAAGGGTCATGGGCCCCGGGGACAGGGTTCTGGCAGGGATAGCTGCAGCTGGGGAAAGGTACTGGGTACCAGGTCCCAGGGCAGCCGAGGGTCCTGTCCATTTCCTGCTGCTGGGTGATGTCAGCCACTCTGCTAACCACCCCAAGCCTCAGTCTCTTGGCCATTGTTGGCCACCCCTAACTACACGTGCCCCGATTTTCCCAGAAGGTAGGGTTTTCAGTTGCCATGAAGAAGGTGAAAATGGGCACAGAGATGCCTTGCATGTGAGGGGTGGCAGTATCAGTATTGCTCTGTCAAGCCCAGCGATGGACCAGAGAGAGATTTCCCCTAGAGACCCTCTCACCAAGTCTGATGAAGCTCAAGAAAGGTCTGGGTGTGGGGAGTGTGACTTTAGAGCCAGGACAGCTGGGTTGCAGTCCCTCCTGCTTGGCCCCTCCTAGCTGGGTGGCCGTGGACAAAGCTGCCCCCAAGTCTCAGGCTCCCGTGTCTGCCAGGGCTCTGCTGCAGTTCTGAGGGTGGGTTAGCGATTGGCAGCTCCTCCGATGCCGTGCGGGCACGCCTTTAATGGAGAGCTTTTGCCGAAAATCTCGTTTCTCCTGGTTGGAGGGCTTTTTGAGCATAATCTAGCCATTCCCTTCTGATGAGCCTTGGTGTTACCGGCCTCCCTGCCGGCAGACTGCCCAATCTTTCTGCCTCTCCCTGACCCATCGCCCCTGTAGAGTGCAGGACCATTTTATAAAGTCATTTTTGTTTGGTTCCTTTTAGTAACCTCTTGAGACAGGGATGAGGGTCTCGTTTGACAGATGAGGAGACCGAGGCTCTGAAGAGCTAAGGGACTTTTCCAGGAGCCTCATGGCTGGGAGACAGTCCAACTAGGGCTTATCGGGGTGGGCCTCCTGACTCCCAGTGATGCTGTTTCTCTGCCCTCCCCACCCCCTTCTGATCGCTTCTCCCCCAGGAGGTCTCCTGCTGCTGGTTCAAAGGAAATGTTCCCACTGGTCTTTCCTTTAAAAATCACAGTGTTCCTGTCCCACAGCTTCTTTCTGTTTCCCGAGTGCTGGTGGGACCTTGATCCAAAAGGGTTGTGACACTGGGAGAACCCTGTGGAATGTCCTGGACTGTGGTAAGACCATTGGGCAGGCGTCAAGGGCCTGGATCAGCATCCTGGCTCGGCTACTCCCCAGCCGTGAGGTGCTGGGCAGGGCCTTTTTCCTCTCTGAGCCTCAGCTTCCCTGTCTGTGAAATGGGGAGAACAGTGCTGACCTCGTGGGCTCTCGTGGGGAGCAAAGGTGTGTGAGAGCACGTCATGAGCCATGAAGTGTGGACACTGGCGTGCGAGTGTTTTCCTCATGGTACCTGGGGTCACCTAGCTTGCACTGTCGTTGTCCAGCCAGTCTTGATTGAGATTGTCCTGTGTGCTGGGCACTGTTCAGGGACTGGGGCACAGCGAGGCACAAAACCAGCAAGCGTCCCTGCCCTCGCGGGGCTCACGTTCCAGCGTGGA
>NW_011494785.1:7328231-7330709 GCF_000754665.1 Bison bison bison | reverse complement strand
GGTGCAGATGCAGGCGTGTGGCTGCTGTTCGGACGGGGCGCGGCGGGGCGGGGCCGCTGCTTTCAGCCGGTGGTTGGGTGCTGGCGTTTGTCCAGAGACCTGAGCTGAGTGAGGCAGGGAAGGAGCCCAGCAGGCATGTTACGGAAGACCATCCACGGAGAGAGCACACTGATGCAGAGACCCTGGGCTGAGGAGCGGCACGGAGGCGAGTGGGGCTCTGAGCGTGGCTGGCTGGACTGGTGTGAGCTGGGCAGGGCTGGAGCATTGTGGAGTGGGCGTGGGCAGCTGAAGGGGTGGGGCGCAGCTCAGACTCTGCCTGTGAGTCCTGGTAGAGAGGGTTTGGATGTTCCTTTGAGTCAGAAAAGTCAGTAGTTAAGGGACAAATGAGACCCACTGTCTGAGACCTGCAGACCCACTGTGTGGTTTGACTTCCTCCTCCTCTCTGGGTCTTGGTGAGAAGGAAGTGGAAGGGGGGTGATGAGCATTCTAACACCTGCTTTGCAGTGTTTTTAAGGGACTCAGAAGGAGTCTGGTCAGGGAGTCCCTGTGTCCTGGGAGGGCCGAGGGGACACTGAGGCCTGGCTGGGGCCACGATCCCCACAGCCCTGGACACCGAAGGGCCGAGGGTTCCGGGGTTGACAGAAACTGGTCCCTGGGTAGGTCAGGACTGACAGAGTGGAAGCCCCCACCTCGCCCTCCTGCTGCCCCGACACCCACAGTTACAGGGCGGAAACTTGGGCACCACAGGTGGGAAGCCAGGTCATGTGGCCTAGGCTGCAGGCCTGCCCCCGCTGGCCCTGACGGGGCTCCCAGGCTTGACCTCGCCAGGCCTGGTGCCCAGAGCTCAGCATCTTCACCAGTAGTGAAGGTTGTCAGAATTGTGTCGTCGGTTAAGTGACTTAATCTCTCTGTGCCTCAGCTATAAGATGAGGATAGAAACTGCCTCCCTCATAGGGTGAGGGTCGCAGCATTGAGAACAGTGCCTTGTACAGAGTGCCCAGGACACGGTAATAAATGTAATAATGAACAACACTTACACAAATATAATAGACATCATCAGCTTCTTTTCTCTCAAGGCCCTTTCCTCCCCGCCGCCATTTCCTTCTCCTCTTCCTCTTTTTTCTTCCCTCTCTCTTCCTATGATCTTAGTCTTTCTACCTCCACCCCCCCCCCCCCAGCCCTGCTTTGAGAAGCGTCAGGGACCTCTCACTCCCCACAGGAGCCCCAGGGCCCAGCTGAGAAGGGAAGCTCGTGCTCCAGACCAGGAAACTGAGGCCCAGAGAGGGAGGGTGGCCAGCCAGGGTGTCCCCTGGCTCAGGTAGGGGTGACCTGGGCTCCAGCACCGGGCTCTGAGACTAGATTCTCACTCTCCAGGATCGGAGAGGCCTGATTGGTCTGGGTATTGCATGCCCTTGGTGCTTCTCTCAAACCCTGGTTCTGGGACCCCAGGGCAGACCTGCTGAAGCTCCACAGGGTGGGAGGGACAGCTCCGCCCCCAGCGCCCCTGGAGTCTGATGCCTGGAAGCGGGTGGCAGCCACTCCTTTGAGGAGGGAAACAGGGGCCATGGACCTACTGGCTTAACTGGGCTCAGACTGAGAGACTGGCCTAAGGCCTCAGAAAGCATGAGTGGAGTGAAGCCAAGCGCAGTGACTTTGAATCATCCCTCTGCTCCAGCACAGGGCTGGGGCATCTGGCGTGTTGCGGTGTGTGTGTCTTTGTATGCGTCCTCAGGTTGTGCCTTGCATGTGTGTGAAGTGAGGAGGGCATCCGGCAGAGAGTTTGGCATCTGCTGGGGACTGAATGCAAGCTAGTTTTTCTCCCCTTCCCCAGCCAGACGATACAGGCAATGGGAGCCTGTCTTCCCCACCAGGTTCGTGCAGATGCCAAATTGGCGGGGAGTTCTGGGCAGAGCCTCACATGCAGAAGGACTCGTCCGCCATTCTCCTCAGCTCCCCTGGGCCCATTCAAGGCAAATTTGATTGAGAGGTGTCTCTACAAGTCTCCTAAGAGTGGAAACTGGAAATGTTCTGGGGGTTGTTCCCAGTGCATAGAGAGCAGAGGTCTGGCCTGACCTTGGGGCCATGAAGACCCACGTGTTTTTGGAGATGCCCCCTGAGTCCCACCTCAGCAGATGGGACCGGTGGCTGTGCCCTCACCTTTAGTCAGTTGAGAAGAGGGAGCCCTGGGAGTTGAACACTCTGCCCCATAGTCATGGCCTAAAGAGAGCAACGGGAGGAGCCCGACCCCAGGATGGGTGGTAGCCTGTGGTGGGTGCCCCCCTCCCCCGTAGACAGCAGAGGGCCAGGTGGAGCGGACTCCTTACTTACCCTTAAATGTCACCAGTGTTTCCTTTTCTTCTGCCATCTGCTTTGCACCCCAGGGAGGAGAGAGACCGAGCGTCGGGGTATAGGAAGAGAGGTCCGAAACCCAAGCGGCTTCTGCTGCAGGTAACCCCGCCAGCTCTGGTGCCATCCCTT
>NW_011494785.1:7325078-7328131 GCF_000754665.1 Bison bison bison | reverse complement strand
GTGGGTAAGTTTCAGTGGGAGGAGTTGGGAAAAGTCAGAATTCGGGCTGGTACCCAGGGGAAGACAGCATGGGTGGGAGACCCGGTGGAGGGAGGGAGGGTGGATGTATGGCTTATGGGATCCTAGAATTTTGAAAGCTTAGAATCTTGTAAATAAATTGATGCTCAGAGTCCCCAAAATACAAAGTTGTAGTATTTGAGAACCTTAGGAGGATAAACTTGAGAGTTGAGGAAACAAGGGGAGTTTGGAATGTTAGAATCTAAGGAGATTCATAGAATTTTGGAATCATAGCCTTGGAATGTCTTAGAAACGTGTCATTTTGAGTGAGAAGAAACCCTCTGCTTGAGGTCTTGAGGGCATGCTGCTACCCTTTGCTGGTTTGCACTGAAAAGAGGATGTAGGCTAGACTGATGTAGTTCCGTGATTCAAGGCACGTCTCTGAGCTCGAGTTTACTCTTCTACAAAATGCGGATGATAACAATACCTGCTGTCCTTAATTTAATAAGGCCCACCTGGGACTTTAAAGCCAAACATAAGGCTTCTTGGTCCATGTGCAGTGTGAGCCATGTCCAGCCTCCTGTCCACTCTAAATTGTAGATCACATGAGGCTTTTGCCAGATTAGATAGGTCTCCCTTCCTGCAGTGGGTGTGATCCCTGGGTTTTGGTGTTGATTGGGTCCTGAGAAAGGGATAGCATGTCAGACATCTCCATGCTGAGCTCTGCGCTCCGTGCTCCTCACAAATGAACACAGTTTATCTGCATGCCAGGCCCACAGGGAGGGTGCATCAGTCATCTGTTGCTGTGTGACAAAGTAACCCTTAACTGAGCAACTGAAGGCAGTAAACGCTTAACACCACACCGTCTCAGTGAGTCAGGAGTCAGGGAGTACCTTAGCTGGTTCCTTAGTGATTCTGGCTCAGATTACTAAGCTGATGTCAGCTGGAAATCCACTCATCTGAAGGCTTGATCGGGGCTGGAGGATCTGCTCCTAACGTGGCTACCCATGTGCCTGGTGCATCAGTGCTGGATGTTGACAGGAGGCCTGGTTCCTCAGTGCTGGGCCTCTCCATAGGGCTGCTGGCTGGCCTCATAGTAGGGCCACTAGCCTCCCCTAGGGTTGGGTAAACAGAGAGCAAGGACAAAGCACCGTGTCCTTAGTGACTTAGCCTCAGAAGTCCCACACTGCAGTATTCAGTACAGAGGGGACTCCACACAGGTATGAATTCCCAGAGGCAGATATTTGGGACCATCTTGGAGGCTGGCTGCTATAATTTCTTCATTTCATTGATGGAAGAAACTGAGGCTCAGGGAGGCCAGTACCAAGTCACACAGCTGGACTAAAACCCAGATCTGACTCCTGGTGCTCCCAGACCCATTAGTAACTATAATTCTCTCATGAAAAAAAAAAAAAAAATTCTCTCATGGTGAGGTAGAGAAGAACAGAACTATACGAGAGTTTCCTCGGCCTGTGAGCCAGGTTGAAGGTAGTTTCTGATAAAGCTGCCTATGGGATAAGCTGTGCAGTGCTGAGGCATTGCCATAGCTTCACAGTCTCCTCCCAGTTAAGCCCTCTTCCCATCGTCATGACAACCCATGCCCATGCCAAGTGATGGGGATTAGCAGGTGGGAGTGGAGCATGGCACTTGCACCTGTGATGACCTCTGTCCCCAGCTTGAGATGTTTGACACGCAGGTCCCATCTGTGGGCCTCACTCTCTTCTGGGAACTCTTGGCCTCTGGTGACAGCAGAGGAGCTCCTGTCCCAGAATGGCCCAGGCCCTCAACATCTTAGCACCGAAGATCTTTCTTGGATTTGTATAAATTTCCCCTAGGAGTCAGTAAGACAAGTGCACAAATTTTAAAACTTCAGCCTTTGAATGATGGAAGCACGTGCCCTCCAGCCCCTTTCAACATGAATGAGGCAGGACATCGACAGGGGTCTGGACCCATTCAGGAACCCCTCCCACCCCACCCTCGCTGCAGCTCAGAGCTGAGGAGGGCCCTGGGGGAACCAAGAGGCATCTGCGGCCTGCCAGCAGTGCACCGTCCCTATAGTTGGGCTGCGCAGTGCACCCCAGCACTGTGTTAACTTTCTCTAAGAAACTTCAGAGCCCTGTGCCTCCCACCATCTCCCTGGCAGCTGACCGTTTCAGCTTTGGGGGTCTGTTAGAAGCAAAGTTTCCTTTCCTATGATGAATAGCTCCTTAATTTATCGGCCGCAGAAATCCTGGTGTGTTTTCTGTCGGCCAGTTTTCCATCTGTACCTCTTGTCTGCTGCTCTGCCGTGGACCGAAGGAAAGTGCCCTGCAGCCCTGGCCCCGTGGCCCTGAGGCCGTGCCTCGGGGGCCAAGATGAAGGCCGAGCAGGACCTGGCCCAGGGGCTGGGGTGCTGGGTGGGGTGCAGGCTGGTTCTGAGCCCCGAAAGTTGGGGAAGGGACCCCCGGGTGGGAGGGACGGCATGCGCCAAGGCGCGGCAGCAGGCGGGAGGGCGGGGCTGCCCCGCCGTGCCCTGGCTTGCCCCCGCAGCGGCTGTACAGCATGGACCTGCGGAGCTCCCACAAGGCCAAGGGCAAGGAGAAGCTCTGCTTCTCCCTGACGCGCCCACTCGGCAGCGGGAGCCCCGAGGGGTGGTCAAGGCGGGGCGCCCGAGCTGGCGGACAAGGGCCCCTTGGTGCCCACCCTGCCCTTCCCGCTCCGCAAGCCCCGCAAGGCCCACAAGTACCGTGCGGCTCTCACGCAAGAAGTTCCCGCCCCGCGGGCCCAACCTGGAGAGTCACAGCCATCGACGGGAGCTCTTCCTGCAGGAGTCACCGGCCCAGGACGTCCTGCAGGCGGCCAGCGAGTGGGAGCCTGCTGAGCAACCCCCCGAAGAGGAGGGTAAGGCAGCCCGGCCCCCGGCGCAGACCCAGGGACCCTCAGAGCTGGCAAGGCCCCTCGAGTTGTCAGGGCCCAGAGAGGGTCCCCTCAGCCTGCGGGGAACCCTGGCACCTAGCCCAGAGTTCTTTCCGTGGTCCCACTCGGAAGTAGCGCGTGTCCAGCCCGGGAAGATAAAT
>NW_011494785.1:7323584-7324881 GCF_000754665.1 Bison bison bison | reverse complement strand
CCCCCCCCCTCCCCCACGCCCCGTCTGTCTGTCTGTCTGTCTATCCGTCTGTTCCACGGCTGCAGCAGAGGCAGACCTGGGCGAGGGGCCCCCTTCTTGGACACCCACGCTCCCCTCAAGTGAAGTGACAGTGACCGACATCACCGCCAACTCCATCACCGTCACCTTCCGCGAGGCCCAGGCCGCCGAGGGCTTCTTCCGAGACCGCAGCGGGAAGTTCTGATCCGCCATTTTTAACTCTTCTTAAACTGTTTTCTGGGGCTCGGGGTGGGGACTTCCGGAAATGAGGGGGTTAGGGCGGGATAATTATTTTATTTAAAAAAAAAAACAACAACGAAAACATTGACCAGGAGAAGGGGTGATGGTCCCAACACTGTCCCGCCCACCCGCCCCTTTCTCTGCGCGGACGGACAGACAGACGTTTACAGAGCTGGGGCGGGGCGAGGCCTGGGCAGGCCTGGCACTGCTCTGTCACTTGGGACGCCGTCTCCAGGGTAGGACGGGGACAGGGCCAGCCTCCCCCGGACCCCTCTGGCCTGCTTCTTCTCCGGAGAGATAGCAACCGGCCCCGGGACTAAAGGAGGACGGGAAGACCTGAACCCTCCCCCCGAGCACCTTGCCCCCGCCTTTCTGGTTGGTTACCCCTTTTCCCTTCTGTGTGTGTGTTTGGGGAGGGGTCTTTCCTTTTAACTTTGCACTCCAGCTCTTCGAGGGAGATGGAGACTGGCTTTGAGCAAAAGCGACGGGGTCTGAGAGCTTAGGGGCAGCCGGGAAGGGTTGGAGATGGCTGGGCACAACCCAGAAAGGTCTCTCCCTTCCCCGGGTGGGGTGGTTGCCAGCCAATAAACCCCTTCGCTGAGAGCTACTCCCCAGCCCACCCCACCCCACCTGGCCTGTGAAAACCGGTCACATGCGCACCTGGCCTCACAGGTGTGTGCACTGTCCTTCGTGCCCTCGTGACTGCACGCACATGTCCGTAGCCGTGTGCAGCAGGTCTTGGAAACTTCCTGTATAGAAGCCCTGACCAGGTGAATGGGGGGTGGAGGGGGTGGGGTGAATCACAGCATAAAAGAGCTTGCCATAGGCAACCCCCAGCGCTTCACCTGACAGGACCTGTCCAATCAGCGTGCTGGCGCCCTCACTGGAGGGCAGGGGTCGGCTGGGGCGGGGCGGCCAGATGGCCTCCAGTGCTCCAGGTGTGGGATGCCCTCTTGAGGTTTCACCTGGCCAGTCACATGTGTGCCCTGCACCAGCGCAGTCACGGGTGTGCAAGTGTGTGTGTGTATGCCCTGCATCA
>NW_011494785.1:7317746-7323370 GCF_000754665.1 Bison bison bison | reverse complement strand
CCAGACGTGGGTGTGGGTGGTCAGGGAGGGAGAGAGCGTCCCACCACCTTCTCAGGGCAGCCCTTGACTCCTGACACCCTTCCTCCTCCTGTTGTGGGTCTTCTCTGCATCCACCCTCAACGCTGCAGCTGGGACTAACCTTGTTTCCCCCTGGGGGGACCTCTGTCATGTCTTCCTGTGATCGGGCTGTAGCGGAGGGCGGGTCAGGCTGTGTCCAAGCCCCGCCCCCTGCCCCCGCCCTGGTAGGGCCTGTGTCTGCCAGAAGAGGGGGCGCTCTGTTTCTAGTTTGCACAGAGGCGTCCTGTGGACTAGTGGCTTCTCCCCGTAGTGAGGAGTGACCTCTTCCCTACCCTGGCCCTGTAGGGGAGAAGCCAGGTTGGGGGTGGGCACCAGGGGAGCAAGCACAAGACTGGCTCCCTCCCCTGTCCCCATCTCAGGCCAGGCACTGGGTCCCGACCCCCGCTCCCTGCCCCAGGGCCAGCTCCATGCTCTGCTTTGTCCTCAGGAAGTAGGCAGAATCCTGCTGAGGCTCCTCCAATAGGGCAGTTCTTCCCCAGACCCCTTCTTCCCAAGTTCCCAAACCAAAGACACCCTGCAACCCCATTTTTCTTTGGGGTGCCTTGCTGGCCAAATTCCAGATCGCTGCGTGTGGGTCCCCTCTTCCTCCTCAGTCCTTTGTTGTCCAGGGTCAATTCAGTGCTTCCACTGGGGGATGGCACCACCCCCAACCCCATGACTTGATTGACCCCCAGCCTAGGGGTTTGTGTCTAGAGGAGTATGTGGGGGTGGAACGGGGAACCGAGGGGCTGTGGGGAACCCTCCTGCCTGGAGCCCTGGGGAGGGGATGGGCAGCCAGAGTGGACCGATGTCCCAGGTCAGGGGCTCCTGGCAGAGGGGAGGGTGGTGGCAGGGGCCTCGCTGTGATAGAAAGATGCTGGCCCTGGCTTTGAACTTGACTGGCAGCTTCCAATAGAAGTCACACCCACACCATTCCTGGGGACAGGTGGCCTCCTCCGCCCTCACTTTGAAGAGCTGTTTGCATCATGTGCTGGTTTGGGGGGGTGCTCTTTTGTGGGACGAGGTGGCTGCTGCGGTGGAACACTGCTTGACTCTCAACCCTTCACGGCCTGCAGGGTGCCCTGCTGTCTGGAGGGCTGAACCCTGGCAGCCAAAGCTCTTAGGACCTACCCACCCAGGACACAGGACGGAGACCTTTGCGAGGGGTTGGAAGTGGCCTTCAGGCCTTCTCCAGCCCTGAGCATCCCAGTGGGGCTTGGGGTGAGGGGAAAAGCTGGGCACGACCTTCCTCCCCACCCCATAGCCACCCCAGAAGGCCAGTACTCAATCGAGGAGGGGGCATTGAAAAAGTTGGACCACCTGCCTTTCCTTCCCCCAGGCCCACCTGTTTTGAATGTAGAGACCGGTTGGTACTTTTGTTTTGCTGTGGGGTGGGGCAAAGGGCATGTTCTCTGCCCCTGGCACGGCCACCCCCCTGCTGATGCCGCAGGCCACTCCAGGACCACCTCTGCTCTCAGGATGGTGGTCCGGTCGCCAGCTTCCTCCTTGGCTCCTGCCCCGGGAGAGGGCGCTTCGCTGGTCCGGTGGTTTTTGCCTTCGCTTTATAACTGGCCCGCCGGGCCTCCAGGGCTCAGCACAAGAACGCTTCCTTTGCACAGAATGAGCGTCGAGCTTTGTTCAGACTAAATGAATGTATTTGGGAGGGGTTGGGGGGCACGAGTCAATTCCAAGCACATGCCTTTTCTGAGTGAGCGTGTGCGGGGAGAGCTGGAGCAGATGCAGAGCGTGGTTTTATTTTTCTACTGATGTTGGTAAGAGTCTGTATAGCATCTATTTATTTAGATGATTTATCTGGTAAATGAGGCAAAAAAAATTATTAAAACATTAAAGATGATTTTAGAAAAAAAGCTTTTGGACACCTGATCTTTGCTTGCGATGGCGTCACAGCCATGCCGAGGGAAGAGCTGCACCCCTGGGGTGAGCCCTCCAGACCTCTCAGACCCATCCCCGCCCCAGATCCATCTTGGCAATACACTGGGCCAGCGCCAGGCATCCGCATTGGCTTGTTAATCTTGAGATCTGGAGGTGCTCTCGTACCTGTACATTCTCCCTGTCTGGTTAATTTTCCCCTCTAATTCTCAGACCCTCACATGCAGCCCCACACGTGGTCTCAGTACTCCCACTCCTGTGTGTCAGTGGGCCTTACAGTTCTTCAGGAGGATAAGGCATTTCCTCCTGGGAAGGAGTGAGCTGTCTCTGGACAATGCTGGGATGAGGAGGGGAGATGAAGGTGAATTGAGAAGGAAAAGAGTGACCTTGAGGGATATCTGCCTCAGGTGTGGCCCTCACATGGGCACCAGGTGGTCCATAGGCTAACAATGCCAGCCAGAGGAGTCAGGGGATTCTGGTGGGCAAGGTTCTTAGATCCTTTATCCCTAATGTTTTCATCCCAGGGCTTCGGGTTCTGATTCCTTCCTGTTGGCCCTCAGCATAAGAGGCCCGTGAGGCCGTTTGTTCAGTCTCCTTTGCAGCTCTGCCTCTCTTAACGACTAAATGTTGGGCCCCACGGCCCGCAGGATATGTCCCATGGCTGCCAGATGTCAGGGGCCTTTTAAACACTAATAAATAAAATGCAAAAAATATGATTCATTTACATACACGAGGAGCTTCCCAGGTGGTGCTAGGGGTAAATGCAGGTGACATAAGAGATGTGGGTTCAGTCCCTAGGTTGGGAAGATCCCCTGGAGAAAGAAATGGCAACCCACTCCAGTATTCTTGCCTGGAGAATCCCATGGACAGAGGAGCCTGGTGGGCTACAGTTCACGGGTTGCAAAGTCAGACACTACCGAAGGGACTTGGCACACACACCACACACATACATCTATGAAAAATAACTATACTCTCCAAAACAACATCTAGAAGAGGGACTTCCCTGGTAGTCCAGTGATTAAGAATCTACCTTCCAGTGCTGGGGATGAGGGTTAAATACCTGATCTTGGAACTAAGAATCCCATATGCTGCAGGGCAACTACTGAGCCCGAGAACCACAGCTAGAGAAGTCCAGGTTCCGCAACAAAGCCCATGGGCTGCAACCAAGACCTGATGCAGCCAAATAAATAAAATATTTAAAATAGAGAAAACCTAGAAGGCCCAAGTTGAGAGTGGGCTGACCTGGGTCTGCCAATTCTTTGTTCGAGCTTTCACACTGAGCCAAGTCCACATTCAGGGCCACCGTCTTGTATCCAGTGCTTTATCTCTGCCACCCGTCCCAGGGCACCGCACAGTCAGGAATTATCACAGAGGTCTGACTGTGGGGGACCTGTTTCCATGTCCCACCCTACGGATCTGCTTCTGAGACCCATGTCCACAACTCTGTCTTAGCTTCAGTTTCTGTTACGGATGGAATTGTGTTTCCAGAACCAGCCCCACCCTCCTCACCTCCCTGAATGCACAAGTTGAAGTCTCGACCTCCAGGGCTTCAGAGTATGACTTTGTTTGGAGATTGAGTCTTTACAGAGATAATCAAGTGTAAATGATATCATTAGCCTGGACCCTAATCCAATTTGACTGGTGGGAAATTTGGGCCCGAGACAGAGAGGGGAAATGATAAGAACAGACACAGGGAGAAGGTGGCCGTCTACCAACCGAGGAGAGAGGCCTGGAACACATCCTTCCCTCAGCCTCAGAAAGAACCAGCCCTGCCAACACTTTGATCCCAGACTTCCAACCCCCAAACTGTGTCGGAATAAATTTCTGTTTTTAAGCCATCCAGTCTTACTTCATTAGAGCAGCTAGCTCCTGAAAACTGCTACGGTATTTATGAGAACAGAGTCTGAGACTAGGCTTGGGTATAGGTCTGAGACTTTATTTTGGAGGTGGTCCCAGGGAGCAGGGTAAGGACTAGGGAGAGAGGGATGGGGAAGGAGGAAAAGCATGTCATTGAGGTTGATGCCGTGGGCAAGAGGGTTGATTCCACCTGGACTTTGTGAGAAGCATTCCAGTCCCCCGCCTCCAAGTGGTCCCCCACCACCCGGAGGACTGGAGATGGGAATGTTTATCTGAAGCCTCCTGTCTGTCATTGGCAAGGGTGCCGGGGTGCTGAGTCCCTTGTACCTAGAGGCCAAGGGTATCAGGAGAGTCCATGGGGCAGGAAGTGAAGATGGCCCATCCATCCTCCCATGGCTAAAATCATTGATGAGGACGAGAGGACAGGAGGCAAGCACCCAGAAAGAAGATGATCCAGCCAGCTTTTCGTTCTGAGTTTCAGGTGGCTGTGGGCACATAAGTGGTAGGTGTTGAGGCCCTGCCCCCACCGGTGCGAGGCCTCGCACCAAGGCCTCAGAGGCGGGGCCCAGAACCAAGGACGCCGCTGGCGCTGACTGAGCCCCTTTGTAACTGTTGCCCCCAACCCCCCATCATCACCAACAAGCTTCCTGACTCCCAATTAGGCAAAGATGCCAACCCAGTAAATGCCCTATAGCGCCCCAACCGGTCATCTAACGCCAGCCTTCCAGCGGGAATTTCCTTTGTCTTGAGGCTATAAAAATTGGCTACTGACCAACGAACGCGGTCAACTCTCCCTGGCCTGTCAGGAGTTGTCGGTCCCCCACGCTCACAGTGCCCACTTTATCTCTGCTCTTTGTTCTTAATAAACTCTTTTCTGCTGTACTCTGTGTCTGGAAATTCTTTTCCAACCCACGCTCGGATCGCCTCAACAGTAGATAAAGCCACAGGGGTGATGGAGAGGGGGCCAAGGTCAGAGTTGGTTTGGAGGAGGCGAGAAGGCAGCATGTGGGTGAGTTCCAGCTGCTTCTTAGTTCCTGACCCGGGGGAGTCTGGTCTCTGCCCTGGCAGCTCCTTGAAAACTCCAGTTAGAGCGTAGGGGACTCAGCAGGCTCTGCCCTCAGCTCCGAGCCTCGACTCTGATTGTGGGTCCCCAAGAAAAGTTGCATAGGACTCTGGTATGAATTCGCAGCCTGACACTCAGGTGTGTTACCTGAATACAACCTGCTGCGGTGGCATTGTTACTGTGCTCATTTTCATGGGTGGGACAGACAGGGTGTGGTTAGCTCTTCAGGTGCACCTAGCCAGGTCGTAGAGAGCTGTGTCCACTGCCAACGGGCTTCCTAGGTGGTGCTAGTGGTTAAGAACCCGCCTGCCAATGCAGGAGACTTAAGAGATGCTGGTTCTATACCTGGGCCGGGAAGATCCCCTAGAGGAGGGCATGGAAACCCACTCCAGTATTCTTGCCTGGAGAATCCCGTGGACAGAGGAGGCTGCGGGACTACTGTCCATGGGGTCACAACGAGTCAGACATGAGTGAGTGACTTAGCACACCGTAGGGGGCATGGGTTAAATCCCTGGTTGGGGGAGTAGAATCCTGTATACCTCAGCCCAAAAGGAAAAAAACAACGAGTTAAAAAGGAAAAGCTGAAGAACAAGAAAGAAGGCAAGTCGAGAAGGAAGACAAAACCTGGAAAAGAGAGGAAGGGTTTAAAGCAAGTGGGAGGAAAGACAAGGGTCCGATGGAGCCCGGGAACAGGAGGGGAGAAGACAGCGGAGGAAAGGAGGCCACTGACCTTGAGAAGCCTCGTGGAGACCCACAA
>NW_011494785.1:7315000-7317646 GCF_000754665.1 Bison bison bison | reverse complement strand
GGAGACCCACAAGGCCAGCTACCACAAAAAGGAGAGAAGAGGACCCGCAGAAGGTGAGGAGGGAGAGGGCCCTGGTCTGGGAACAGGCAACCACCAGCCTTCCCGACTTTCTGAAGGTCCCCAGCTGTCCTTGAAAGGGGAAGAAACATCAGCTCCCAGCATTAGGGCTTCAGTGCAGTCATGTAGGGACGTGAGAGTTGGACCATAAAGAAGGCTGCTGGTTGAAGAATCGATGCTTTGGAACTGCGGTGCTGGAGAAGACTCTTGAGAGTCCCTTGGACAGCAAGGAGATCAAACCAGTCCATCCTAAAGGAAATCAAGCATGAATATTCATTGGAAGGACTGATACTGAAGCTGAAGCTCCAATCTTACTTCCCTCTCCAATACTTTGGCCACCTAAGGCAAAGAGCTGACTCACTGGAAAAGACCCTGATGCTGGGAAAGATTGAAGGCAGAAGGAGAAGAGGGTGACACAGGAAGAGGTGGTTGGGTGGCATCACTGATTCAATGGACATGAAATTGGGCAAACTCCGGGAGATAGTGAGGGACAGGGAGGCCTGGCATGCTGCAGTCCGTGGGGTCGAAAAGAGTTGCACACAACCTAGCTACTGAACACCAACAGTGGCCTTAAAGCACCCCCCAGCCCCACCTTCTGGAGCTTCTACCCACTTCTTTTTTTTTAGTTAATTAATGGATTTATTTATTAGCTGTGCTGGTCCTATGTTGCCCTGCGGGCTTCTCTCTAGTTTCGGTGCCTGAGTTTCTCACTGCGGTGGCTTCTTTTGCTGCGGAGTGGGGGGCCGTATCTAGGGTGCAAGGCCTTCAGTAGTTGCAGTTCCCGGGCTCTACAGCACAGGACCACAGGTTTACTCTTCGATATGTGGGATCTTCCCAGGTCAAGGCTCAAACCTGTGTCTCCTGCACTAGCAGGAAAATTCTTTACCACTGAGCCACCAGGGAAGCCCTGTACCCACTTCTTGCTGAAGACAGGCCTGGCTGGGCTGAGTCTCTCCAGACCCTGCCCTCTACAACCTAGCACCCCACTGAAGCTGACACTCCTAGTCTCTGTATCAGTGTCCCAAGGCCACCAGAACAAAGGACCACAGGAGGGGGTGAGGTAGGGACTGGAGCAGGACCTCACACTTCTAGAGGCTAGGAGCTTGAGGTCTCGGAGTTGGATGAGCTGTTTCTCCTGAGGCTTCTCTCTTTGGCTTGTAGACGGCCATCTTCTCCCCGTGTCTTCACGCGGCCTTCCTTCTGTGTGGGTCTGTCCCCTCTTAAAAGGACTCATACTGAAGTAGGGTTTACCCCTATGACCTCATGTAACTTAATCTCCCCTTTAAAGTTTCTTACTCCAAATGCAGTCACATTCTGAGATCCTGGGGGTTAGATCTCCAACATGATTTTTTTAATTTGTATTTTATTAAAAAAAAAACTTTTTATTTTGTATTGGAGCATAACTGATTGACAGTGTTGTGCTAGTTTCAGGGGAACAGTGAAGGGACTCACCCACACATATCAGCTCAGCTCAGGCGCTCAGTCGTGTCCGACTCTGCGACCCCATGGACTGCAGCACGCCAGGCTTCCCTGTCCATCACCAACTCCCGAAATGCACTCAAACTCACGTCCATCAGGTCGATGACGCTATCCAACTGTCTCATCCTCTGTCGTCCCCTTCTCCTCCTGCCTTCAATCTTTCCCAGCATCAGGATCTTTTCCAATGAGTCAGTTCTTTGCATCAGGTGGCCAAAGTATTGGAGTTTCAGCTTCAGCATCAGTCCTTCCAATGAATATTCAGGACTGATTTCCCTTAGGATGGACTGGTTGGATCTCCTTGCAGTCCAAGGGACTCCCAAGAATCTTCTCCAACACCACAGTTCAAAAGCATCAATTCTTCGGCACTCAGCTTTCTTTATAGTCTCTCACACCCATATATGACTACTGAAAAAACCATAGCTTTGACTAGATGGACCTTTTTGGCAAAGTAGTGTCTCTGCTTTCTAACATGCTATCTAGGTTGGTCATAGCTTTTCTTCCAAGGAGCAAGCATCTTTTAATTTCATGGCTACAGTCACCATCGGCAGCAGTTTTGGAGCCCCCCAGAATAAAGTCTCTCATTGTTTCCAGTTTGCCCATCTATTTGCCATGAAGTGATGGGACCAGATGACATGATCTTAATTTTTTGAATGTTGAATTTTAAGCCAACTTTTTCACTCTCCTCTTTCTCTTTCATCAAGAGGCTCTTTAGTTCTTCTTCACTTTCTGCCATAAGAGTGGTGTCATCTGCATATCTGAGGTTATTGATATTTCTCTCTGCAATCTTGATTGCAGCTTGTGCTTCATCCAGCCCAGCCTTTCTCATGATGTACTCTGCATATAAGTTAAATAAGCAGGGTGACAATATACAACCTGGACATACTCCTTTCCCGATTTGGAACCAGTCTGTTGTTCCATGTTCAGTTCTAACTGTTTCTTCTTGACCTGCATACAGATTTCTCAAGAGGCAGGTCAGGTGGTCTACTATTCCCATCTGTTTAAGAATTTCCCACAGTTTGTTGTGATGCACACAGTCAAAGGCTTTGGCATAGTCAATAAAGCAGAAGTAGATGTTTTTCTGGAACTCTCTTGCTTTTTCGATGATCCAAC
>NW_011494785.1:7310687-7314830 GCF_000754665.1 Bison bison bison | reverse complement strand
TCTGCAATGCGGGAGACCTGGGTTCAATCCCTGGGTTGGGAAGATCCCCTGGAGAAGGGAAAGGCTACCCACTCCAGTATTCTGGCCTGGAGAATCCCATGGACTGTATAATCCATGGGGTTGCAAAGAGTCAGACATGACTGAGCGACTTTCACACGTGTCTACGAAAATTCAGTTAACCCTCAAGTTAAGAAGAAAGGGGGGGAATTTTAATTGAGCCAAACAGAGGATTTTAACCTGGGGAACAGAGTCTCAGAAAGCTCTTAGAATTATTCTGCCTGTTAATTAGAAGTCAAGGGCAGAGATGTTTACATTTTTAAGACAAAGGACCCTACGTCAAAGGGACACACTGCTATTTCACATAAAGTTCACCGAGGATACATAAATCCAGGTAAGCCTGGACAAAGTGAGCAGTGAGTCACCATGACCCCCTGCAGAGACAGGAAAGAGTGCTGTTCTTTACGAAGTTACGTTGCCAGCGTCTGAAGAAAGGGGAAAAGTTGATCTTTATGGTTGAGCAGGCACTTCTTTCTTTGAGAAACTCTGGTTAATGTGTAGTGCAGATGCATATTGCAAGTTAGGGAGGGAAGGCGGAGGCCCAAACAAACACACACACGCAGAGAAAATTTTAATTTTTCTCGTCCCGCCCTATTATATAAATTTTATTTCGTCACTTGTGATTAGGTTCAGGTCTTGCATCTGCAGCAGGAACATCACAAAAGTGACCTGTGTTGTCATGGTACCCCATTCGCGTGCCGTTCCTCATGTTGTCCAGTTTATTTGATTAAGGAGGCGCCTGCCAGGCTTCTCCACTGTGAAGTTACTTCTTTTGCTTTGAAATTAATAACCATTTCTGGGAAAGGTTCACGCATGCCTTGGAGATATTACAGATTTGGTTTCAGACTACCACAATAGAATGAATACTGAAATAAAGCAAGTCGCAAGAATATTTTGGATTCCTAGCCCATATAAGGGTTTTGTTTACACTCCCCTGTAGGCTACTAAGTGTGCGGTAACATTATGTTTTTTAAGAGTGTACATACCTTGGGAATTCCCTGGCAGTCAAGTGGCTAAGATTACACTTCCACTTGCAGGGGCTCGGACCTAAGATCCTGCATGCCGCATGGTGCTGCCAAAAAAAAATTTAAGTACACACTTTAGCTTACAAATACAAAACAATAAAAGCAAATTAAAATGGTAATGTCAAAGATCACCGACCAGAAATCAACACAACATGGTTAAGCAATTATCCTCCAATTAAAAATAGATTTTAAAAATAATAAGAAAAAAGATCACAGATCACCATAACAAAATAATAATGAAAACCTTTGAAATATTGAAAGTATTGCTAACATGGGTCACAGAGACACGAAGTGAGCAAATATTGTAAGAAAAACACTGCTTGTAGACTTGCTCCACGCAGGCTACCACAGACCTTCAGTTTGTAAAAAATGCAGTGCCTGTGAAACGCAAAAAAGGGGAACGCAATTAAACGAAGTCTGCCTGTAATTTGAAACTATGGAAAATCCAATTCCTCATCATACATTCAATGTAGTTATTAACATTTATTTATATTAGTATGGATTCAGGGTTCCCTATTTTATTCAATGACTGTCATCCATTATTATCACAACTTGCTCAAAAGCTCAAAATTTATCAGTTTGGCCAATTTTAGCCTAGTTGGCTGCTATAGCTTTAGAGTATGTTTGACATTTAATATGTTCAAAGTTTTTAAATATCTGACAAGGCAATTCCCCTTTCCACAACATTGTTGTTCTTTTTCAGAATCATTTTGGCTATTCCTGCAGATTTTTCTCTTTCCATATTGAGGTTAGAATTGGATTTGTCAAATTATGTAAGAATTCCAAATGAAATCTTTGTTAATACTCTTTCGAATTTATTGAAGAGAAGGAAAAGTAAAATATTTTCCCTGGGAACATTAAATGTTTCTTCACTTCATGTAGCTCTATTTTATGTCCTTTATTATATTGTTGCAATTCTGTTCATAAAGTGTACATATTGCTTCTTGGGTTTCCCTGGTGGCTCAGCAGTAGAGAATCCAGTTGCAATGCAGAAGACGAGGGTTCCATCCCTGAGTCGGGAAGATCTGCTGGAGTAGGAAATGGCAACCCACTGCAGCCTTCTTGCCTGGGAAGAGGAGCCTGGCGGATTACAGTGCATGGAGTCACAAGAGTCAGAGCCGACTTAGCAGCTAAACCACCACATATCTCATCTTCAGACTCATGCTAGGCATTCCATAAATTTTATCACAGTTGTGAATAGCATCCCCATACCAGACACACACAAATATTTCTAAATTAGTTATCACTAATTTGTGCCCACACCTTGATTCCAGACTTCTGCTCTCCAGAAGTGTAAAAGGATACATTTCTGTTGCTCAAAGTCACCCCATTGGCGGTACTTTTTTATGGCAGCCTTGGAAACCAGTCCGATGTAAGTGTCTACAAATAGTGGTCTGATGAGCTAGTGACTGGGCTTCCCAGGTGGCACAGGGGTAAAGAATCCAATGAAGACGCTAGGGAAGACTCCTTCCCATGGCTTCTCCAGGTGGGGCCTTTTCTCGTGCTGTGCTGATACCCCTTGGCATTCCTGGGCTTGTAGATCATTACTCCAGCCTCCACCTCTGTCCCCACATGAAATTCTCCATGCAAATCTGTGTCTTTCCTCTTCCTAAAGGACTACCAGTCGTGTTAGATGAAGGGTCCACCCTGCTTTGGTGTGATCTGACCATACATAATTATCTCTGCAATGACTCTATTTCCAAATAAGGACAACATTCTGAGGTCCTGGGAAGAGTATTAATTTGGGCGGATACTGCTCAACTTGGTGCATACATATTTCACATTTATTATTAAAAGCTTTTGTCTCTCTCTGTCTTTTTTCTCTGAATTTTGACTGTACTGGGTTTTTGTGGTGGCAGTCAGGCATCTCTTGTTGCAGTGCAAGGCCTTCTGTAGTTGTGGAGCACAGGCTGCAGTGAATGCAGACTCACTGACTTCTCGAGTTGCTGTGCTGGCTTAGTTGCCCCAAGGCATGTAGGATCTTAGTTCCCTGACCAAGGATTGAACCCTGCATTGGAAGGCAGACTCTTGTTTGGGCTATTCAGAGTCTGTTGTATTTCCACACAAATTTTAAAACTATTCATTGCATTTCTATTAAAAAAAATGCCTATGGTTTTTGATAGTGATTGCTTTGAATCTGTAGATTGCCTTGAGTAGCGTGCTCATTTTAACAATATTACTAAGAACACTGTATATCTTTCCATCTGTGTCATCTTCAGTTCTTTCACCAGTGTCTTCAGTTCAGTTCAGTTGCTCCGTTGTGTCTGACTCTTTGCGACCCCATGGATAGCAGCACGCCAGGCCTCCCTGTCCATCACCAACTCCCAGAGTTTACCCAAACTCATGTCCATTGAGTCGGTGATGCCATCCAACCATCTCATCCTCTGTCATCCCGTCCTCCTCCTGCCCTCAATCTTTCCCAGCATCAGGGTCTTTTCCAATGAGTCAGCTCTCCAAATCAGGTGGCCAAAGTATTGGAGTTTCAGCTTCAATCAGTGTCTTACAGTTTTCCAAGTATCTGTCTTTTGCATCCTTAGGTAGATTCATTCCTAAGTATTTTATTCTTTTTGATGTGATGGTAAATGGGATTGTTTCCTTAATTTCTGTTTCTTTTTTTAAAAAAATATTTCTTTGGCTGCATTGAGTCTTAGCTGCAGCACGTGGGATCTTTAGTTGCAGCCTGTGGAAACCGGTTCCCTGACCAGGGACCAAGACCTGGGCCCCTGCACTGGAAAATTCTGAAAGAGACAGGAATACCAGACCACCTGACCTGTCTCTTGAGAAACCTATATGCAGGTCAGGAAGCAACAGTTAGAACTGGACATGGAACAACAGACTGGTTCCAAATAGGAAAAGGAGTACGTCAAGGCTGCATATTGTCACCCTGCTTATTTAACTTATATGCAGAGTACATCATGAGAAATGCTGGGCTGGAGGAAGCACAAGCTGGAATCAAGATTGCCGGGAGAAATATCAATAACCTCAGATATGCAGATGACACCACTCTTATGGCAGAAAGTGAAGAGGAACTCAAAAGCCTCTTGATGAAAGTGAAAGAGGA
>NW_011494785.1:7299557-7310396 GCF_000754665.1 Bison bison bison | reverse complement strand
GCCGAAGAATTGATGCTTTTGAGCTGTGGTGTTGGAGAAGACTCTTGAGAGTCCCTTGGACTGCAAGGAGATCCAACCAGTCCATCCTAAAGGAGATCAGTCCTGGGTGTTCATTAGAAGGACTGATGTTGAATCTGAAACTCCAATACTTTGGCCACCTGATGCAAAGAACTGACTCATTGGAAAAGACTCTGATGCTGGGAGGGATTGGGGGCAGGAGGAGAAGGAGGTGACAGAGAATGAGATGGCTGGATGGCATCACTGACTCAATGGACATGAGTTTGCGTAAACTCCAGGAGTCAGTGGTGGACAGGGAGGCCTGGCGTGCTGTGGTTCATGGGGTCGCAAAGAGTCAGAGACAAATGAGCAACTGAACTGAACTGACATGAGTGCAATTATGCAGTACTTTGAGCATTCTTTGGCAATGCCTTTCTTAGGGACTGGAATGAAAACTGACCTTTTCCAGTCCTGTGGCCTCTGCTGAGTTTTCCAAATTTGCTGGCATCTTGAGTGCAGCACTTTCACAGCACTATCTTTTAGGATTAAAAACAGCTCAACTGGAATTCCATCACCTCCACTAGCTTAGGTCTACTTGACTTTACATTCCAGGATGTCAGGCTCTAGGTGAGTGTTTCCACCATCATGATTATCTGGGTCATAAAGATCTTTTCTGTACAGTTCTTCTGTGTATTCTTGCCAGCTCTTCTTAATATCTTCTGCTTCTGTTAGGTCCCTACAATTTCTGTCCTTTATTGTGCCCATCTTTGTATGAAATGTTCCCTTGGTATCTCTAATTTTTTTGAAGAGATCTCTAGTCTTTCCCATTCTATTGTTTTCCTCTATTTCTTTGCATTGATCACTGAGGAAGGCTTTCATATCTCTCCTTGCCATTCTTTGGAACTCTGCATTCAAATGGGTATATCTTTCCTTTTCTCCTTTACTTTTTGCTTCTCTTCTTTTCACAGCTATTTGTAAGGCCTCCTCGGACAGCCATTTTGCTTTTTTGCATTTCTTTTTCTTGGGGATGGTCTTGATCCCTGTCTCCTGTACAATGTCGTGAACCTCCATCCATAGTTCATCAGGGACTCTATCAGATCTAGTCCCTTAAATCTATTTCTCACTTCCACTGTATAATCATTAGGGATTTGATTTAGGTCACCCCTGAATGGTCTAGTGGTTTTCCCTTCAATTTAAGTCCGAATTTGGCAATAAGGAGTTCACGATCTGAGCCACAGTCAGCTCCCGGTCTTGTTTTTGCTGACTGTATAGAGCTTCTCCATCTTTGGCTGCAAAGAATATAATCAATCTGATTTTGGTGTTGACCATCTGGTGATGTCCATGTGTAGAGTCTTCTCTTGTGTTGTTGGAAGAGGGTGATTGCTGTGACCAGTGCATTCTCTTGGCAAAACTCTATTAGCCTTTGCCCTGCTTCATTCTGTACTCCAAGGCCAAATTTGCCTGTTACTTCAGGTGTTTCTTGATTTCCTACTTTTGCATTCCAGTCCCCTATAAGGAAAAGGACATCTTTTTTGGGTGTTAATTCTAGAAGGTCTTATAGGTCTTCATAGAACCTTTCAACTTCAGCTTCTTCAGCATTACTGGTCTGGGCATAGACTTGGATTACTGTGATATTGAATGATTTGCCTTGGAAATGAACAGAGATCATTCTGTCGTTTTTGAAATTGCATCCAAGTACTGCATTTCAGACTCTTTTGTTGACTATATGGCTACTCCATTTCTTCTAAGGGATTCTTGCCCACAGTAGTAGATATAATGGTCATCTGAGTTAAATTCACCCATTCCAGTCCATTTTAATTCACTGATTCCTAAAATGTCAATGTTCACTCTTGCCATCTCCATGTTGTTTTTGCTTTGGCTCCGTCTCTTCATTCTTTCTGGAGATATTTCTCCACTGGGACTGCAGCATGCCAGGCTTCCCTGTCCATCACCAACTCCTGGAACTTACTCAAACTCATGTCCATTGCATCAGTGATGTCATCCAGCCACCTCATCCTCTGTCATCCCCTTCTCCTCCTGCCTTCAATCTTTCCCAGCATCAGGGTCTTTTCCAGTGAGTCAGTTCTTTGCATCAGATGGCCAAAGTATTAGAGTTTCAGCATTAGTCCTTCCAATGAATATTCAGGACTGATTTCCTTTAGGATTGACTGATTGGATTTCCTTGCAGTCCAAGTGATTCTCAAGAGTCTTCTCCAATACCACAGTTCAAAAGCATCAGTTCTTTGGCACTCAGCTTTCTTTTTTAGCTGTTATTTTTAAAAATTTTTAATTGTATAAAATTTAATTTGCCTGATATCTTTTTGTTCATCCCTTTGTCTCTTTGTTCATCCCTTTATTTCCAAGCTCTATCACTTAAAAAGTATTTTTTTTTTGTAAGCGGTGTGGAAATATTTATTCTGTTCACATTTTGTGTTGTGTTAGTCGCTCAATTGTGTCCAATTCTTTGGGACCCCATTGACTGTAGCCCACCAGTCTCCTCTATCCATGGAATTTTCTAGGCAAGAATACTGGAAGCAGGTTGCCATTCCCTTCTTCAGGGGATCTTCCCAACTCAGGAATCAAACCCAGGTCTCCTGCATTACGGGCAAATTCTTGACCACCTGAGCCACCACGGAAGCCCCTCTGTTCACATTCAGTGTAATACATTAGATTTTACTCTTCTCATCTTATGCTGTGTTCATTATTTATTTTAACTGTTTCCTGTCCCTTTCCTCCATCCTGATGGGACTGTTGGCAGTGGGGGCAGTCGAAGCAGGGATTCTTTGTTAGTATCCAGCTGCTGTGGGTGAAGCATGCCATCACCAGCAGTCCTGGCCACTAGACCAGCTAGCAGCATAGTTTGGAGGCTTCCTGGCAGTGAAGCCTTCAAATCTAGTTCCTCGTCCTTCCTAGAGATTCCGTGAACCATCCAACATCTTTCTATTAAATGTTTTTTCTGTGTCAGGAATTTCAGCATTCCAGGAATGCCTGTTGCTTCAACCAAGAACACCGGAAAACAGTTTCAAGTCTGTTCTTTCCCCAGTCAAGGCTGTGGTCAACTTCATGCAATAAAGTTTTACTTTGCTTATTAACAATATTTGATTTATTATTTTACTTGGCTGTGCCAGGTCGTAGTTGTAACATATGGGGTCTTTTGGTTTCGGCTTGCAGGATCTTTAGTTGTGGCATGTGGGATCTCATTGTCCCCTGACCAGGGCTCAAACCCTGGCCCCTTGCATTCGGAGCAAGGAGTCTTAGCCACTGGACCACCAGGGAAGTCCTTATCTTATTTATTTAGGCAAATGTTAGATATAGAGAAGGAACAGAGCATAGTTGAATCACAAAATGATCCCACTATTCCAGACTCTACTAGGAATTCTAAAGCAAATTTTTCCTTAGAGCTGTAACACTAAAGTTCTTTGTACTCATCGTTTAATGAAGGAAAGACTAATCCTTACGTAACCCTTTTAGAAAGTAAAGTTTTACAGACTTTCAAATTGTCTTTATTATTATTTTTTTCTATTAAAAAAAATTTTCCCACTTAGAAAACAGAAGAAAGATCTCTGGACTTGGGCAAGGGTCCGGCTTGCCTGTGGAGCTTGTTCCTCGATCCTGAGAGTCAGCAGTTCATGAAGCATTGGGATGCCCCAGGAACTGTCATCTTGAGTCACTCCGTAATGACAAAGGGATGAGAGTCTGATGCTCAAGCCTCTGAAGATCTTTTCTAAATTGGGGCCTGTTGAGAGAGGAATGAGAAAGCTTTGATTGGCAGGAAACTGTGAGGGAGGTAGGGGAGGAGAGGTGATGCTGAAAACACAGGGACTAGAAATGCAAAGGAAAAGAACTGAGTCAAGTGCGCCCTGGAGGCCTGGAGGGAAACAGAGAGCTAAGGAGAATTTATTAAGGGACTTCCCTGGTGGTCCAGTGATAAAGAGTCTGCATTCCAATGTAGGGGACTCAAGTTCGAACCCTGGTAGAGGAACTAATATCCCACATGCTGCAGGGCATCTAAGAGGCTGTGTGCCACAAAGAAGTGTCAGTCACTCGGTCGTGTCCGACTCTTTGTGGCCCCGTGGACTATAGTCTACAGTAGCCCGCCAGGCTCCTCTGTCCATGGACTTCTCCAGGCAAAAACATGGGAGTGGCTAGCCATTCCCTTCTCCAGGGGATCTTCCTGACCCAGGGATCACATCCAGATCTCCTGCATTGCAGGCAGATTCTTTACTATCTGAGCCATCAGGGAAGCCACAAAGAAGACCTGAAGCAAACAAACAAAAAGGATCTATCAAGAGAGACATGGAAGGAACTGCAAACGCCTGGGAGAGGGAGCCAAAAGGAGGTGTCATGAGAAAAGAGAAGGGAGTGGGGGGTGGGAGACAGCAAGCAGAGGACAGATGATAGAAGTAGGGAGGCTGAAGCTGGCGAGGGAGTTGGGGAGAGGCCGGGGACCTGCTTTGGGGCTGGCTTCTCACCGTTAGGATCCTCTGGAGCCTTCGTCTTATGCTCGCACTGTATTGCTCCAGCTTGTCCCAGGGCTGGAAGGGCCTTGACTGGTTGTCCACAAACTGTTCCCAGCAGTCTTCAAACTCTTGAGATATGAGAGAGAGAAGCAGAGTCAGGCCCTGAGGGCAGAGGAGCAGGTTTCCTCCTTCCTTCCCCCTTCTTTCTATTCCTGTCCCTGGAATTTCCCCTCCAGGTGGTATCACCCCTTGAGTCCCAACTGGGCCTGCGTCCTTCCTGCCCAGCCTCCCCTCTTCTCCCACTCCCACGCAGTGGCTTTCGCTCCTGGAACTTGCAGAACCTCCAGGGCACTGACAGCTCTGTCTCTCTTCCTACCTGTGTGGGTCATGACAGCCACTGAGATCCCAGCTTTCTGCAGATCCTGCAGCCCCATCTTAAATGGCTTGATCCAGTGGAAGTACAGGCGGGAGGCAAAGATCTCCAGTTTCAGGTGGTTATTCCTGGTGATGAAATTGACCAGCTCATTGGCACAGTTCGGGCAAGGGCTCCATGTGATATAGCAGATGATTTTGTAGCTCTGGCTCGGGTTCAGATTCAGTGAGTTGATCTTGTCAATAAAGCGAATTTCTGCATGCCGCTGCTTCTGGGGAGGGTATAAGACAGAGAGCAGGAAGGGCTGGTTAGAAGGCAGAGGCCAGAGGTCACACATGGAGGGTGAAGTTGGGGATGAGGGGCTCTATCCTGTGAACTTTCTAGGATGTGAGCTTGCCTATACCACAAAGAAAGAACCTCCTTTTGTTTATTGTGTATTCCTTCACTCACTCACTCATCCATTAATTCCACACATCTGTATCTTGACCGGAATCTGATCAGGGTCCTTGTGGCCAGAGGAGACGGGTTGTAGACCAGACACCCCCAGGGCTTCGTAGTTATTTAGTCACTAAGTCGTGTCTAACTCTTTGTGACCCCATGGACTATAGCCTACCAGTCACCTCTGTCCATGGGATTTCCCAGGCAAGGATACTGGAGTGGGTTGCCATTCTCTTCTCCAGGGGATCTCCCCAACCCAGGGATCAAACCCGCATCTCCTGTATTGGCAGGTGGATTCTTTACCACTGAGCCACCAGGTAGAGTGTGAGCTGGTGTTTGGACACAATCAGGAGGTTGTCTGGAGATGTTTGAACCTGAGGGTAGTACCAAGGAGCAGGTCAGGGAGGAAGAGAGGAAGAACAGACAGGTAGAAAGATGAGCAGAAAGGCAGAAATGTGATGGAGATCTTGCAGGTGAGGTTAGGTGCTCAGTCCTTGGAAGAGCGCTTGGCTTCCCGGAGTGATGACTGAGCTGAGACCTGGAGGATGAGAAAACATGAACTTCTCAAAGAGGAGCAGGAAGACTTTGTGCTGGAAGGAAGGGCTTCTGTGGTGGCCTGGGATGGGGAAGAAGGTGGAGAGTTCCTGGGAAGCTGGGTTAACTCAGACTCTGCTGAGTCTCGCGATTTCCCCTGCATGGATGAGGTTAGCCCCTTCCGGCCCTGTACCCAGAGGACCCGTCTGGCACCTTGTTGCGGAAGCAGCCTCTGTCAAGCGTCAAGTCATTAAGCTGCTTCAGCTGGTAGCACAGGTAGGTCTTCCTCCGGTAGTAAGGTGCTGGGACCCGGGGCTGGTTGCCAAACTGCTGCTTGAACAGAACTTCTCTTAGCAGATTCATCGTGTTTCTGTGCAACAAGGAAGGAGAAAATCCAAGATGCAGAGAGCGTTCTTTCTCTGTTGCCACCCTAGGCTGGGTTACATTCTGAACCCAATTCCTTGGGCTCGCCTGGGCCCTTAAGGGGAGGTATGGGAGGGTCTCTTCCTTCTTGGCTGACCAGGGGGACCGGGGAGGGAGACGGAAGAGTGTGAGTTCTCCCACCTCAGAGACCACCTCCCACCTCTGGCCTGAAAGAGACCCCCCCCACTCCAGCCCACGCTAGAGGACACTGCAGGCAGGATGCCTGGGCTAGGGTAGGGCGGGGGCACCCCGAGAACTGAACACGGCATGTCCTTCCTCGGCTCTCACATCTTTGTCCTGAGCTCCAGACCCCTCTGTGTAGGTCCCACAAGCACCTCAATCCCATGTCTAATGTCAGAACCCTTTCTCTTTGGGGGATGGGGGGATGGAAGCTGGTGTTTGTCCATTAACTCTTTGTGCTCCTGGCTGAGGTGTGTGTATCACACTTTTGTCTGTACAAAGAGCACAGAGGTACATGACCAGGAAAAACTGCTGTCACCAAGGGTGTGTTGCAACAGACACCTTTGGTGGAAGCACTCACTTAGCTTTTTCTCCCCCGCCCATTATGCTTGTACTCTGTAAAGTATTTCGTTTTGTACCTTGCTTTCCTTCATGTAATACATTGCAAAGTGGCCCAGCCCACGTGGAAATGCAGAACCACGAGGTTCTAGTATGTGAGCTTGCCCACAGCACAAGGAAAGAACCTCCTTCTTTCCTTCATTAGGTATTCCTTCACTCACTCACTCATCCATTAACCCCACACTCCTCAAGCATCCGTATCTTGATCAGAATCCGATCAGGGTGCCTGAGGCCAGAGGAGATGAGTTGTAGACCAGACACCCCCAGGGCTTCGTAGTTGTTTGGTCTCTAAGTCGTATCTGACTCTTTGTGACCCCGTAGACTGTAGCCTGCCAGGCTCCTCTGTTCAAGGGATTTCAAGAAATCCCATTTTTTTTCAATAAATGCTGCTGGCTCTGCACAAATTGAAGCAGGTGGATACAACCAGGAGCCTTCCTGCCAGACCCAGGGAGGTGCATGAAGGTACGCTCTGGCCAGAGCCCCACCACACGTGGACACCCAAGGCCAAGCAGATGCCAGCCTGAACAAGCTTGGGAGGCTTGATGGCCTCAGACCACCGTCCTTTTGGACTCTCCACCCACGGTAATGTCACTTGGCCTATCATCGCGTCAGACACAGGTGACCTCAGAGCATCGGAACTGGCACAGGAACCAAACCAAGGATGCCCTCATAGCCCAGACCCCGGTTTGCAACACTCTGCCTACAAGTGTGGAAAAGCTCTGCCATATTTCCAGCTGACTCACTGAAATATCACCAGTTCCACCAATGAAAAACCATTTCTGGTATCTGTTATTCTAATTAGCAAAGCCACAGATTTCACCAGTGGAAACCTATCTCATCAATGGAAACCTAACATGCCTCGTGTTAATCAGTAAAACTTTAGGTGGATTTGGAGAACAACTGCTAAAGAGACCACCTCTGGACTGGGACCCTTCATTACCCACCACTGACCTCCCCTGAAGTTCATACTCCCGGTGAGGGGAACTGGTGGCCAGATCAGAAGGGAAATCCCATTTGCAGCACATCTAAGACAACCACTGCCCCATCTGCCCAGAGTCTTCCTGATTTTAGCCCTGAAGTCCCCGTGTTCTGGGAAACTCCCCAGTCCTGGGGACACTCAGACAACTCAAGGCTTAGACCCTTCACATTTCAGACGAGAGGACTTATCTTCATAGCAGATATGTTGCACCTTGACCTTGACCTTGACCTTGACTAGCTAAAACTGTAGGTGTGACAGAAACTACCTTTAAGAAGTATTTAAAGATCAATTGAATTTTTCACACTTGGTAGTGTCTTCATGGGAAATGAGTTATCTTCTTATCTTGGAGAGTTTTCCCTCCACAGAGCAGAAATGAGAGTATTCTTTTGCAAAATTGTGCCTTTAAAATAAAGTTTTACAAAAATGCTTTTGTAGCTGACTCCAGACATTGTTTCAATCATCCTTGAACCTAAAGTCTAGGATTGAGGGTGCACAAAAAGCTTCAGGAAGACCTGGGGGCCATGTCTATGGGATATGGCCAGGGCCAGACACAGAGATGGCCAGGGACACAGACAGACAGGCTGTGGCAGAGGCGAGGCTGGGAGGCCTGAGGCAAGAGGAGGAACAGAAGTGGAGCCCTGCAGGGAAGGAGCCAGAGAGAGAACCCAGGGCTGGGAGTGGATGGTGGCAGAGCCCGAGGCTGAGAGGAGAACTGGCATCGATACCTGGTCCCCACAGCCTGGCTCCAGCCCCCTTGGCAGTCTCGGCTTGCCCTGGCACTGGGCGCTCTGGCTCCACCTCCCTCTCAGCAGGCTGCCCTTGGCCTTGGGAGAGTCCCTTATCTGAGAATGTTCCCCGACAGCTTTCTGAGTGGCAGATGCCCTTCTGGCCTGGGGAAGCTGAGGCGGGAGGTCCTAGGCTGGTTTTCTTTTTCTCCATCCTCTTCCTCCTCCCGGGCTCTTGACTTACCTGGTTCCGGGAGTCCAAACGCAAGCTCCTTGCCCAGGATGGCCTGACCCAGCCCAGCCCTCGGTCATAGACACTCCCAGGACCCCTGCTTTTAGGACAGTCCCTGATCTGAAAGCAACCTCCCAGCCATCTCAGCTGAGGCTCCACCCACTTCCTGTTTTGGCACCAGGCGTGGGAGGGCCCCGGGGTGCTTTGATTCCTCGGGTTCAGACCCGCCTTCTCTGGGGCCCTCCCTCTTGGCAGAGCTCAGCCTCTGATGGATGGGCAGGACCGACATTACTGCAAAGGGGAAAGAGAAAGTAAAGATGCCAGCAAGAGGGATGGGCCAGACCCTGGCTGTAGAGAGCAGGACAGAGGCTGCTCCCACTGGGGAAGGGGCAAGCTGATGCTCTCTCCACCCACCCCGGCTTGGTACTTTGTTGTCATTTAGTACCCTGGCAAGACTCTGGGCAGGATGGAAAAGGAGGGCTGGGGGTCAGCACTACAGATCTTCATCTCCAGCCCTGTGTTGGGCAGATCTGTGCACCATCAGCCACCCCAGCGCCCCGACAGCCTCAAGCAGGGAGGATCGTTATCCTGACATTTTAGATGAGGTCCTAGCACAGAGAGGCTAAGACAGTCTCTCGAGGTCACACAGCAAATAAATGAAAGAACTGGAAAGCTGTCCAGGCAGCCTGGCCTGGCTCCCTCCTCCCGCTTCCCCATTGTTCCATTAAAAAGAGTGGGTGGAGGGTGGGTACAAAAGAAAGGGTAAGCTGCCTGCTTACCTTGTCATGTCAAGACCTCCAGATGAAAAAGTAGCTCTGGGGAAAGGGGAAACCTAGGGAGGAGGTCTTAGAGCAGTCGCGGCCACCTCCGGTCCAGATTGCACACAGATGCAACTCCTAAGTTAACTTTTCCCAGCTTGTCATCTCACTGCTCTCGGACCCTGCACACACCCCCTTCTGCCCCACAGGCCCTGGTGTGGCCTCGGGGGTAACAAGACCTTGGGCAGGAAGTTAGAGGATCTATAAGAATGCTGTCCCCTTTACCTCCCTTTGTCCTAATGTCCAGGGTCACAGCCAATGGAAAAGTCTAGAATGATCTGGGTCCTTCTGGGAAGACTGATCAGATCTGCACACTGAAGTGTTGGTCAGACTCAGAGCTAAGTCACCTCTGGCCTGAGAAGCAGGAAGGGTGGACAAGAAGTCTGAAACCCTTTGCTGGCCTTTCCCTAATGACAGCAATCCTCCAGCCCCGGCCCTAGAAATCCCCGTGAGCTGCCGGGGATGGGCCGAGATGCAGGCGTGCCAGGAGCGGGGCATTTTGAGCTGGCCACTGGGGCCCTTTCAATGCTGGAGACAATCAGGACGTGTGTCATCCACAGCTGTGTCCGTCTGTGCTTCCCTCCTTGAAGGAAACACCAAGAGGGAGGGCATCGAGGCAGATGAGCTGAAGCAGCCAGGGACCCCCCGGGGACTCTGCTCAGGACCCCCAGGCAGCAGTGCAAACAAGAGGGGAGAGCAAACGGACAAGCATCTGCTGCCACTGACAATTCATGCCAGATGCCAAGAGGAGTGGGACCCCCGACCTTCTCCACGAGGACTTTATGACAGATTCCAAACCAATAGCTTCCTACTTGCCGGTCCTTCCTGTGCCTCTGGTGGCCCAGAAACCCAGCTCATCAGGAGCTTACTCTCTTTACCCCTTGCCATCGTTCCCGCCACCCTTTCTGGAATCTCCACTGAGTTCCTCCTCCTCTGTGCGTTTATGTGGCTGCTGGCTCTGCAATCACAGGGCCAGACACTCACGTTCTGATCTACCTTGAGCAGCCGAGCTGTGGTCTCTGACCTGACTCCTGAAGGCCCTTCCACTTTCAGTTCTGCTTTTGGGAAAATTTCTGATCATCTCAATCCTCAAGTGCCCAATCCTACCTTTTCCCCTAAAGGCCTATTTAAATGTAAACTTAACCATTAACTACCCCCCGCCCCCACTCACTCTCCATCACCATCCTCAGCGCTTCATCGCTGGCAGCAATGTGGGAATGGGACCAGGAATGAGCAGAGTGAGCTCGGACTGTGATGATGTCAGAGTGATGGTGGGGTGAG
>NW_011494785.1:7297142-7299457 GCF_000754665.1 Bison bison bison | reverse complement strand
GGGTGAGGGTGGGGTTGTGGGGGCACCAAGGTCTAGAATGGAAGCAGACTAGTCAGGGTCAAGGGGTGGGGCATAACCTGGAGAGAGACACACAGGACCAGGATCCTGCTGTCACTGTGCCCGCTCAGCTCAGAGATGCCCTTGGTCATTGTAGGGGCTGAACTGTGAGCTCCAAATCCATATTCTGAAGTCCCCACTCCGTAACTGAGATAGGACCTTGAAGGCAGTGATTGAATTAAGAGCAAGCTCTTAGGGCTGGGGTCCCCAGCCTCCGGGCCATGGACTGGCACCTGTCTGTGGTCTGTTAGAAAGGGTCTGCACAGCAGGAAGTGAGCGGTGGGCAAGTGAGCAAAGCTTTATCTGTATTTACAACCGCTTCCCATCGCTCACGTTACTGCCTGAGCTCTGCTTCCCATCAGGTCAGGGGCAGCATTAGATTCTCATGGAAGCACAAATAGGGCTTCCCAGGTGGCATTAGTGGTAAAGAACCCACCTGCCAATGCAGGAGCCAGAAGAGACTCGGGTTCAATCCCTGGGTCGGGAAGATCTCCTGCAGGAGGGCTTGGCAATCCACTCCAGTATTCTTGCCTGGAGAATGCTATGGACAGAGGAGCTCGGCGGGCTACAGTCCATGGGGTGGCAAAGAATTGGAAATGACTGAAGCAACTTAGCTCACACATACAAGAGTGCAAACCCTACTGTGAACTGTGCAATCAAGGGACCTAGGTTGCATGCTCTTTATGAGAATCATCCCCAAAGCATCCTCTTCTCAACCCTCCAGTCCGTGGAAAAACATTGTCTTCCATGAAACTGGTTCCTGGTGCCAAAAAGGTTGGGGACCACTGTCTTAGGGTGACTCTTACTCCAATCTGACTGATGTCCTTGTGTGTGCTAAGTTGCTTCAGTCGTGTCCGACTCTTTACAACCCAGTGGACTGTAGCCCATCAGGCTCCTCTGTCCATGGAATTTCCCAGTCAAGAATACTGGACTGGGTTGCCATTTCCTTCTCCAGGGAATCTTCATGACCCAGGGATTGAACCTGCATCTCCAACGTCTCCTGCATTGGCAGGCAGGTTCTTTACCACTAGCGCCAGCTGGGAAGCCCCAATGTCCTTATAAGCAGAGGAGACTGGGACACACAGAGGGACACCAGGGGCTCCCCAGAGGTCACGCACAGAAGAAAGGCCATCTGAGGACACAGCGAGAAGGCAGCCACCTGTGGCCAAGGAGAGAGGCCGCAGGAAAACCCAGCCTGCCATCACCTTGGTCTTGGACTTCTAGCCTCCATGACAGCGAGAAAAATTAATGCGTCTTGTTAAGTCACCAGAGTGACTTAACAAGTCTGCGGAGTTTTGTTGCTGACGCCCTAGCGAACGAATACAGTCACTCCCATCAGGAATCCTCGTTCTCTGATTAGTCAAGTCAGTCTTCAAGGTTGTTTTTCAAATCTCATTTTCACACGTATACATGTTCATACCCACTTATGTTCAGTTCAGTAACAAGGTTGGGTCAGCGCGTGAGATGGGAGGAGGCGGGGGCCCCCTTGCTGGGGGAGAGGGAGACGCTGGGAGAAGAAAGGAGAGAGGACCGAGGAAAGGTTCAAGGGCAGGGGCCCGGCAGGACCGGGGCGGGGGGGAAGAGGAGGCTGAGAAGGGAGGTAACAGTGGGCGGAGGTGAGGGGGAGGCCGTGGGTCGGGGTAAAGGGGAGGCTAAAGAAGCCCTCACCCGAGAATGTCCTCAAGCTCTTCAACCAGCCGCTGATAATTTCTGTATAGTTTCTTCCAAGGCCTGAAGGGCCTCCTCTGACTGTTTACAAACTTTTTCCAACAGTATTTGAATTCTGAGATAAAGAGGAAAGCAGAGCTGTCAGAACTGGGCCTGTCCTCTGCTGACCCTCTCCCTGTGCCCTGGGCCCTCCTCCCCGCTCCCCAGGCTCCCCTCCCACTCCCCTCTTTCTCGGGAGGTATTCTAGGTGCCCCCCCATACCTCCCCTCGCCCAGCCCCCCAGCCCCCTCTGCTCTCACCTTGGTAGGACATAATGTCCACATGGGCTCCCTGGTCGCTCAGCCTGAGCAGCCCCTGCCTGGACCTCTCCTCCTGGAAGTTGTAGAGACGGGCGGTGAAGATGCTCAGCGTCACATTCTGGTGCCTCCCCAGGAAGTCAGCCACCTCCTTCGCACACTTCATGCAGGGGCTCCATGACATGAACCAGGTGATGTGGTAACGCTCGTTAGAGCGCAGCTTCTCGGCGCGGAACCAAGACAGGAAGCGGAGTTCGGTGTGGCAGCGAGTCCCATCATAGACCTGGGAGAGAC
>NW_011494785.1:7258409-7297042 GCF_000754665.1 Bison bison bison | reverse complement strand
CGGAGGAGGAAAGCGCGGTTGTTCTTGGCGGCAGAGCAGGCCGCGCGGGTGGCAGCAGGAGGAGGAGTCAGGGGCTGGTGTCCCAGAGGCAGGTGGCTTACTAGTTATCCCTTCTTTCCATCTGTCCCCTCCCTTCTTTTCTTCCTTAGTTGTCCCTTCCCACAGTCACCCACTCATCCATTCATTCCAATATCCATCCTCTCAAGCATTCATTCTACAAGTATCCTGAGTCCGGCTTCGTGCCATGCCCTCTGGGGTCCAGGTTGGTTCCCTGGCTGCTGTCTGCTAGGAGGCTCACAGAGCTGCCCAGCACCTCAGGGAACCCACCAGCCACACACCTCTACAGAGCATCTGACGTGTGGCTCGAGTGAAGGGAGTTGTGTGGCAGGTGTGAAAATACACAGTTAAGGGATTTCCCTGGTGGTCCAGTGGCTAAGACTCCACGCTCTCAATGCAGGGGACTGGGGTTCGATCCCTGGTCAGGGAACTAGACCCCACAGGCAGCAACTAAAACAGATCCTGTATGCTGCCTGGAGCAGCCAAATAAATAAATGTTAAAAATAAAAAACACAGTTCGTTTCAGTGACTTAGTATGAACAAAAAAGAATGCAAACTATCTCATGAAGTTTTATATTAGTTATGCATTATAAAATTCATATAAGTATATAGCTTAGATACACAGACAATTCTCTTATCTGAGGGCTGCTCATCTGTGGATTCAACCAACCACCTATTGAAATTATTCAGAAAAAGGAAATTCCAGAAAGTTTCAAAAGACAAAACTTGAATTTGCCCGGCTGGCAACAATTTACATAACATCTTGTTCATTCGCTAAGTTGTGTCTGACTCTTTATGACCCCATGGACTACAGTACTCCAGGCTTCCCTGTCCTTCACCATCTCCTGGAGTTTGCTCAGACTCATGTCTATTGTGTTGATGATGCCATCCAACCATCTCATCCTCTATTGTCCCCTTCTCCTCCTGCCCTCAATCTTTCTCAGCATCAGGGTCTTTTCCAGTGAGTTGGCTCTTTGCATCAGGTAGCCAAAGTATTGGAGCTTCAGCATCAGCCTCAGTCCTTCCAGTGAATATTCAGGCTTGATTTCCTTTAGGAATAACTGGTTGGATCTCCTTGCAGTCCAAGGGACTCGCAAGAGTCTTCTCCAGCACAATTCGAAATCATCAGTTCTTTGGTGCTCAGCCTTTTTTATAATCCAGCTCTCACATCCGTACATGACTACTGAAAAAAACCATAGCTTTGACTATACGGACCTTTGTTAGCAAAGAGATGTCTGCTTTTTAATACACTATCTAGGCTTGTCATATGCTTTCTTCCAAGCAGCAAGCATCTTTTAATTTCCTGGCTGCAGTCGCCATCCACATTGGTTTGGGAGCCCAGGAAAATAAAACCTGTCACTGTTTCCACTTTTTCCCCATCTATTTGCCATCAACTGATGGGACTGGATGCCATGATCTTAGTTTTTTGAAAGTTGAGTTTTAAGCCAGCTTTTTCACTCTCCTCTTTCACTTACATAGACACTGCATTTACAAATGTTTATGTAGCATTTACATTGTATCAGATATCACAAGTAAGCTAGAGATGATCTAAAGTATATGGGAGAATGTGGGTAGGTTATATGCAAATGCTATGCCATCTTACATATGGAATTCAATATCCACAGATTTTGGTGTTAGCAGGGTTCTTGGAACCAACCTCCCGCTCCATACAGAGGGATGACTGCATTGCCCAATACCTTATCAATATTAATTTCATCGGTTTCTCTTAATCTTTTGAATACTGGGTAGTAGAAAAAGTCAGATGACACGTATGACTCGGATTATATTTTGATGGGGTAATATTGCTACAGCGCACACTCCTACCCAACCCAGCCCATGAGAGCTGCCTTCCCCAGGTAGGTTCTGAAAAGGCTGCAGGCAGGTGGGGGACATTTTGCAGGAGTGGTGAGATGCTGCCCCAGGAGCCGCAGGGCAGTGGACTTATTAGGCACTGCTGATGCTGCAGTGGTCATCCAGGAGACCTGGCCACGTGCTCACCAGCTGGGGGACAGGCAGAATGAAGGTTGTGGGTCTCCCCTGTGAGATCCCAAGCCCTAGGCACAGAAGTGGAATGGGTGTGGCAGGTGAGGACCCAACTAGCAGAGCAGCTACTAGGGTCTGATCGGCACTGGAACACAATAGACCAGACTTCCTAAACACATCCTTGTTGTTAAGTCACTGAGTCGTCTCCGACTCTTTTGTGACTCCATGGACTGTAGCCCACCAGGCTCCTCTGTCCATGGGATTTCCCAGGCAAGAACACTGGAGTGGGTTGCCATTCCCTTCTCCAGGGGATCTTCCTGACTCAGGGATGGAACCCATATCTCTTGCATCTCCTCCACTGGCAGGTGGATTCTTTACCACCAAGCCACCAGGGAAGCCCACATGCTTTCCTCCGAAGCTAAAGGCCAAGCTTGATGACAACTCAGAGACCCACCACCAGCAGACTCTAAACAAAGCCTGGTGGGATGTCAACTGCCATCTTGTATGAGGTTCCAGGAGCGTCAAGTAGAGACTTCACAGGCCAAGGACTTAGGAAAATGTATGGGAAGACACGGAATTCCCGGACAGCCCCCAAATGGCATAGGACTGATTACAATTTTTTCCACTATATCAACTTGCTTATGAACCTTTGTAATACCTGTGATGGAGGGACAGCATCTGGGGGCTAAAATTTCATCCCGTTTTTGAAACAGGAACTAGATTTGAACGATTACCCTGCAAAGACATTGGACACTATCACTGCTGTGCGTGTGCGCTCAGTCGTGTCCAGCTCTTTGCAACCCCGAGGACTGTAGCCTACCAGGCTCCTCTGTCCATGCACTTTTCCAGGCAAGAATACTGGAGTGGGCTGCCATTTCCTTCTCCAGGTGATCTTCCCAACCCCGGGAAAGAACCCGTGTGTCCCGCATCTTCTGTACTGCAGGCAAATTCTTTACTGCTTGAGCCATCCAGGAAGCCCCATCACTGCTATATCTGCATTCTTTTATTTATCTAAGCCCCACCAAACTGCTTGCGGGATCTTAGTTTTCCATGCCCCCACTGGGAGCACTGAGTCTTCACCACTGGACTGCCAGGGAAGTCCCTATAACTGCATTTTTTATAAAAACTGGACGCACTGCAAAAGGAATTTTCCTAGTATCTGACATAACACAGTCGGAAAACCAGTGAATGGCAGTTGTAATTATATCCCCCAGTCATAACTTTGGGAAAACAACTTGTGCAAGGATCCTAAAAGGGCAGTTTGCCATCCACTCCCTGCTCCCGGGCTTTTCCTCCCCTGGCAGGACACAATGCCGGCAGCACGTGAAATCTGTGCTGCCCGCACTGCAATTCTAAGGCACCAAATAAATGCGATGAGAGTTTCCTGGGGCCTGTACCTGGTTATGAAAGACCCCCCAGTCGAAGGAGACACGTGAGTGGTATTTCCTTCTTTCCACCTTGTAGCAGATATAGGAGCAGTTCCTCCTGTTGGCATAGAGTAGGTTGCGAAACTGGAAGTAGAAGGTTTCAGGATCTAACCGTGCCATGTGTTCGCTGGAGTCTCTGGAGCGAAAGAGAGAAAAGAGAAAATGCAGAGAACGCCCCCCTCCACCCCGACCCGGGCATTTCTCCCAGCTGTGTGTGTCTCCTGAGCACAACGCCCTGGCTGCTCTCGGTGCTCTGCTTCCCAGCAACCCTCCTGGGCCTTGGGAATTTCCTGCTGCCTTTGGCAGACAGGAAGACTGGGGAAGAGAAGACGGTGCTGGGTCAGCAGGGTGGGTGACGTCTCCCCCTAGGGCCCAGGCTCTGCTCTTTCCTGTAGCACCCTAATCCCCACTCCAGTTTTCCTGCCTAACATTAGTAAAACATAAAAAATAAAAACCTCTCCACTACAAAATAATATCCTTTGACATTTCAGTTCCATTCATTCCTGACTTTTCACTTGTGCATTTGTTTGCTTGTGTTAATTTTTATTGGAGTAAAGTTATTTTATAATGTCGTGTTAGTTTCTACGGTCTGGCAAAGTAAATCAGCTATACACAAACACGCATCCCTTCTTTTTTGGATTTCCTTCCCATTTAGGTCATCACAGAGCACCGAGTGGTGTTCCCTGAGCTATACAGTCCGTTCTCATTAGTTATCTATTTTATACATGATATCAATAGTTGTTTCAGTTTTTCAACGAGATTAACACCTAAATTCACCGGTTCAGGCTACTGTTTCAAGTGTTTTCTGTATCTGAACTCATCGACTCCTCCCCCAAATCCCAGGGGAACCAAGCCCATTTTATAGAGGAGGGAGCAGGGACACAGGGGGGCAAGTAGCCCACCCAAGTCACACAGCAGTAAGTGATGGAGCCGGGCCCCAACCAGACGAGGCCATCTCCAGCTGTGCCACCTTGCAACCGTGTGAAGCCTTGGATGTGGCTTTCTTTCCTACTCACTTTTAAAACAGGAGCACTTCCCCTGATCTTTCCTCGATTCTAGACCCATGGTACAGTTATAAATGTTAAGCGTGGTCACCTAAGGTGTGGCCAGGTTGTAAACCATTTAATGGTTTTACTTAAACCAATGGTTGTAAATAAAACCATTTATTTTTCTGCTCAGAGCTGAGGTACCCTCGGAAGAGGGGATGTCTCTACTTGCCTTAGAGAAGTATTCTCACACTGTGCTTACAGTGGTCTAAACAGTAGAGAAAATGGATCAGAGTGCTGTAAACAGTCCACCAGCTGCTTCAGCCATCCTTTGGCCAAATTCTAAGTGTTCATAGAGGGTGCAGCCCAGCACAGGTGGGAAAGGAACTGGCCCACAGCATTTCAGACTGAGAGCTGGGCCAGAGGACCCTCAGAGAGGCGGGGAGGTGTGGGAGGGGCCAGTTCAGAAGCAAGAGTGGGCGCCCCCTCCCCAGAACAGGGCAAAGACTCCAAGTGGGAGAGGGTCCTTTCAGAAAAGGTGCCAGAGGGGGAAAAAGAACGGGGCTGGAGCTGCAGAGACTTCAGGGAGAAGGAGGCTGAGGGATGAGACACAGCCCTAGAGACCTCGGGAGAGGGGGCCCAGTAGACAGAGCGGGCGGGCAGCAGTACCTGGTCCAGGGCATCTGGCTGTAGCCTCGGTAGGCTGGTTGCATCCCTGGCCTTTGTCTTGAGTGCAGAGGCTCCACTTGCTCTCTCAGGACTCTCGGGTAGAAAAACCCCTTATCTATGAGTGACCTCCCAGGCCGGTTCTGCGGAAGCCCGCCCTCCTTCCTGGTTTGGCACGGGGGTGGGAGGAGGGCCCCGGGTGGGAGGGCCCCCGGGGTGCTTTGCTTCCTCAGGCTCAGACCCACCTTCCCCTGGGCCCTCCCTCTTGGCTGAGCTCAGCCTCTGATGGGGCCAGGCCCCTCCATGGGGTAGGACCTGACGTTACTGCAAAGGGAAAGAGAAAGTAAAGATGCCCAAGAGGGGGATGGGCCAGACCCTGGCTAAAGAGAGCAGACCGCAGCCGATCCCACTGGGGGAGGGCAGACTGGATCCCTCTCCACCCTATCCACTCACCCAGCCCAAATCTGCGCCTAGCTCTACACCTGCCTGTTGAATGAATGGACGCCATGAGGGAGTGTGGCCCTTATGAGGTAGGAGACAGGTGGGCTCCAGGTTGGAAATCTACAATAAGCCACCCTTCTGCTTTCATTTCTTGAGATAAGAGATAGGTGGGCTCCAGTTAAGGAATTTACAGGGTTAGTAGCCAGTCTTTGTCTCTTATCTCTAGGGAATAATCACGGCAAAGACAATGAAAGGAAAAAACCCTGTCTGACAGAGGAGACCCTACAAACGCGCAGAAACTCTCCTTGGAGTCAAGAAATAAAGTAGAAAATTATTAGTTGCCTTGAAGAAGGAATTCATAGGGCCTGGACTCCATCTTAGGCCTGTTCATGCTGATCATGCTCGGCTACCTTTCCAATGGACTCTGAACTCTGTGTTTAGTGCCTATGAAAACAACAGAAGGATAAGACCCCTCCAGACAGGGGAACCTTGAAGATCGTATCTAGGTTACTCATCGCCTAAGAGAAAACATACACTAATCACCCCTTCCTCGAGACAGGCCGTAAGTTTTTCTGTATCTATCAGAGTATAACCTCGGGTTTATTGATTATTGGCTAACTGTTTTGACTGTTTGAGCACATGAGCACATAGCACGTGAATGATGGGGTTACTGGGATTGTATTTTCCTTGGTTTATGTAAGTCTCAAGGAATTTGGAGTGGTGGGTTCAGACACATACACACAGGGTATAAAAAGATTTTCACAGATGCTGGTTGGGGTCCTTGGCTAAGAGGAGACTCTGCCTTGGGCCCGCCGGTGTAATAAACTGCACTCCACTATCTGCATTGTCCTTCTGAGTGAGTTTGCTTCCCGGAATGTGTGGCTACAACAGCCTGACTCTTAGCGACCCCATGGACTGTAGCCCGCCAGGCTCCTCTGTCCATGGAATTCTCTAGGCGAGAATACTGGAGTGGGTTGCCATTTCCTTCACCAGGAGATCTTCCCAACCCAGGGCCACCGGGGAAGCCTTGGAATCAAAAGTCAGAGGATAATTCCAGGCCATGATGAGTCTTGCTCCTCCCAGAAGCCTTCACTTCAAGATCCAACTGGGCTAGGGTGGGCGTGCGCACCCCAGGGGAGGGTCCTGAGACAAATTAACCAGGGAGGACAAAGTAAGGTGATTGGCTTGAGGGAAGACATAGACTCAGAAAACTGCCCTTTTATGAAGGATTTATTATAAAGGATTTAAACTCCCCAAAGTTGCTAATTTCTCTCTCTCGGAGCTCTCTCCTGTGCCTTTCTGAATGTACTTTTTCTTTTCAATAAACTTTTTACTTTACTCTTTACCTTCTGCCTCCTTGCCTGAATTCATTCTTGATTAGGCAGGCAAGACTAGGAACCTTAGCCTTACCTGCTGACTCCTGTGGTCCAGGGCTTAGGACTCCTGGTCTGGGAAACGAAGTTCTTGCTTCCAGTTGCCGGTTGCTGCCGTTTGCTCCTGACTGCATCCGAAATCATTCCCACCTCCAAGTTCCAGCCTGCTTGGGGTTCAGGCTGTACAGAGAAGAACAAACCTGACTCCAGGTTGAATCTGTTCCTTAAGCTCGAACCCTTGTGCTCTGTGGCCTGTGTTCAGTCACGCTGGCTCTGTAGCCTTATAAACCAATGTTGCTTGGAATTTCCCATGGATTCAGATTACGGGTCCCACTCTAACGCAGGGGTGGTAGACGCTAGCCCCAGACTAACCACATGATTTGTTGTAAATAACAGTTTATTGACACTTTTAAAAAGGGGAAAATCAAGGAGTTCCCTGGTGGTCTGGAGGTTAGGATTTGGCACTTTCGCCACCATGGTAGGCTTCAATCCTTGATGGGGAATCTGAGATCTTCACATGCCTTGCAGCACACTCAAAACTAAAAAAAGGGAAAATCAATCAATAAAGATTACTTTAAACACACACACACACACACACACATATAAGAACGCTGCCTAGAGCCAGGAATATATGTGATAGACCAGTCTCCAGCCAGCCTCTGACCTTTAAAGGCACTTTCCCATTCACATAGAGATTAAAAGTTGCAGAACAGAAAGTAACAGTTGTCTTGTTGGAGGTTTACAGGAACATGGTGACCAGATTTACCTGGATAGCTGCAAGAACAAAGGATTCTCACAACAACCAGCAACACCCCCTCTCCTTTTAGGATTAAAGAAGCCTGAATTCTAACTCAGATAAGGTGGATCTTTGGGACACGAGTCCACCGTGTTCTTGGTCTGCTGGCTTTCCTAATACAGTCGCTATTCCTTGCCCTGACACCTCTTTTCTCAATTTGTCAGCATGTACCGTGGAGAGCAGTATGAGTTTGGACTCCAAAACAGGGCTTCAACATACAAATTTGCACACAGATGTTCACTGTTCACAAGTGACACAGACTTTTAGCCCAGACCAGCCCGTGACCCACAAGATTGCTTTGGTTGCCGCCTGGACAATGATGGTGTAATATTGCTCTCAATACACTAATTGCCGCTTTACACCCAGAGCTGAAACTGCAGTGCACCTGCCTTCCCAGAGGTCGTGTTCATTGCTACAATACCTCACCCGGAGGCCTGGAACATGGCTCCTTTTAGCTGAGCTTTTGCTGCCCTTAAAGGATCGACATCTCCTTGTGGGAATAAAATGCCTTACTTGGCACTCACTGCCAAATTGCTTAAAAAAAAAAAAGGTTTACCTATTTACTTGGCTGGGCTAGGTCTTAGTTGCAGCATGTGGGATCTAGTTCCCCAACCAGGGATCGAACCTGGGCCCCCTGCCTTGGAAGCTCAGTCTTAACCACTGGACCACCAGGGAAGTTCCCAAGCTGTTTTCTAAAGCTCTAGTACCAGCAGACCCTTCCAGGAGAAACAAAAAATGTTACCATTCTGACAGAGTCAATTCCTAGGCAGATTGATAAGAAGTCCAGGGTCCCCAAGGAGAAAGGGGTCTGGGGCTCTCAAAGTGGAGATTGAAAGTGAAAGTGAAAATGAAGTCACTCAGTCGTGTCCAAATCTTTGTGACCCCATGGACTGTAGCCTACCAGGCTCCTCCTTCCATGGGATTCTCCAGGCAAGAATATTGGAGTGGGTTGCCATTTCCTTCTCCAGGGGATCTTCCCGATCCAGGGATCGAATTCGGGTCTCCCGCATTCCAGGCAGACACTTTAAAGTGGAGATTGCTGCTGCTGCTGCTAAGTTGCTTCAGTCGTGTCCGACTTTGTGCGACCCCATAGACGGCAGCCCACCAGGCTCCCCTGTCCCTGGGATTCTCCAGGCAAGAACACTGGAGTGGGTTGCCATTTCCTTCTCCAATGTATGAAAGTGAAAAGTGAAAGTGAAGTCACTCAGTCGTGTCCAACCCTCAGCAACCCCATGGACTGCAGCCCACCAGGCTCCTCCATCCATGGGATTTTCCAGGCAAGAGTACTGGAGATTAGGGGTCTGGAATTCTCGAGGAGGAGAAAAGGACAAACTTTTTTTTCCCTTTACATTCGTTCAGTTCAGTTCAGTTCAGTTCAGTTGCTCAGTTGTGTCCGACTCTTTGCGACCCCATGAATCACAGCACGCCAGGCCTCCCTGTCCATCACCAACTCCCAGAATTCACTCAAACTCACATCCATCAAGTCAGTGATGCCATCCAGCCATCTCATCCTCTGTCGTCCCCTTCTCCTCCTGCCCCCAATCTCTCCCAGCATCAGAGTCTTTTCCAATGAGTCAACTCTTTGAATGAGGAGGCCAAAATACTGGAGTTTCAGCTTCAGCATTGTTCCTTCCAAAGAACACCCAGGGCTGATCTCCTTCAGAATGGACTGGTTGGATCTCCTTGCAGTCCAAGGGACTCTCAAGAGTCTTCTCCAACACCACAGTTCAAAAGCATCAATTCTTCAGTGCTCAGCTTTCTTCACAGTCCAACTCTCACATCCATACTTGACCACGGGAAAAACCATAGCCTTGACTAGACGAACCTTTGTTGGCAAAGTAATGTCTCTGCTTTTCAATATGCTATCTAGGTTGGTCATAACTTTCCTTCCGAGGAGTAAGTGTCTTTTAATTTCATGGCTGCAGTCACCATCTGCAGTGATTTTGGAGCCCAAAAATAAAGTCTGACACTGTTTCCACTGTTTCCCCATCTATTTCCTATGAAGTGATGGGACCAGACGCCATGATCTTCGTTTTCTGAATGTTGAGCTTTAAGCCAACTTTTTCACTCTCCTCTTTCACTTTTATCAAGAGGTTTTTTAGTTCCTCTTCACTTTCTGCCTTAAGGGTGGTGTCATCTGCATATCTGAGGTTATTGATATTTCTCCCCGCGATCTTGATTCCAGCTTGTGCTTCTTTCAGCCCAGCGTTTCGCATGATGTACTGTGCATAGAAGTTAAATAAGTCTTAGTCAATTACACAACTCAGTTTAAACTTTGTACTAGGGATTATACAACAGCAATGTATCCGGCTGGAGGAGCTTCTCCTTCCTGAAAATCTGACTAATCCTGATATTTTAGAATGTATATTATGGGAGTGGGTCTGGAGGATCTTTCTATTGTTAAATTCTAATCTTGTTATCCAAAATGTAAATTGTGGGAGTAGGTCTGGAAAAATTTTCACAAACTTGAGACATTCTTTTGATTCATTGTAATAACTAATTAGAAGGTATATAACTCTATGACCAACCTAGATAGCATATTAAAAAGCAGAGATATTACTTTGCCAACAAAGGTCCATCTAGTCAAGGCTATGGTTTTTCCAGTAGTCAAGTATGGATGTGATAGTTGGACTGTGAAGAAAGCTGAGCACTGAAGAATTGATGCTTTTGAACTGTGGTATTGGAGAAGACTCTTGTGAATCCCTTGGACTGCAAGGAGATCCAACCAGTCCATCCTAAAGGAGATCAGTCCTGGGTGTTCATCGGAAGGGCTGATGCTAAAGCTGAAACTCCAATACTTTCGCCACCTCATATGAAGAGTTGACTCATTGGAAAAGACCCTGATGCTGGGAGGGGTTGGGGGCAGGAGGAAAAGGGGACGACAGAGGATAAGATGGCTGGATGGCATCACCGACTCGATGGACATGAGTTTTGGTGAACTCCGGGAGTTGATGATGGACAGGGAGGCCTGGCGTGCTGCAATTCATGGGATCACAAAGAGTCGGACATGACTGAGCGACTGAACTGAACTGAATTGAACTCCATTGCTAACACTAGCAAGGGGGTACTCTTTCTGCCCCCGTCTGATGTCTGTGTCAGAAGCTTTCTCTATTCCTTTTATACTTTAATAAAACTCTATTGCACAAAAGCTCTGAGTGATCAAGCCTTGTCTCTGGCCTCGGATTGAATTCTTTTCTTCCGGAGGCCAAGAATCCGGTGTCTTTTCATGGGTCAGCAATAACCTTTCAATTCCCCATATTCTCACCAATACTGATGTTATGAGACCTCTCATTTCCCCAACCTGATGAAATATGGAAAGCTATCTCATTGAGGTTTTATTTTATATTTTCCAGATTTCTAGGGAGACCAAGCATCTTTTCATAATTTTTTGCCCCTTTCTAGAATTGTTGGCTGCATCCTTTGTCTGTTTTCTAGTAGGAAGTTTGTCTTTCCTTATTGCGTTATAAGAATTTTTAAATATTCTGCATAGTAACCCTTTGTCAGTTATACACATTGCAGATACTCCTTTCCAATCTGTGACTAGGCTCTTAGTTCATGAAGTCTTTCCATAGGTAGATGTTTTAATTTTTAATGTTTTCAAATGTATCAGTTTTTCCATGCGTGTATATGATATGAGACAGATATCTAATTTTTTTAAAAATTTCATTTCTTGGCCATGCTGCAAGGCATGCAGGATCTTAATTCCCTGACCAGGGCTCAAACCTGTGCCCCACGCAGTGGAAGCTCAGAGTCTTAACCACTGGACTGCCAGAGAAGTCCCAAGAAAATTCTTCTAAGATAGGGAAATAAATATTACACATCCTGTATTCTTTATTTTGGGCTGTGCTGGTTCTTCGTTGATGCACGGGCTTTTTTCTAGTAGTAGGGGGTAGGGGCTACTCTCTAGCTGCATTGCAAGGGCTTCTCATTGGGGTGGTGTCTCTGGTTGCAGAGCACAGGCTCTAAGGCGTGCAGGCTTCAGCAGCTGCAGCATGTGGGCTGAGTAATTGCAACTCCCAGACTCGAGAGCACAGGCTCAATCAAGAGCTGTGGCACGTGGGCTTAGTTGCTCTGAGGCATGTGGGATCTTCCCGGATCAGGGATCGAACCTGTGTCCCCTCCATTGTCAGGCAGATTCTTAACCACTGAGCCACCAGGGTAGTCCATAAGTCCTATATTCTTAAGTCTTCCTTGGCGTGAATATTTGCTAACAATTTAATTATGACTTTTCATATCTATGTTTATAAATAAATATGGTCATAGCTTTTCTTTTTCACATTCTTCTTACTCAGTTTTAAAATCAAGATTATTGTAACTGCTCAAAAACAATTGGGGGAGGTTTAACTTTTTTTTATTTCTTAAGAAAGTTTAGTTCTGATACTTATAGGGTTGATTGAACTCAGCATAAAACTTTCTGGGCTGGTAACATGATATGATTGCTTTTGTGACCTTTTAAACTAATAATTGCATTTCTTCAAATGGTTTAGGGTTAACTCATGTGTTCTTTTTCTTTTGTCATAATTTCTATCATTTTTTTTCTAGAAAGTTGTTCATTCTGCCTCATTTTTCAGATCTATTGGTGTGTGTTCATAGTATTCTCTTCTGACATGTGCTTCTATAAAAGGTAGAGACTTTTTATGGTGTCTATAACTATGACTCCATTTTACTCATAATATAGTTTATTTTTGCTTTCTCTCTTTTTTGAAGAGATTTTTCAGTTTTGTCTGCTTCAGTGTACTAGGTTTTGATGTTAATCCTTTTGCTATTCCCTTTTCTTGAACTGATCACTTAAGCTTCAAGTATCAATTTTTTCTTTTCTAATACATGCATATTATGAGATAAATTTTATCTTAAGTACTGTTCAATTATATTCCACAGATTTGCTCTCTAATTGTTTTAAATGATCGATGAGTTCTAAATATGTCTTTAACACGTGAATTATTTAGCAACGTGCCGGTATAGGTGGAAGCAGGGATCCAATTCAGATCCTGATGCCCTAGCTTGAACCCACTGGAAATCAATATCCAACTATTCATTGGTACCAGGGACACTCAGGGCTCAGCCTTCATCACATCCCCCCAGAAGCAAATACATCTCCCACAAAGTAGAATGAGCATTAAAATTTTACTAATGTTCTTGGTTAGTTGATGGAGGAGGGTAACACTTCAGGGATGCATTCATTAGTCAAAGTTCAACCAAGAAAATCAGGGCATCTGTGATATATACATTTCATATAAGGACTTCTCTTTTTTTCCAGCTTTGTTGAGGTATAATTGACAAATACAATTGTATGTATTTAGAATATACAACATGATGATTTGATACACATATACGTTGTAAAATGATGACCACATTTAAGTTAACACATCCAGAGTCACCTTTTGTATGGTGAGAACTCTTAAGATCTACCTCTAGCAAATTACAAGTTTCCAATACAGGGTTATTAACTATAGTCACCATTCTGTATATTAGATCCTCAGAACTTACTCATGACTGAAAATTTGTACCCGATGCCCAGCGTCTCCCCATTTGCCCACCTCCCCTGGCAACCACCATTATACTGTCTGTGTCTATGAGTCTGACTTTTAAGAAGTTTCACATATAGATGATGACATACTTTGTTTTGTCTTTCCCTGGCTTATTTCATGTAGTATAACGTCATCCACTTTCACCCACATTGTCACAAATGGCAGGATTTTCTTCTTTTTATGACTGAATAATATCTCAGGATATGCGTGTGTGTGTTTGCAGTATCTCCTTTATCCACTCTCCCACTGATGGGCACTTTGGTTGTCTCCTTGTCTTGGCTCCTTGTCTTGGCTCCTTGTCTCCTTGTCGTGAGCAATGGTGCAGTGAACGCGGAATGCCTCACAAAGCCCTCTCTTGGACACGCTGATTTCATTTCCTTCCAATGTATACCCAGAGGTGGGACTCCGGGATCACATGGCACATATAAGGGTTTCCTCCAGAACTCCCACTTTCTGGAATTGTGGGGGCTGGTTAAGTAGTCTTTGTAAGATGCTGTCTTTGTGTCTGATGCTGAAGTCTGCAAGAAAGCAGCTGGCAAGGGAAGATGGATGTAAGCGTGGGTGAATGAGAACAAGCTGGGACCCTCAGTACGAGCTGTGGAGCACACAAGGGTGAACATAAACCCCTACAATCATTCTTGCCTCTGACTTCAGTGGTCTGGGTGTCCTGCTGGGGCCCTTCTTCAGCGAGATAAGAATGCGACCAGGGGGATGTGGGAAAGTCCTGGCCGCTGCAGGCAGTTACTGTTTCACACCAGCGTGCTGAGTCTGGTCAGCACATCAACACGTGAGCACCTAGAAGAGGTGCTACTTCTCGTCCTCCCTGGAAACCAGCCAGGACAGTCCTCCCAGGGCCTGGTCCAAAACTACTGGGAATGGAACTCTGGGAAATGTCATTTGGCCTGGCCAAGCCCACACGTGGCAAAGCTACCACAAGGGGGCAGGATTGGGATTGCGTGGAACCAGAGGATTGACCCCAGTGAATAGTGAACCCTCCCATCCACAAACATGGTACCTCTCTCTATGTATTTAGGTCTCCCTTACCTTCTCTTGGACTTCCCTGATGGCTCAGACAGTAAAGAATCCACCTGCAATGCAGGAGACCTGGGTTTGACCCCTGGGTTGGGAAGATCCCCTGGAGAAGGGAAAGGCTACCCACTCCATTATTCTGGCCTGGAGAATCCCATGGACTGTATAGTCTATGGGGTCGCAAAGAGTCAGACACGACTGAGCGACTTCCACTGACCCTCTCTTGGGGCTTCCCAGGTGGTGCCAGTAAAGAAGAAAGAAGAGAGAAAGAAGAAAGGTAAAGAATCTGCTTGCCAATGTAGGAGACACAAGAGACTTGGTTCGATCCCTGGGTCAGGAGGATATCCAGGAGTAGGAAATGGCAACCTGCTCCAGTATTCTTGCCTGGAAAAGTCCATAGACAGAGGAGCCTGTCAGGCTACAGTCCAAGGGGCTGCAAAGAGTCAGACATACACACATACCTTCTCTTAGAGCTGCTCTCGGTGTATGGGTCTTACACAACATTTTTGTGACAATGTTGAATGCTCTGTTTTCAGAGACAGATTTCTAGTAATGGATAACAGCAAACACATGTATACTGCCTGCAAGCTCTGCGCCACTCTGCTTACCATCAGTTCTCATTGCTGGAGAGAATCCCACCAGGTTCTTCATCATCACAGCAAGGTTTCTTATAACTGCTGTGGGGCGAGGGGACCCTCATCTCTGTCTTACATTATTCTGTGTTTAGGAAGATAAGCAAATATTTTCGAGCAAGTCCATGGAACTTCATCTGTAACAGGAAAGCCAGTAGCAAGCTGGTCAAGTCAAATTTTACAGGAAGAAAGAGAGTGAAAGGAATAGGATTTCCCTTCAAGAGAGTAAACAAACACAGCGTTTTCATCTTGTCCTTAGTATAACCAAGCAGGACCCCCCGGGCCTCTCCCAGTGTCTTCCACCCACCTCTTTCTTGTCTGTAGAAAATCTTTAGCCTCCTAGGTCTTCCCTGAGTTCCAAAGAATAAATTTAATTGGAGAAGTGAGAAAATGCAGAAACAGAAGGACAACAGTCAAGCAAGAGAAAATAATATAATAGTTTAGCCATTAAACAAAATCAAGAGCATTTAGAGTCTCCCCAAGGGCTATGGATAATATTCTGAGCCATGTCCTCTGAGCTGTTTTGCAGATACTGAAACCCCCAGCAAGTGGAAGAAGTTAACTGTTTGTTGCCCATGAGCATGTAGACCCCAGATCAACTGGAACCAGAAGGTCGATGATGTTGACTCCCAGTTACCTCACCACCTACCATTCAGAAGAATCTCCACGAGCTGATCACGCACTTCATGACCCCCTCCCTCACCCTGTCTCTGAAAAACTTTTCTTTGAAGGTCATCGGAGAGATGGAGTGTTTTGAGCACTGGCTGTCTGGACTCCTTGCTTGGCATCTGCAATAAGCACTGCTCTTTCCTTCATCACAACCCGGTGTCAGTAGATTGGCTTCACTGACTGTGGGTTCGTGGACCCAAGTTTGCCTCAGTAACATCAGGAAAATACAAATTAGGACCACTATGAGAGCTTATCCCCATACAGGATTGGAAAGAATTGATGGGATTGGTTGTACAGACACATGAGCAATGTTCTGAGGGGAAAGAACACAGTCCTGATGAATCTAAGCTCGGGCATTCTCTGTTCTCCTCGGGCTCCTCATGGTCTCCTAAGCTCCGCCACGGTCACTGTGCCCCTAGCCAATGTCCATCAACCGCATAGATGATGAAGAACCTGGTGGGATTCTCTCCAGCAATGAGAACTGATGGTAAGCAGAGTGGATGAACCTCAAACATAATTGAGTGACAGAAGCCAGACTCCAAAGGTTCTGGGGGGAAATGTGTTTATACAAAGCACAGAAAGAAGATGAGTTAGATAGTGAAGGACAGGGAAGCCTGGTGTGTTACTGTCCATGGGGGTCGCAAACGGTCGGACGTGACTTAGCGACTGAATAACACCAACAGATGGTGCTGTGAGTGGCGCAGAGCTTGCAGGCTTGGCGTCATCTCTGCACCCAGCGCGCCCAGCCCACCGTGGCCCTGGGGGCGATGGGAGGCCGCCATGGGGCCCCTCTCTGCTGTTGGGTGTGTACATTCACAGACAAGCATGAATGGGTAACAACTGAAAACCATGTTGGAACAGGGGAAATCAGCAATTTTGCACAGGAAGCTTTGAGAGGTTTTTTTTGTTTGTTTGTTTGTTTTACTGTAGTCTGCTTGAAGTTGAGACCAAATTGGAATTGGACAAACAAGAGGAATTCGGTGCTTTGACAAGTGTGAAAGCTGCTAGTGAACTCTGTTCTCCTCTCGAAGAAGTAACTGAAATGCATGAAACTCTAGCAGAAAATCCAGGACTTGTCAACAGATCTTGGTATGAAGATGGTTGGCTGATCAAGATGATGCTCAATAGCCCTTCAGAACTAGATGAAATAATGAGTGAAGAAGCATATGGGAAATACATAAAAATCTATTGAGGAGTGAAAGTGGAACTCTTAAACTAGTTTGGAACAAAAACAAACAAACAGCAAAACAAGATGAACTAACTTGTGTTAGAAATTAGGAGAGTGGTTATCCTCGGGGAGACAAGGAGAGGGAGTAAGATGGGACAGAGGGGGGCCCCCGAGGCGGCTGGACTTTTCTTTTATGATCTACCTGGGGCATTCATTTGGGGAAACTGTACGTCACACCGTAATGAGAAATCTCCTTACAATCCCACATTTCAGAAATAATGCATGGTATTATAGCACAGTCCATCACATACTGATTGGTTCAAGACTGAGAAAGGAGTACGACAGGGCTGTCTGCCGTCACCTTGTTTGTTTCATCTACAGAGCACGTCATGAGAAATACCGGGCTGGATGAGTTACAAGCCAGAATCAAGATAGGCAGGAGAAAACATCAACAGCCTCAGATATGTGAATGACACCACTCTAATGGCAGAAAGTGAAGAGGAACTAAACAGCCTCTTGTTGAGGGTGAAGGAGGAGCGTCAAAGAGCCAGCTTAAGATTAAACATTAAAAAAGCTAAGATCATGGCATCTGGCTCCATTACTTCATGGCAAACAGAAGGGGGAAAGGTGGAAATAGAAATTTTTTTTCTTGGGCTCCAAAAATCACTGCAGATGGTGACTGCAGCCATGAAATCAGAAGACGGTTTGCTTCTTGGAAGGAAAGCTATGACAAACCTAGACAGTATGCTGAAAAGCAGAGACATTACTCTGTTGACAAAGGTCTGTGTAGTCAAGGCTGTGGTCTTCCCAGTGGTCATGTATGGTTTTGAGAGTTGGACCATAAAGAAGGCAGAACGCCAAAGAATTGATGCCTTCAGACTGTGGTGCTGGAGAAGACTCCTGAAAGTCCCTTGGACTGCAAGGAGATCAAACCAGTCAATCTTAAGGGAGATCAACCCTGAATATTCACTGGAAGGACAGATGCTGATGCTGAAGCTCCAGTCATCTGATGTGAACAGATGACACATTGGTAAAGTCATCTGATGTGAACAGATGACACATTGGTGAAGTCCCTGATGCTGGGAAAGATTGGGGGCAGAAGGAGAAGAGGGCGTCAGAGGATGAGATGGCTGGATGGCATCACTGATGCAAGGAACATAAACCTTGGCATGTTTCAGTCCATAGGGTCGCAAAGAGTTGGACATGACTCAACAACATGGACTGTTCAGTTGGGCAACTGAACACCAACAGCAACAACATTATAACATGGTAGATGCATGCAGACCACTATAGATGAGTTTGCATGCACATCTGTCCTTCGTTAATGGAGAAAGGTCTGAACAGGCACACTCAGACATACCACAGCATGTGTCTGGAGAGATTGGGTAGGGTAAGCACTGGGAATGGAAGAAGGAGATTTTCTTTCTAATTCTCTTGATTATAAGTTGTTTGAGGGAGTTCCCTTGTGGTCCAGTGGCTGAGACTCCGTGCTCCCAATGCAAGAGGTCAGAGGTTCAATCCTTGCTCAGGGAACTAGATCCCACATGCTGCAACTAAAGATCCCATGCGCTACAACTGAGACCAGGCACAGCCAAATGAATAAGTAGATAAAAAAAAATATAAAAAATAAGTGCTTGAGTGTTTTACTAGAAACCTATAATTTGGTTTATCTGTATAAAGTATTTTTTTAATACACAAGAATTGTTGTTGTTGTTCAGTCATTAAGTTGTTTCCAACTCTTTGCAACCCTATGGGTTGGGATGATCCCTTGGAGGAGGGCATGGCAACCTATTCCAGTATTCCTGCCTGGAGAATCCCATGGCAGAGGAGCCTGGCAGGCTACAGTCCACGGTGTCGCAAAGAGTCAGACATGACTGAGCAACTAAACGACCAAAACATGTGACCACATCTCATCCTTTGCTATCTGTCACTGGGGTCATGGTCGCCCCAGAGACCGAGGGCTGCCCTCTCTGTGCAATGGCCTCTCCCACTGACTCTCTGGCCTCCTGTTCACTGGGTTTCCCCCGCTGCCCACCCTACAGGCACATCTGTCCCTACAGGTCCCCCTGGACCTCTCCTCTTTTAGGGGACAGTGGTCAGCCAACCTGGGGCTCTAACTGGGTGAATGCTGAGCCCAGGTGTGTAAGGTCGAGCCTTTATTCAGAGTGATGGAATCGCAGTAACACGGGGACTTTGTTCCAGGATCGTGGCTGGGACTTGGTTTGGGGCTGAGCTCCTCTCAGCCTGTGGGTTGACTCCTGTTCTTCACCTGACCAGGGACAACCCCAGACGCAGAGGAGCCAGGAGACGGTGGTCCCACAGGGCCCTCTTATGCTTTCCTGCTGGGAGAGGCGCTCCAAGATTTTCAGAGGAAAGTGTGTCTACATGCACCAAAAGCTCGATGTCCAGCTCTTAGGAAATTTCCTAGCCCCAGTTGTCCAAAATGCCAGAGATTTATGAAACTCAGTGTCACTGCCTTATTGACAATACTGAAAATTTGCGAACTACCTAAATGCACTCCGCTGGGGGATTGCTCGGATCAAACAAATCAGGAAATACCCAGATATAGAACAACATACGGCCTTTTGAGTAATGATGCATTCATTTCTCTATTTGATTGTTATGCATGTATAAAGAATCTTTATGACTTGAGGAAGTGTTTATGATGTGCTGTGAAGGAAAAGCAGGACTCCAACTTGAGGGCGTCAAGTGCAGTGCAGTTCATGACCTGGAGGCCTGCCCTGTTCCCAGGGCTATGTCTGTCCTCACCCATTTAATCCTTTTTCTATCCTGTACTTACTGCGGAGGCACAAAAAGGGTTAGTCACTCAGCGGAGGTTACGCAGGTAGAAGGAAGAGTTGCCAGGAGGTGAAACCCAGAAGTCTGTACCCACAGATCATGGCTACAGTCTGTCTTCTTTCTTGTGAACATATTGGGCAGGAAAAAAAAAAAAAAATCAGGCAGAAGAAATATGAGACTGTTCCTAGACTTACTTCTGAGCTAGAAGTCAAGTGTGATTATTTTTCCTGAATCTAAAGAGTTGAAGGGAGATGGGGGTCGGGGAGAGCCCTGATGTGCTGTTTCCTGTCTGTTTCTTAAGCTGGGGAGTGAAGCGAATACTTGGTGATCACATAGTATCATATTTAAGTCTTACAAAGAAAAGAATATCTGCATTGAACATGTAATTAAACTTATTTAAAATATTGAGACTTTCCTGGTGGACCAGTGGTTAAGATTTTGCCTTCCAATGCAGGGGCTGCAGGTTCAATCCCTGGTCTGGAAGCTAAGATTCCGTATGCCTCAGGGCCAAAGAAACAAAACATAAAACGGAAGCAAAATTGTAACAAATTCAATAAAGACTTTAAAAAAATAATCCACATCAAAAAAAAAAAAATCTCTATCAACAACCAAAAAAAAAAAAAATTTAGTGGTGCACTTACACTTTGTAACAGGAGTGATTTTGATTGTAGATCTGGGAACATTTTCTCTGTGACATTAAAGGACAAGTTGACTTCCTTTCTGAAAAGTAATAGTTTCCTGATAGGAAACTGCATAACCACTTCTTCCTCTACCAGGAAGCTTTTTTTTTTTTTTTAAATTGTATCTAGATTAGGAGTTTGCTTATAAAATTGTGTAAACCTTTACAGTAAAAAAACAAATCTTGGCTATTAATTTCAGACTTTCTTCAATCATCCCAGGCAAAGGGTTCAAGGACCACGTGGATGAGAGGTGCTGACTGGTTCAGACTAGCTCTGCTTTGCGACCTCTGACCCCAAGAGCCTCAATTTCCTCACCTGTGCAGTGATCTTCACTGCTGGGCTGGGCAGAGGTTTAAGTGAGCCACTCACTCTGGTTCAGACATGAGGATGAAAATGTGGTGGACATTCAACACACAGTAAGTGTTGCTTATTTTCACATATTTCTGCTTCAGTTTAAGTCCTTAGTTTACAGCACAAGGGTGTCGTGGGGACCCGGGGTCACTTCCCAGGATGTGTGGTTGTGCACACTCAAGGGTCAACAGCACCAAAGACGAAAACCAAAGGCAGAACATGGAGGAGGAGACGAGAGTCGAGGGTGACCGCAGGGTCCAGCCCAAGGGACTGCAGGTGCCTAGCTGAACTGGGCCATTATATAGCAGGAGAATGAAAACCCGAGGACCTGGGTGACAGCTCTCCGGTATCGCTACTCTGACACCGTTCTTCTCTTTTTTCTTTAATTTGAAATTTAGTTTTAATAATATAAATGAGATTATATCTAATGGTATTGATAAAAATGACAATTAAAAATCCCACAACAGCCTGGTGTGTTCATACATAGACCCAGTAACATCTGAATATATGTGTGAGTCACACCTGTTTCCTGCACATGGAGCCCTGTTGACCAAGGTGGAGGCACAACTGCTGGGGGTCTGGGACCCCCATCTAGAAGTTCTGGACTCACAAATATAAGGGCACATTTGAAAAGTTACATATCAAAGTGAAAAATAGTAGAGAGCCATCTAATTTGAACAAATGAGACATTCAAGTGACATTATTCAGAGATGAGAAATGAAAGGGTATTCTTGAGTAAATTTTATATGTGTATTATACTACAATTTTTAAAAGTATATTCTTTTTTTAAATATAGTTCTCTGTGCTATACAGTAAGATCTTGTTGTGGATCTATTTTAGATGCCGGAGTTTGGATCTGCTAATCCCAAACTCTTTATTTATTCCTCCCTCCCCCTTGCCCCCTTTGGTAACCATGTTTCTTTTCTGTGTCAGTGAGTGTTTCTATTTTGAAAATTAGTTCATTTGTATCTTATTTTATATTCCACATATAGATGATCTGGCATGCTGTTTGTCTTTCTCGTCTGACTTACTTCACTTGGTATGATCATCTATAGGTGCTTCCCGGAGAAGGCGATGGCACCCCACTCCAGTACTCTTGCCTGGAAAATCCCATGGACGGAGGAGCCTGGGAGGCTGCAGTCCATGGGGTCGCAAAGAGTCGGACACAACTGAGCGACTTCCCTTTCACTTTTCACTTTCACGCATTGGAGAAGGAAATGGCATCCCGCTCCAGTTCTTGCCTGGAGAATCCCAGGGACGGGGGAGCCTGATGGGCTGCCGTCTATGGGGTTGCACAGAGTTGGACACGACTGAAGCGACTTAGCAGCAGGTGCATCCATGTTGCTGCAAGTGCTATCATTTCATTTCTTTCTATGGCTGAGTCGTATTCCATTGTGTGTGTGTGCATTATCCTTCTTTCTGTCCATTTAGGTCTTTTCCATGCTTTGGCTATTGTAAATAGTGCTGCTATGAACACTGGGGTGCATGTGTCTAACCTGAGTTAGAGTTTTATCCAGATATATGCCCAGGAGTGGAATTGCTGGATTGTACGGTGGATCATATAGCTGGATCATATCGCTTTTTAAGGAACCTCCACAGTAGCTGTGCCAATTTACATTCCCACCAACAGCGTAGGAGGGTGCCCTTTTCTCCACACTCTCTCCAGTATTTATTGTTTCTATTTCTTTAACGATGGCCATTCTGACTGGTGTGAAATGATACCCTATTGCAGTTTGATTTGTGTTTCTCTGATAATTAGCGATGCTGAGCATCTTTTCATGTTCCTTTTGGCCATCGGTGTGTCTTCTTTGGAGAAATGTCTATTTACGTCTTCTGCCCCTTTTTTATTGGGTTGTTTGGGGCTTTGTTGTTGTTGTTACTGAGTTGTATCAGCTGTTTGTATGTTTTGGAAATTAAGCCTTTGTTGGTCCCCTCATTTGCAAATATTTTCTCACAGTCTGTAGGTTGTCTTTTTATTTTGTTTATTATTTTCTTTCCTGTGCAAAAGTTTATAAGTTTGATGAGGTCCCATTTGCTTATTTTCGCAAAAGCAGAAACTTCTATTGTCTTGGGAGACTAACTTCAGAAAACATTGGTATGATTTATGTCAGAGAATGTCTTGCTTATGCTCTTTTCCGGAATTTCTGTTTCATGTCTTATGTTTAAGTTTTTAAGCCACTTAAAAATTTTGTGTGTGTGGAGTGTGAGTGTTCTAACTTCAATGATTTACATGCCACTGTCCAGCTTTCCCAACACCACTTGCTGAAGAGACTTTTTCTCCATTGTTTATTCTTGCCTCCTTTGTCAAAGATTAATTGACCATAGGTGTGTGGGTTCATTTCTGGCTCTCTATTCTGTTCCATAGCTCTATATGTCTGTTTTTGTGCCAGCACCATGCTATTTTGATTCCTGTAGCTTTGTAGTCTTATCTGAAGTCTGGGAGAGTTATGCCTCCAGCTTTGTTCTTTTTCTTCTGGATTCCTTTGGCAATTCTGGGTCTTTTGTGATTCCATATACATTTGTTCTAGTTCTGTGAAGAATGTCATCAGTAATTTGAAAGGGATCACAAAAATATATTCTTCAAATGATATGAAGTGTGCCTAGTGCCAGTCAAACAGCTGACTGTCCAGATAGTGTAGGGAGAGCATGCTGGACATCTAATAATACAGAAGAAAAACATTTTAGCTACAAATGAATGAGAGCTAAGTACCCTCCAAGAACTGGCAGTTCCCAATTGGCCATCAGGTTCAGTACAAATTTCCCATCAGTATCCATGCAAAGGCTTGGCGTTAATGAGGTTGGGATGGGATTCACATCCAGCTTGGAATTCACCTTTCTTTGCACCAACAACCCAAGATGAACTTTACAGACACACTAATTTTTTTAAATAACAGTGTCTATTTTTTCAAAGATTTATTTGTTTATTTCTTTCTTTATGGCTGCGCTGGCTCTTCATTATTGTGCATGAAGTTGCAGTTCACTTCTCCAGTTGCAGTGAGCAGGGGCTACTCTCTAGCTGTGGTGCACAGGCTTCTCATTATGGTGGCTTCTCTTGCTGTGGAGCAAGGGCTCTAGGGCGTTCGGGCTTCAGTAGTTGTGGCAGACACGCTTCGTTGTCCTGCAGCACAAGGAATCTTCCCAGATCAGGGGTGGAACGTATGTCCCCTGCATTGCCAGGTGGCTTCTTTACCACTGAGCCACCAGGAAAGCCCCAAGACATGCAAATTCTTAACCTGAGCCTCTTGCAGACCAGGAGAAAGGGCAGGAGCTAGATTATTTCAGCCATGGTTCCTTGGGGCTTTCTGATCGCCTGTTTCACCCAGAGCATGGGGAGGGACATCTCCCTGTCACAGGGTGATGTCCAAGTTCAAGCTCCCTTCCCAGTGGTCTCGTGGTTGGACCCCTGATGGGCTTTCGGGCCCATGAGGCCCATGAGGCCCATGAGATTTTTGGCTGTTTCACCCTCCATCACATGCTTTCTAAATCTAACTTCTTTCTTTTACTATTTTTACCTAAGTAGTAGATTTTCTAGTCCAAAAAGTGGCAAAAGCAATATTGTGTTTTTCTGTGGACTTCTATTAAATGTGCATATTACTTTAGTCTTATTCATTTCTTTCTTTCTTTTTTTTTTTTTTTTTTTTTTTTTTTTTCATGTAAACTGCACACTTATTAGTACTGGTGCTGCAACACAGCGCTTCCAGTGAACATGCAGAGCTGCATGGACGTGACCGGACAGGTGAGGTGCAGACTCGGGAACCGCGGGTCCTTACGTCTTCCACTTGTTCTTGTCGTAGTCCCGCTTGGCTGAGAAGCCCTGGATGGGGGCCACCTTCACGTCGAGCATCCTCCTGGTCTGCTTGGCCACCCACTCCTCTTCAAAGGTGTGCGGGATGCGGCCGTACACACAGCGCTTCTCCCAGGTGAGGAGCGCGGTGAAGCCCCACGCAGCGCTTCTCCCGGGCGAGGAGCGCGGTGAAGCCGCCCGCAGCGCTTCTCCCGGGCGAGGAGCGCGGCGAAGCCGATGAAGAACGTGGCCGCGCCCACCACTGTCTGGCACCTGTTGTGCTCCTGCGCATCTCAGCGAAGCTCTCCTTGAACTTAAGGTCGTGCAGTTCAACTTTCTCATCAATGGAGAGGCTGCTCCAGGAAGCCTTCTCCTTCTGCTTCAAGGCCTTCTGGCTGGCAGACAGGTTCTTGACGTGGGCCACGTCGGGCAAGGGGTAGTCACGCCGGTCCACATAACTCGGGAGAGCATAATCTTCACTCTTTACAACACTTCCATGGGCCCGAACACACACCGAGGTGGAAACTGCACGCCTGCCAATCAGGCTAAATACTCTGGTCGCCAATATTCTGCCACCACTGACCAGCCGCTGCCCACCGTGCCCGCCGCGACTGCCCTCTCTGATTCATTTCTCATTAAATTTATTACAAAGCATTTTCTACAGGTTTTGTCCCTGCTGTGAATGAAATTAGAAGATATTCATGTAAGGACACACACCATGACAAAATCAAAATGACGAGGAAACAGCAAACCCAGAGCAAAGCTGTGCCATCATTCTTGTCGACTCCAGGCCTGCCAGACACCACGGCTTTCAGCCACCTCTCTAACTTCCATCATTTCCTTATGGTTACATGATGTGCTTGTGCTTCTGGGTCTTGATCCATCATCTTTTGACATCAGTTCTGATTGGGGAGAATATACACGGCTCCATCTTCCCATCATTCTTCTCTGCCTTGGAAGTGATATCACTGTTCTCAGACCCTCAACTCATCCCCACCTTCAGCTTTAACTCCCTTTTTCATTCTGCCAACCATGAATATCCCCCTCGGCTCCCACGTTTCTCCCTGCTAGGCCACCCGCCCTGAGGCTCCAGATTTTCATTTTACACTTCAGAGCAAATATTCTGCTGTTTAAACACCCACCACTTCCTGCAGTGTACAGCAGAATATTACTCAGCCAGAAAAAGGAATGAAATTGTACCATCTACAGTGATGTGAGTGGACCTAGAATCTGTTATACAGAGTGAAGTAAGTCAGAAAGAGAAAAACAAATATCTTATATTAACAAATATATACAGAATCTAGAAAAAGGATACAAATGGACCTCTTTGCAGGATAGGAATAGAGACACAGACGCAGAGAATGACATGTGGACACGGTGGGGAAGAGGGAGTGGGTGAACTGGGAGAGTAAAATTGACATGTATGACGTCTGTGTGTGCGATAGATAGCTGGTGGAAAAGTGCTGTGTGGCACAGGGAGCTCAGTGCTGTGAGCTGTGATAACCTAGATGGGTGGGATGGGGTGGGTGGGTGAGAGGGAGGCTCAAGAGGAAAGGGATATATGCATACATACATCTGATTCACTTTGTCACACAGCAGAAATTAGCACAACTTTATAAAGCGATTATACTCCAGTAGTAACATTAAAAAAAAAGGTATGCGAATATTTGTTGCTGAATGAGCAGTTATCCTTCCTCCCGCAGTGTTGCAGTGTTGCTTGTGCAATGACGCTTGTGCATCTCAGAGGAAAGTCTCTTAGTGTCACGTTCAAAGGACTGCCCCCTTTTGACATTCCACAACCAGGCAGGAGGATGCCCTTGTTAACTGGCATCTTGTTTGGAGCCTGTCAGCAACCATCGTGGGGGAAGGGTGGGTTGCTCCAGGGAGCTCATGGGAGGGAAGTTTGGAGCCAAAGGACCCCCAGCGAGGGTACAGGACCCACTCAGCCCAAGCGGGGCTGCGAAACAGAATGGGAGTTCCTGTAAATGTCTCCTGCATGAAAAGAGCAGCCAGGGCTTCCCTGGGGGCTCAGTGGTAAAGAATCCGACCGCCAATGAAGGAGATTCAAGACCGATCTCTAGACCCGGAAGATCCCTCAGATGCAGAGCCACTAAGCCCAGGCACCGCAACTACTGAACCTGTGCTCTGGAGCCTGGAAGCCACGACTACTGAGCCCGTGAGCTGCAACTACTAAAACCCAAGCACCCCAGAGCCTGTGCTCCTCAATAAGAAAAGCCACTGTGATGAGAAGTCCGCACGCCGCAACCAGAGAGTAGCCCCCACTTGCTGCAACTAGAGAAAAAGCCCTCATGGCAATGAAGACCCAGCACAGCCAAAAATAAAAAGAGCAGCCAGATTTAGCAAACAAAAATATAGGACCCCAGTGAAATGTGAATACATTTTTGGTTAAGTAAATTCCAAATTATTTATCGTTCATCTGAAATTCAAAGTAAACCGGTGTGCGGTCAGCCATCGGCAATCCCCTGATACAGTGCTGTGTCTGGGCCCTCGGACACAACACAGAGCCTTGCACCTTCACGGGGGTCCAGGGTGATGAAGAGACCACCCCTCCAGCTCCCTAGGTGACAAATGGTCCTGTCCCCTCACTCCAGGCCTCCTCCAGGCCTCAGCCCTGCCCCTCCTTCGCTCTCTCCCCAGGTCTCCCCAGGGATCAGGTCCTGTCTCAGTCCCTCCCCTGTGCTCTGAAGCCTCCCACGTGCGCTCTCAGGTCTGACCAGGTCAACTCCAGACTCTGGCCCTGGAAACCCCGGCTTTGCTTGCAGCCTTCTTCAGCCTCCCTGTGAGTATCCTTAGGAAGGTCTCTCAGGGTTGGCTGGGGATTGGCAGGGACCCAGGTGTGAATGTGGCCTCTACCTACCTGTGAGACCTTGGGAAGAGGGAAAGAGGACTTTGCTTCATAGCCAAGTGGTGCTAAGCAGTAATTCCCTGAGATTTGGTAAAGCCAGGATGAGCTTGGGTGTGAAAAGGGCTTGGTCAAAACTGGGAGACATGGTGAGTTTAAAACCAAAGGTGGGTGTTGAAGACAAGTGAAAGGGGCCCCCTCTTGGTCCATCTTCCCTCCCGTGGGCATGAGTCCATCGTCTCTGGGGACTTGCAAACTCCCTGACATGCCTGCAGCAGGAGAGGGAGGGGACACAGAAATAAGGGCATCAGCACAGAACATGGTTGGGACCCATGGGAAGAGGCCAGGCCCAGGGTCAGCAGTGCAGGAGGAGCCCCCAGGGGTCAGAGAAGGAGTCCCCAGGAGGTAGGAGGTGAGGCCCCATCAGCAACACTGAGAGGAGGGGAACAGGCCTGGCCTGGGTCTGGGCCGTAATGACTCTGCTGCCAAGGCCCCAGATGCTGCTTGTGGCCCACGTCTCCCCTGGCACCTGGCTGCACGCAGGGTGATCCAGAGTGAACTGGAGGGCTGATGGTTTGTTGTAGATTGAGTGATTTATTAAATGGGTGATCTCTCCCCCTTTTTAAAATAGTAACGTCATCATCTGTTGAGGATTAACTATGTCAACATCGTCCTAAGTACTTGACATTTAACTGCCCAACGGCCCTCAGTCAGTCACTGTTATCCTCCATGTATCACAGGTGAGGAACTCAAGAGCCAATCTTGCTCCCTCTGCAGCCCAAACTGGGTCAAGTGCAACACCAACAGGGTTTCCCCACCGGCCCCTCTCGCTGTAAGACGCTGCTAGTGTCCATTAGAAGAACGTGTGGGCTCTGAAGTTCCGGGCTTTGTCCTATCTTCTTTCTCCCTCTCTGGAATGAGGTGTGAGGTCTGGAGTTAGGCAGCCATTCGAGACCCTGAGGAGACACTGAGAGCTGAGCTGAGGGGACAGCAATAGTGGGCCAGCATCACTGAGCAGCCAAGCCAGGCCTGGACCAACCTACCCACCCCACATGGTTTGTTTTATGAAATGAGCCCTACTTTCAGCTTTTCCAGACGGCTCTGAGCCTGTCCACCCTCCTTCACCCCAGCATCCTTTCCTCAGGCCCCTCGTCTTCCCATTGTTGGGTCTCAGCCCTGCTCCTCTGCTCACCTCTCCCCTCCCCTCTCCCTCCCAGGTTACCTTTCTCTACCTGTCCTTCCTTCCCTCAGACGCACCAGCCCTCCCTGATTTAGTCCCTTCCTCCCTTCTCAACCACCATCATCATCTGTCCCTCATTTTCTATCACTTCAGGTCTCACACTGAATGGCTCTGCTCCCAGCTTCTTAGAGTCACATGTGTGTGTGAGGTTGTGATGCAGTTTGGGCCACTTTGTGTGAGGTTGTGACATATTTGGGGCCCGTGACACTGAGCAGAAGTCTGAGCGGAGAGACCTGGGGAGACTTTGCTGTCTGGACGCCTTGTGCAAGGCTGACTCAGCTCAATTCAGTCCGCACAGAGTCAGCGGCAGGAGAGAAATCTAGTGCCTGAGACCGGTTCTGCTTGGGTCCATGTACTGTGCAGGGGCCAGTTCATCATCTGTGCACGACAGCCCCTCCCTCTGGCTTCCTCTCCAGGGCAGTAGAAGTAACAGTGGTGTGGGGACTGCAGTAATCCCTGGAGTTATCTAGCTGCAGATTTGAAAGCTCTCTTTCAGTATTGAGACTTGTTCTTTCTCTTCTCTTATCCCATGGTCTGTCATTTCAAAAACAGTAATGCTACCAGTGTGATAGGTTGTCGAGGGCTGCAGATTTTTGAATCCTAGGCTTCCCTCCTACAAGCGTTAGCTGATTTTAACTCATACCAGCAGGAATTAGTATGACCATTATACCTCCACTCCGCCACGAATCAGATCCACTACAAAAGAAAAAGGCATTCGCATCTTTGCAATTATTAATAAAGTTTTTAATTTATTAAAAAATTAAAAGTTATTACAGGTGAGGAGCTCACTGGAGAATAACAGGACTGACTGAGGGCTGTTGGGCAGTTAAACGTCAAGTACTTAGGACGATACTGACATAGTTATTCTTCAACAGATGATGATGTTACTATTTAAAAAGGGGGGAGAGATCGCCCATTTAATAAATCTGAATTTTAATAATTTTTAATAAAACTGAGTGAGAGATTCTTAATATTTCATTTTATTGCTTTGCATTTAAAAATCTATTAAAATATTCATTTATCTAAAAATCGGAAACTATTCTGATAGTACTGAATAGAATCCTACTGACGTAGATTTGAAACACAACATAGGTTTGAATGAAAAGTAAATCTACTCAGATTTTTATTTAAAAAAAATCTATTTCTTTTGAGCCATTTGTTTTTTGCTGGTCTGTTTGAATCAGTCTGGAGACAGTAGCAAATGTCATGTTTACACTTCTTGAAAGAAAGTGTTTTGTTCTGCTGTTGAATAGAGGTCTCCTGCCTTCTTTAGAGAGGCTGGCGTCCATCCTTCAGTTTTGCTGAGTCTAGGACAAAGCAGGGAATGAGACAGTTGGAAGATGAAACAAAAACAGAGAGGAGGTCTGGGGAGTGTCACAAAGATGGGAAAGGAAGGAGGGACACAAGCATGTGAGGAAGTAGAGGAAGTAGAGGGACCCCTCGGGAAAGGAAAGAAGGAATGGAGCCAGTGTCGCAGGAGGGAACAGATCACCCCAGAGGAGGCTCTAAAAAGAGGGGAAAGCCCAGGCAGGGACTCCCCTGGTGGCTTAAGAAACTGCCTTCCAAGGCAGGGGACCTGGGTTCAATCTCTAGTCAGGAAACTAAGATCCCACAGGCCTCAGGGCAGTTAAGCCCAGAGAAGTACGCAGCCCGCCCTGGAGCCCTTGCTCTGCAGCAAGAGAAGCCTGTGCAGGGAAACTAGAGAGAAGCCCCTGCATGAGCCCCGGCTGCAACGAAGGCTTCCTGTGGCCCAAACATAAAGGCCCAGGGAGAGAAGAGGAGAGGAGGGGGGAGGTCCAGGGAAGCAGCCGGGAGGAACCCTCACCTTGAGAATGGCCTGCAGTTCCGCACAGAGCGCCTGACTCTTTACATTTAGCCCCTCCCAGGGCTGAAAGGGTTTTCCCTTGTGGTCCACGAAGGTTTCCCAGCAGTGCTTAAAGTCTGAAATGGGACCAGGGAGAGAAAGGTGAGCTCCAGCCTGGCTTTCCCCGTCATCATTTCGCTGCCTGCTATCTCTTTCCTTTCAGGGACTTAGCTTACCCCTCAAATTCTTTCTTCTTAAAAAATGTTTTTATTTTTATTTTAATTGAAGGGTAATTGCTTTACAATGCTGTGACGGTTTCTGCCATACATCAACATGAATCAGCCATAGGCATACACATGTCCCCTCCCTCTTGACCTTTCCTCCCATCTCCCTCTCCAATCCCACCCTCCTCGGTTGTCACGGAGTCCTGGCTTTGGTCCCTAGTGTCACACAGCAAGCTTCCAGCGGCTTTCTATTTTCCATATGGTAATGTACATGTTTCACTGCTACTCTCTCAAACCATCCCACCCTCTCCTTCCTCCTCTGTGTCCAAAATTCTGTCCTTTCTGTCTGCGTCTCCTTTGCTGCCGTGCGAACAGGTTCATCAGTTCCATCTTTCTAGATTCCATGTATATGTGTTAATATATGATATTTGTCTTTCTCTTTCTGACTGGCTTCATTCTGTATAATAGGTTCTAGAACTTCGTCAGCACGTTCCTTTTCTCAGCTAAGAAGAATATGGAACGCTTCATGGGTCTGTGCGTCCTCCTGGCCAGGGGGCCATGCTCCTCTTCTCTGTATTGTTCCAGTGTCAGCATATGTGTAGCCGAAGCAAGCCCTCAGATTCTTTCTTGCTCCTGGAATCTGAGCCAGCCCGTTCTCCTTCTTTCTGGAAGCCCCCTAGTCCATTCATATTCACCCCCCCCACCTCCCCTCCTGAACCACCTCTGCCCCTCTGAACTCTCTCTTTCCATAGGCTCTTTCCAGAGCCTAGCCTCCCTTCTCAGGCAGCACACAAAGGCCTCTGCGCCACGGATTCCCACCCTGCCCAGCTCTTTCTAGCAACTTCCCACAGGCCTCTCCCTGCCACTGCCCCACCCCCAGGAGACCCCTGCCGACCCTCAAAGGTCATGATGGTGATTCGGGCCCCAGCCGCTTGCAGTTCGCACAGGCCACTCTGATGGCACCCAAAATGGTTGTTGGTATAGATGCGGGAGGCAAGGATGTGCAGGCTTATGTGGCGGTTCTCCTTCAGGAATGTAGTCAGTTTCTGGGCACAATCGTAACAGGGGCTCCAGGAGATGAAACAGGTGAGCCTGTAGTGCTGATTCCGGTCCAGATTCCAAGAACGGATCTTTCCCAGGAAGTAGAGCTCTGCATGGCAGGGTTTCTCCGGTTGATCCAAACCCTACAGAGAAGAGGAAGACAAGCGTCCTGTCCTTTGCTGTGTAGGGGCTAGCGCGGAGGGAAAGACCACGGAAGGAAGGCGGGTGAGGCGCTGGCCCCCAGCACGAAGTTACAGTGGGGGCAAGCCTCAGCACCCAGTGAAACGCTATTTCAATGCAGGATTTACACGATCCAAAGGAATGCCAAGCCCCTTGAGAGACACAGTATCCCTATGGCTCTGCACAGCTCTGAAACTGATCAGTCTTCAGGCAGATGTTGCTGTTTCCTGCATCACAGAATTGCGTTAATTTTGACTTTTAAACTATTGAGTTGAAGTATGACTCATCTCGATTTCTGAGTTTGCTGGAGTCCCTCTTACCTTGTGCCCATGATAGGGACTTCAGGCGCTTCACCTAGTCCAGCTGTGTGGGGAGAGAGGAGGCCAGGGGAGCTCCAACATTGGCCTCCTGCCATGGAAGTGGGCATTTCCTCCCTGGAGCGATTCACTCTGCTCTCCAGCTCCTCCACGACCCTACCCCACTAACCCAGGGGTGTGCCAAAACTTTTACAAGCTTCTACTCTGGGCATCACCCTGTGCTGAGCCCAGAGCATCCCTGGACTAAATACAGCTGGCAGCGGCGGCGTTGTGGGGATCAGTACCCTTGCCAGAATCTCTCAAGCAGTGGGCTGATGTCTTGCCCGGCCTCCCAAGCCCGTGGTGATTGAGAGAGGATCGGGCTCTCTGGCAAGAGCCTGCCCTGGGCAGAGTCAAGGGAAGAACCCGGCCCCTTGTCCCCATGCGTCACCCTCCGTCCCAACCCCTCCCCAGAGGCGGAGGAGTAACCAAGTCATGAAACTCCGGGATGACACTGGACTGGAGGTACCAGGCCCTGGGTGGCTGTGACTGGCTTCTGACATGTGTCTCAAAGCTGTAAATCACATAGAGAGGGTCCCCACCTGATTCCAGGCAGAGCAGCAGCAGCAGCTACAGGGACCTTGTGAGAGAGCTTGTGGGCCACCCCGTGTGCAACTGACAACCTTCTACCCTGAGCGTCCCCCCACGGGGAGGGCCTGCCTGCTGCGGGCAGGCTGGTCGGTCACCTTGTTGCGCACAAAGCCCTTGTACTCGTCCAGAGGGATCGTAGCGTCCCCGTCCAGCCTCTCCACCTCGTAGCACAGGTAGGTCTTGGAAGGCCGTCCTTGATTGTTGAAGTTCTCAGTGAAGGTATATTCGTCCATCAGGTGTCTGAGGACAGAGGTGGGAGAGGCCAGGAGACATGGGGCTCCTTCTGGGACCGCCCAGGGCTCCCCTCTCTGCCACACCCCTTCCTCCTGCACCCCACATCTCTGCTGAGCCACTAGACCTCCTTCTCTGACCCCTACTGGGGGCTCCCAGGGAAGTCAGGGTCTCCCTGCAGGAGCAATGCAGGGTTCTCAGAGCCTCGATGATGACCCAGTCCTCTACCTGGAGTCTGACTGGACACGGCCTCTCCATGCCACTCTGCCCCCGTCCTGGGTCCCCTGTCGTGTGGTATCCAGCCCCGCTCTGCCGGGCCCCATGAATCAACTTCTTTACCGTCCCTGGCTCCGAGTCCTCTGATGGTATGCTCAGTCAGCCTGTGGCCTCCTCCTTGAAGTTGTTCAAGCGGCAGTCCTGGCTCCGAGTCCTCTAATGGTGTGCTCAGTCACAGCCTGTGGCCTCCTCCTTGAAGCTGTTCAAGCGGCAGGCCTGGCTCTGAGTCCTCTGATGGTATGCTCAGTCACAGCCTGTGTCCTCCTCCTTGAAGCTGCTCAAGCGGCAGGCCTTATATATCATCAGAGCGCCTGGAAGCCATTGTGTCAGCAGAGTTGGGCCTCACCTCTTCCTGAAATTGGGCCACTCATGCCACCCATGAACTTCCCCACCCAAATGTCACACCCTCGTGGACAGCTTCAGTTTCCATTTCCCTGTTCTGATAAAGGCCTTACTTGGATGCTACCAGGACTGACCACGGACCAGTGCGGTCTGGGAGGGTGTCTGGGAGGTCATCTGGGAAGCAGCGGCCAATCAGGCAGGCAGCGAGGGGACACTTCTGAGTAGGAGATGGCATCTGTACGAGGACCTGGGTTGCAGAGACCAGGCTGGGTCCCCAAGAATCTCTTGCCTTCCAGGGACGGAAGATGCTGTGACTCAAACCAAGCCCCGCTCTCGCATCCCCAGTGTCTCCTCCCATCGCTCAACCCACTGAGTGCTCCTTGTTCCCCCACCTTCTCCCCCAGAGGTTTCTGAGGGAGAGTCTCCGGTGCCTGAAACCTGGTGCTGGGGGCAGATGGTGACCTGAGGAGTCTGGGGCTCCTGTTGCTAAGCCCCTGTGCCCTGGAGGACGCTCAGAAGACTGAGCCCCCAAATCTGCCCCAACCCTTCCCAGGTGGCTCCAGCACCCAGAATGCTAGGATGTCTCTGAGCTCAGCCCAGCATCAGTTGCCCCTCAAGGCTGGGCGGGAGCATCTTATGGGGAGACCAAGGCAGGGGTCCATCGCAGGGAAGGCACCTGGCTCCCGCATCCCCAGGGGAGGTGTCCCGGCCAGTGTAGCTCCTCATCCAGTAGCTCTGAGGTCTCTTCTTCTAGAATGTTCTCCAACACCGTCTCCTTCCTCACCCTCCATACCCCAGCCTGGCCAGGCACCCCTGGACCTTCTGTTCCCTGCTGAGGCCCGGCTGCCCCTCTCCAATGCAGACAAGCCAACCTAGCTTGTTTCCACATCTGGGGGGCAGGGGGAGAGGGGTCCATGTGCCAGTGACCGACCAGCACACAGCACAGGCAGCTGAGAGAATCTGTGTTTGGGGAAGGTTGGAGGGATATCAGAGGTGGCAGTGTTTGACCTTCTCGCCAATGTTTTAAGTCTTGAGTCACCCGAGTCACAGAGAGAAGGGATAAGAGGATGAGAAGCTATCAACTCAGATCTGGGTGGGCCTCACCCCTCTCTTCTCCCCCTGCACCCCCCAGCACCCTCCCACATGCTCTCCCTGGAGTCCAAGGCCCTCGGGGCAGCAGGAGCCCTGGGACCAGTGCACCACCTCACCATCTCCCTGAGGTCAGGGAGATGCTGGTTTGGTAAAGGTCTTAGTAGAACCTAGTGATGAACATCCGGGCCCAAACTAGCTCCCGACACCGCTGGTGTGATGATGAGGGAGAAGGACAAGTGGGGTCTCAAAATGAATGTTGTTGCTGTTCAGTCGCTCAGTTGCGTCGGACTCTTTGTGACCCCCGTGGACTGCAGCAACCAGTTCTCCTGTCCTTCACCATCTCCTGGAGTTTGCTCAGACTCATGTCCATTGAGTCAGTGATGCTATCCAACCATCTAATCCTCTGCCATCCCCTTCTCCTCCCACCTTCACTCTTTCCCAGCATCAGGGTCTTTTCCAATGAGGAGGCTCTTGGCATCAGATGGCCAAAGTACTGGAGCTTCAGCTTCAGCATCAGTCCTTCCAATGAATAGTCAGAGTAGTCGATTTCCTTTAGGATTGACTGGTTTGATCTCCTTGTTGTCCAAGGGACTCTCAAGAGCCTTCTCCAGCGCCACAATTTGAAAGCATCAATTCTTCAGTGCTCAACCTTCTTTATGGTCCAACTCTCACAACCATACATGACTCCTGGAAAAACCATAGCTTTAACTATATGTACCTTTGTTGGTAAAGTGTGGTCTCCACTTTTTAATACACTGTCTAGGTTTGTCATAGCTTTTCTTCCAAGAAGCAAGCATCTTTTTATTTCATGGTGGCAGTCACCATCCACAGTGATTTTGGAGCCCCCACCCCCCAAGAATAAAATCTGTCACTGTTTCCCCTTTTATTTTCCATGAAGTTATGGGACCAGTTGCCATGATTTTAGTTTTCTGTATGTTGAGTGTTAAGCCACTTTTTTTACTCTCTTCTTTCACTTTCAACAGGAAGCTCTTCAGTTCCTGTTTACCTTCTGCCATTAGGGTGGTGTCATTTGCATAGCCTGGCATTTCACATGATATACTCTGCGTATGAGTTAAATAAGGAGGATGGCAATATACAGCCTTGAAGTACTCTTTTCCCAATTTTGAACCAGTATGTTGTTCCATGTCCGGTTCTAACTGTTTTTTCTTGACCCACATACAGGTTTCTCAGGATACGAGTAAGGTGGTCTGGTATTTCCGTCTCTTTAAGAATTTTCCACAGTTTATTGTGATCCACACAGTCAAAGGCTTTGGCATAGTCAATAAAGCAGAAATAGATGTTTTTCTGGAACTCTCTTGCTTTTTCCATGATCCAGCAAAATGTTGGCAATTTGATCTCTGGTTCCTCTGCCTTTTCTAAAACCAGCTTGAACATCTGGAAGTTCTTGGTTCACATACTGTTGAAGCCTAGTTTGAAGGATTTTGAACATAACTTTATTAGCATGTGAAATGAGCGCTATTGTCCAGAGTTTGAACATTCTTTGGCACTACCCTTCTCTGGGATTGTAATGAGAACACCTTTTCCAGTCCTGTGGCCACTGCTTTGTTTTCCAAATTTGCTGTCATATTGAGTGCAGAACTTTAACAGCATCATCTTTTTAGGATTCTAAATAATTCAGCTGGAATTCATTCACTTCCTTTAGCTTTGTTTGTAGTAATACTTCCTAAGGACCACTTAACTTCACACTCCAGGATATCTGGCTCTAGTTATGACCACACCATGATGGTTATTCTGGCCATTAAGACCTTTTTTGTGTAGTTCTTCTGTGAATTCTTACCACCTTTTCTTTTTTTTTTAATTAATTAATTTATTTTAATCGGAGGCTGATTACGATTTTGTAGTGGCTTTCGCCATACATCGACACTAATCAGCCATGGGTGTACACGTGTCCTCCACCCTGAACCCCGCCTTTGCCACCTCTTCTTAATCTCTTCTGCCTCCGTTAGGTCCTTGCCATTTCTGTCCTTTATTGTGCCCATCTTTGCATGAAATGTTCCCTTGATATCTCTAATTTTCTTAAATAGATCTCTAGTCTTTCCCATTCTATTGTTTTCCTCTACTTCTTAGCATTGTTCATTGAAGAAGGCCTTCTAATCTTTCCTTGCTATTCTCTGGAACTATGCAGTCAGTTGGGTATATCTTTCTCTTTCTCCCTTGGTTTTTGCTTCTCTTCTTTCCTTAGCTATTTGTAAAGCCTCCTCAGACAACCACTTTGCCTTCTTGCATTTCTATTTCTTTGAGACAGTTTTGGTCATTGCCTCTTGTTAAGTGTTACAAACCTCCATCCATAGTTCTTCAGGCACTCTACTGGATCTAATCCCTTGAATCTATTTGTTACCTCCACTATATAATCGTAAGAGATTTGATTTAGGTTACACCAGAACAGTCTAGTGGTTTTCCCTATTTTCTTTAAGTCTGAATTTTGCAATAAGGAGTTCATGATCTGAGTCATAGTCAGCTCCAGGTCTTGTTTCTGCTGACCATACAGAACTTCTCCATCTTCAACTGTAAAAATATAGTCAATTTGATTTCAGTATTGACCATCTGGTGATGTCCATGTGTAGAGTCATCTCTTGTGTTGCTGGAAAGGGGTGTTTGCTGTGACTAATCTCTTGACAGAACTCTTGTTAGCCTCTGCCCTGCTTCATTTTGTACTCCAAGGCCAAATTGCCTATTCCTCCAGGTATCTCCTGACTTCCTACTTTTGCATTCCAATTCCCTATGATTGAAAGGTCGTCTTGTTTTGTTGTTAGATCTAGAAGGTCTTGCAGGTCTTCAAGGTCAGAAGCTTCAAGTCAACTCCAGTTTCTTTGGCATCAGAGCTTGGGGCAAAGGTTTGGATTACTGTGATGTTGAATGGTTTATGTAGGAAATGAACCGAGATTGTTCTGTCATTTCTGAGACTGCACCCAAGTACTGCCTTTTGGACTCTTCTGTTGACTATGAGGACTACTCCATTGCTTCTAAGGAATTCTTGCCCACAGTAGTCGATATAATGATCATCTGAATTAAATTTGCCCATTCCCGTCCACTTTAGTTCACTGATTCCTAAAATGTCAATGTTCATTCTTGCCATCTCCTGCTTGACCACGTCAAATTTACCTTGATTCATGGACCTAACATTCCAGGTTCCTATGCAATATTGTTCTTTATGGTGTCAGATTTTACTTTCATCACCAGACACATCCACAACTGACTGCTGTTTCCACTTGGGCCCAGTCACTTCATTCTTTCTGGAGCTATTAGTAATTGCCCTTCACTCTTCCCCAGTACCATACTGGACACCTTCTGATCTGGGGGTTCATCTTTCAGTGTCATATCTTTTTGCCTTATCATACTCTTTATGGGGTTCTTGTGGCAAGAATATTGGAGTGGGTGCTCACCCTCCCAGATCCAGAGCCCAGTGACGGGGGCCAGCCACAGTTCTCTAGAACAGCATCAGGTTGTCTGAGCCTGAGGAAAAGAAACAGCCTCTGGGTGCTTTCCTCAGAGGACTCAGGTGGCCGTGGGGGGTGCCTACATGGAGTGTGTGTGGTCGGACTCCTCTGAGAAGCAAAGGAAGCCGGGTATGCTGGATGGATCCACAGGCTTCTCTCTCCCTGATCTCCTGTGTCTCTCTGGAGCAGGTGAATACTGGCAAAGTGAATAAGGTCAATAATACAGACCATTTGTCAAGTGTTTGCTCGGTGCCGAGGGTGAGCTGCTGGTACGTGGCAGAGTCACAGGGGGGCCCGGAAGACACACTGGTGGGGGGCCAAGAGGGAGGGTCCTGAGGAGGGAGAATGTGCCAGCGCAGAAAGGAGAGTGGGACCCTGGCATGCACCCTGTCTCAGCTGACAGCCTTTCCTCTGAGCTGCCTCAAACCTGGACACCTTCCCCCATCTCAAGGCCGTGATCCCTGGGGGTAACATCTCGTGGCCCAGCCCCCTCCCCACAATGTCCTGGAACACCAGAAACCACACAATGACAAAAAAGGAAAGAAAAAAGAAAAACAGGTCTTGCA
>NW_011494785.1:7225116-7258309 GCF_000754665.1 Bison bison bison | reverse complement strand
TGTGCCAGGGCAAAGAGACACAGCCACGCCTGGCTCAGACACATAGCGCCCGTAATCCCTTACTCAAGGAACTGACAAAAAGAACATCCTGGGGTTCCCCAGACACACCCAGACTATCTCAGCTCTGAGCCAAATCAGAGGATTGTGACACATCTCATGCGTGTTTGGTGGGAGAACTTTGTCACTGTATCTCCTTCGGTTTCAATTGCTAGGCTCTTGCCAGCAGCCCTCCTCCATTCCTCGAAGCAAGTGACCAAAACAATCTACAAGGTGTAGTCCTTCTGGGCAAAGAGGGCCACACAGATGGAGAATAGGTGGGCTTACGCTAGGAGAAGGGCCCCCGCCCTGGGCTGTGAGAACGCAGGTCCCAGGCAGACCTGTCTGCATCTCCCTAGGGTCCCCGTTCCTAGGGTCCCATCCTCCCAGGTCCTGGTCCCAGAAGCTGTTCTTAATAAGCAGTTCTCAGGGACCCAGCCTGGTCTCCGCAACCCAGGTCCTCACAGAGATGCCATCTCCTACTCAGAAGGACTGGAGGCGCTGGAGCACAGGGTCTGCTCAGGGTGCAGACTGTGACCCGGGAAGTGTGGGTGCTGCTCAGGACACCCCACTCACCAGGTCTGTTCTCACTCAGAAACCACCCACCACAAAAATGGGGGCTGAGCCACCACCCGGAGGACCACATCTGTTCTCCAGGGGACCAGGTCTAGAGGGTAGAGGGTGGGAGGGGCCTCAGCCCGGGGGTGGGGCGGGGGTGGAGGGCACCCTCCTGGAGGAGCAGCACCCGCCCAAGAAGGAGGGCGACACTGTACTGAGTGTCCACCCCGAGGATGTGGGTGAGCAGCATGGTTCTCAGTGCAGGTGGCCAGGCTGGAATTCGGGGGGCAACCAGCTCCCTGGGAGGGAGCGCTGGGCCAGGACGGGGGTGTCTGAGAGGAGCCGGATGGGGAGTCAATGGGACAAAGGGACAGCCCCTCGGGGACGAACAGGGCCAGCTAGGGGCTGGAATACACAGTCCCCACATTCCTCAGGCCTGGAAGGGGCAGGAAGAGCATAGTTGGCTGGGCCTCTAAGGCAGATATATGTCTCACATCCAGCTGTCCCTGTGCCATCCTGGCCAAGCCCAGTCCCTTTGGGGGCCTTTCTCCTTTCCTCTGTGGATTGGCGGAGGGGTGGAAACCTCCGTGTCCAAGCTGCTGGCCTTGCATGGGGGCACTCCTAAGGAGAGCTCAGCCCATGGTTCTCATTTCTCCTCTCCTCCCCAAGGATGAAGGCGGCTGCCTGCCTATAGGACCAGCTTCTCTCCTCCCCACCGTGCATCCCCCAGGCCCCACAATCCAGTGGGCCCCGGGGAGCTTGGGCCGGGCCATGGCCCGTGCTGGCTGCTGCAGGAGGCTCAGCGATGGGTTTTCATGAAGCTTGTCCTCCAGGATACAGACCCTGTCCTTTGGCTTGTCCCCTCACTGCCTGCCTGGCTGGTCCCTGCTGCCCCTATGACCACACTGTCCCAGACCTCATTGGTCTGTGGTCAGCCTGGTGGCATCCAGGTAGGGCCTTTGCCAGAACGGGGAGGTGGAAACCTCTTCATATGAGAATCAGCCAAACTGAAGGGCAGCGGGGATCCATGGCTGATGTGGGAGAGAGGCAGGTGGAGCTGGTGGCTGTTGTCCTCATGGGTGGATGGACAGTTGCCTGAGGGGGCACAGGTTGTGGAAGGTGGTCTCCTCACTTCTCACAGCAGCACCAGCCTTTAGGGAGCATCAGATGAGCCCCCAAATTTAATATGAAATGAAAGATGTCACATATAAAGGCGTTCATACTGATGCCATCTATATGAAGCTCAAAACCAGGGAAAGTCAATCTATGATCATAGATAGCCCTAATATGGGTTCCCTCTGGACAGAGCTCAGCTGGGAGGGGATTCGAGGGATCCCCCATTTGGGATTTTGGGAACAGCCCCACTTCAGTCTGGTTGGTGGTTACACTGCCTATAAATGTAAGATTTTGCACTTAACTGGAAGTTATAGGCCACTTTTTAAAAAACGAAAAAAATTCACAAAGCCTACATTTTTAACAAGGAAAAAGTTTTACTAAAAAACTCAAATGTAATATCCCAGATAAACTGATAGACAGGAATGCAAAACAAATTCAAACAGAATCACCGTGATAGCTCTTGGGGTTTGTTTTTGTTTTTGTTTTTAATGAGAAAAGAAGCTGGGGCAGGTAGGCGGGCGCTGTTTGTCTCCAAAAGAGTGACTAAATGTGGTTGAAAATGAAGAAGTGAGGGAGAAATGGGGAAATGGTGTGAGGTAATCCTTATACTATCCAAAAAAACCCAGAAAAGCTATAAAGCCTCCGTAATCAAAAGCGTGTGATGTGAGCCAGGACCAGAAATGCAGAGCAGGAAAATACCACAGAGGAGTATGTTTGGGAACCTAGTTGATGACAAAGTGGAGTGGCAATTCACCGAGGGCAAGGTGGGCATCATTCATTTGACACTGTCAACTGGACGAGAAATGAATTCTTATGGAGTCTTCACTGTGACTCAAGACTGACCCTTCTTCTACGCCATTGCTCTGCTTCTACTCTGCAGCCCCCCACCCTCCCCATTCCAACCTTCCCTGAGCCAGCAGAAGCAGAAAGCCCCCTCCCACCTCCCCACCTGCCCAGGTTCGGGAGGCCAGTACCCTCATTCATTCAGCCAACACCAATTTTATTGAACACCTTCCAGCACCATGTGCTGGGTGTTCGTTGAGAAAAAGAGACAGGATGCCTGGCTCCGTGGTCGCCCACCGTCTGTCTCCCTGTTCAAAGTCCACCCGTCCATCCGAGCTCCGGGGCTCACACCTTCCTTTTCCAGCGGATTTCTCTTCTGTGGTTTTCGGCATCGTGCCCCGCCCTGCTGGGTTATTCCCATCAGCAAACCACACGCTCAGATATCTCCCACTTTGAAAAACAAAACATCTCCTTTGAGTCACATCTCCCTGCATTCTCTTCATTGCTTCGTGGAGAAAAATAGCTGTAAATAAACACACGTCTATCAAAGAGTGTTCTGCATGTTCTGTTCCGTATGCTCTGCTTCCCACCACCTGTCTGCTTTCCTCCAATGACAGTCCCTGTCCCCCATCATTCCAGGGAAACTGCTCTTGACAAGGTCACCCATGAGCCCCGTGTGGCCAGAAGAAAGGGATATTTCAGGACTTCCTTGATGGCCCAGTGGCTAAGACTCTGCACTTCCACTGCAGGGGACGCAGGTTTGATCCCTATTCAGGGAACTAAGATCCCACACACCTCACGGCGCAGCCAAAAGAGAAAAAGAGGAAGAAAGGGGGTATTTCTCACTGCCCTTCTCGCCCCTCCACGCAGTAGCAAGTGACACAGCTGAACACGCCACCTTCCTGAGACTCTCCTCGCCTGCTGTGGTGATAATCCCACAAAGTCCCATGGTGTTCCTCTTTCTACTTACTTCCCAGCTCCTCTCTTCTCCTGGATGATCTGGGTTCCCCTGCCTCCATCCTCCGTGCACCCCACTGTCTCTCTGGGAGACACAGCCTGCGCTCGGGCACACGGCCCACATCTCCGGTCCTGCTGCTCCCCCGAGTTGGACACTCAGGTGCCAGCCTCTTACCGGATATCTGCCCTCAGATGTCTGACGGGCACTGCACACCTAACCTGCCCAGTAGAACTCTGTGTGGGGTATTTTTCCCTAAAGCTCACTTTTCTCAGATTTCCCCAGCTCTGTACAGGATGTCACCACTTAACCCAGTGAGCAGTGAGATTGCGCCTAAACCCAAAGGCCTATCTTCAGTCCTCTTTGCCCTGACATCTAACCCGTAGCCGTGCGCGCTCAGTTCTCAGTCGTGTATGACTCTGTGACCCCATGGACTGTAGTCTGCCAAGCTCCTCTGTCCATGGGATTTCCCAGGCAAAAATACTGGAGTGGGTCACCATTTCCCTCTTCAGGGGATCTTTCTAGTCCAGGGATGGAACCCTCATCTCCTGCATTGGTAGGCGGATTCTTTCCCACTGAGTCACCTGGGAACCCCAACCCATAACCAAGTCCTGCTAATCCATGTTACCTCTAAACTCACCTTGTTAATCTCCACCCCCACAGCCTCCAATATCACCTCTCCCTGGGCTGACTGGACAACCTTCTGGCTTCCACTCTTCCTCCCTCTATTCGGCGTCCTCAGAGCCTTTGGAGGGAGGCTTTAAACAGGAGGCAAGGCACCTTGATGCAGCTCCTTACCCCCTCAACACACACACACACACACACAGTCTTTTTTTTTTGGCAACACTGCATGGCGTACAGGATCTTAGACCAGGGATCGAACTCATGCCCCCTGCAGTGGAAGCGTGGAGTCTTAACTGCTGGACCACCAAGTCCCACAGTCTTGTACTTACTATACGATCTAAACGTCTGCTTATGACCAGCTCCCACGACCTCCCCGCCCCAACACTTTGCTCCTCAGACACACTTCTCTTTTCTCTTCCTGCCTCAGGGCCTTTGCACTTGACTTCTCTCTGCCTGGAAAGCCCTTCCCCCAAAGTCCTCCCAGGGCTAACTTTTTCTGCTCCTTTCTGTCTCCGTACAGCAGGCACCAGCTATTTAAACAGCTTCCCACCAGCCATTAGTCTCTATTACAGCATCCTGTTTATCCCTTCTAACAATTGACTCGATCTGGAGTTATCTTACCCATTCCCATTTTTTTTTTTAATTTCCTTTGGGTCTCCTTCCACCATGACATCATCCCCTGAGGTCTGGAGCCCCCTCCACCTTACTCAAGTTTGTAGCCGACACCTTGGACCAAGCCTACCCTCCCCCCAGGAAGTGCTCAATCAGTATTAGTCAAAAGAACAAACAAAAAAGAAAACAAATGAATAAATAAAGTGATGCAGAAATGAAATACAAGCTTTTCTTCCCCTGTGGAAGAGGGAGATTAGAGAGGAGAGGGGTTAGTGATGAGAGACTCTAAACTTTCCTGTGAGCTATTTTGGTATCACTTGACTTGTTTCATTAATCTAGCACCTTGTGAATCATTAAACACTAATAAAGTCACTGCGGAAGAAGAGGTTTCCAGGCTGACAAAGATAGGGAGAGCCAGGTTCAGGCTGCCAGGGCCAAAGTCCACCCAAGCATCAAATACTACCTGTAATTACATGGCTGGGAGGAGGAATTCTGGTTCGGAGCCAACTGGCAGTGCCCACAAAGGGAAGAGGACAGTGGAGCTTCACGGTGGTGATAGAATAAACCTCGCCCTGTACCCAGGTTACAATATCACACGTACATTACCACGCGTCAAATAAATCGCCAGTGGGAGTTTGATGCCTGACACAGGGCACCCAAAGCCGGTGCTCTGCGACAACCTGGACGGATGGGGTGGGGTGGGAGGCAGGAGGAGGGTGTTCAGGATGGAGGGGACACATGAATGCCTATGGCCACTTCATATTCATGTATGGTAAAAACCATCACACTACTGTAAAGTAATTGTCCTCCAGTTTAAAAAAATTAATTAAAATGAAAAACGTACCACACCACAATGAAAGGAGACAAGGCAGTTGAAGACGAGCCCCTGAAAACTAGACCCCAAATGATGATGAGTCAGGATTTGCTAGCCGTCCCACCAAAGGGTTTTCAGTAAAACCCAGATTTCAGTCTGGGCTCTGGAGAGTGTTTCCACATTAGCAAGTCTACACTCCCCACCCCACTCACCTCATGGCTGATCCCCTGTGGAAGGAGAGGCAGGGAGCAGGAAGTTGCAAAGAAAGGAAAATAGGAGTTATGTGGAAGGATGTGACAAAGGATGAGGAGTCCACAGCAAAGGCCAGGACTCCCCCACCCCAACCTGTACCCTCTCGTGGCAGCGTCTTTTCTATGCTTCCTGGGGGTTTCCCAGGTGATGAATCTGTCTCCCTCCCCGGAGCACTCCTCTTCTCCTCCTGGCCTCTACCTGGATCCTCTCTAACACAGCCACAGCCACCTGTCCTCCCCTGGCCTCCTTCCTCCTGGCCAGGAATGGGCTCTGTCCCCTAGAGGCCAGCTCAGCTGAGGCCCCCAAACCGGCTTCTCTAGCCCAACCCCCTCCAGGCTCCTGGCCTGGACCCTTTTCTGCCTGTGATGCCAAGCCCTGGCATTCCTGCCTTTGCAAAGGCTCTGGGGCCTCCGGTATCTCCGTGACTACTGGACAGACGTGTGCTCACCTTCAAACTCCATAACCAGATTTCAGGGCTTGCAGAAACTCCTGGACCTCTCAGAGCATCGACTGAGGTGGAGCTGAAACTATGTCGAGATGGATTTAGAAGTTCCCAACATGTGCAGAGAGAATATCCTTGTTTCCAGCCTTATGACCTAAAAGCCAGGTAGCCAGGCAAGGTTACACTGGTACCTGTGTGGACACAGTCAGTTGTAAGAGCATCTTCTTCACTCTTAAGTCCTGCTTACTAATTATTTGTATTATAACTGCAGCCTATGTGAGCAATGCTTAAAATATTATAACTTTAAAACGATGCATTCAATATCTGATAATATAGAAAATGAGCCAAATAAAAAGAACAAGAAGAGAAAATTGTAGTCAGGAAATCATTGCAGAGGGACTTCCCTGGTGGTCCAATGGTTAAGAATCTGCCTGCCAAGGCAGGGGACATGGGTTGAGCCCCTGGTCTGGGAAGATTCCTCATACTGTGGAGCAGTTAAGCCCACATGTCCCAACTACTGAAGCCAAAGGGCTCTAGAGCCCTTGATCTGCAACAAAAGAAGCCACTGCTACGAGAGGCCCCTGCACCGCGACTAGAGACTAGTCCCCACTCGCCACAACCAGAGAAAGCCCTCACAGCAACGAAGACCTAGCGCAGCCAAAAATAAATGAGTAAAAAATACCAGTTAGCAGCTTACATTCTTTTTTTCTTTTTTAAAATTTATTTTTAATTGAAGGATAATTGCTTTACAGTATTGTATTGGTTTCTACCAAATATCAGCGTCAATCAGCCATAGATTTACTCCTGTCCCCTCCCACTTGAACATCCTTCCCACCTCCCTCCCCATCCCACCCCTCTAGGTTGTTACCAAGCAGTTTACAGTCTTTAAAAAATAGCCCTTTCAGAAACGGAAGAATTGTGTATGTCCACAGCTGCAGGATTCCATTCCAATATTTCTCAAAATCTCCCAGGATAGCTGGCCTTTTAGACACAACTGGTGGCCATTTGGTTTCTGCATGTGATACAGGTTTTAAAACCTCATTTCCTTCAACCATGAAAACACCCCCTCCCAGCCTCTGGGGAGACCAGAGTGGCACCTTCCCTCCTGCTTCGTGATCCCCAGATCTGTCTACACTGCTTTTCACGCACGGCTCCTGAGCTTCCTCTCACCCGCATCAGTGCTTTCATGGCCCAGTGCACTTACTTTACAAGGTTACGGGGCAAAGGCAATAACGCAGTGAGGCTGTGGTGTGCACCCTGCCGTAGAGACAGAGCTGGCGTTTCTGCAGACACTTGGGCCTGTGCCAGCTGGCCCGTCAGAACCTACCTTGGCTGTGGAAATGGTGCCCGGAGCTGCCAACTATCACAGCCCACAGGATGAACTGAGCCAACCCACGTCGACTACCAGTCTGAGGTAGCCTGATGGCCAGGCCCCTTCTTTCATACAACCACAGTGGTGAATTCTGTACAAAGGGGTGGCAGGCCCACCTGAAGACAGAAAAATGTCAATTTCATGATTAAATGAGAACCAAGTGCCCAAGAGGTAGATAGACGATAAATAGATAGATAGATAAATGATGGAGATGATAGAGGGAATTCCCTGGCAGTTCAGTGGTTAGGACTCTGAGCATTCACTGCAGGGGTCAGGGGTTCGATCCCTGGTCAAGGAACTAAGATTCCACATGTAGTGTAGTATGCCCCTCCTCCGCAAAGATAGATAAACAGGTAGATAAGTAGACAGACAGTTGGAAGATAGACGATAGATAGACGATAAAGACAAAGACAGGTAGATGGTAAATAGATGATAGATGATTGTTTGGTAGGAAGAGAGCACTCGAATGTTGAAGCAAATGGGGAAAAGATTGACAACAGGTGAATTTGGGTAAAGGGTATATGGATGTTCTTTATATGCAATTTATATGCTAAAATAAGAAGTTTAAACAAATAAAAAGTAAAATTAAAATGCTCAGTATCTCTAAGGTGGTAATATGAATTGTTTTCTGTCCCAACTTATCTCTGCTTTTCAAATTTCTACGGTGAGTGTTGTTCATAATAGCTACAGATGTTATTAAGAAAGAAGTCTCGAAGCCATCATTTCTCCAAGGGTAGATCTCACCCCAGGCACAGTCTAATAAGGCCCCTACCATGGGAGCCACTGTTTCAGTCTACAAAGAACCCCGCAGGGCGAGCAGGGGCTGCCGTCCTTGGGTCAGGTGGCGCCTCCCAAGGGCCAGGAAGAGACAGAACACGTGTGGGCTGTAGGAGCCAGAAGTTGAAGAACGGAAGCCACGCTCACCTAGAAAGAGTGCGCTGCTTTTTTCTACCTCCTCAGATCTTTCTGATCATGATGAGTTTTGCTAATGCCTTTAATACCTTAAAGCCTAAGGACAGTGTCTTTCCAGCCTGTGCCTCTGGCTACAGCAACTGACGGGTAATGACAGCCCAACCTTGCTGGACACTGGTCCCTTCAAAACCAGAGATCAACAGAGTCCAATTTTTCCAGAATCCAGGACAAGAGCTGGGCCTGCTTAGCCCCAAATGTCACTTTTCATGATTTAAATTCTTGAAACTCCATATCTTGTTTTCTGTTGCTTTAATCTGTTTGGGCTGCTATAACAAAGTCCCATAGACTGGATGGTTTAAATATACATTTATTTCTCACAATTCTGGAGGCTGAGATCAGGGTGCCAGCATGGCTGGGTTCTGGTGAGACCCTCTACTAGACGGCAGACGGCTGACTCCTCGTATCCTCCCGTGGCAGAGGGCAGAGAGGAAGCAAGCTCTGCAGGGACTCTTATAAGGGCATTAACTCTCATGGCCTCAGCTAATATTAATTACCTCCCAAAGGCTCCACCTAATACCATCTCATGGCCAGCAGGGTAGGATGGGGGCGAGTGGGGTGGTGTTCAATTTTAGGAAAACACATTCAGTTCATAGCATCCTCCAGGACTTCCCAGGACCCTGACACCTGGACAAACTTGAACCCCACCCTTTGTCCACCGGCAGTGCTGGGGAGAGGAGTGACCAGGTAGGTATGAGGCTTTAGAACCAGGGGGAAGTTTGCATCACAGCTGCTGTGGCCACATAGGCTAAGGTAAATGTCAAGAATTCCAGGGGCCCCAGAGCCTGCCCAGGTATGTTCTGACTCACTGGCTACTTCACTGCAGATAGAAAGGACAGAGTGGGGAGGACTTAGATCGTGAGTGGATCCCCAAAGCTGATTTTCGTGAGGCTGTGATTCCCAATTGTCTTCTTCCTTATTCAAAATGATGGGGGAAGGGGGTAAGCGCGGGGAATGGACCACGTGAAGAGGAGGCCCTGCAGACAAGAGCAGAGCAAAGATGTAGAAGCCAGGAGAGGCAGGGCTATTGAGGGGGAGGTCAGAAGTACAGCACGCTGTCACTGGGACATGATCTGAGGGCCAAGAGGGGCTGAGGGGGTAGCTAAGCCAGGACACAGAAGGCCTTTTTTGAAGTTGTGGTGAAATATATACAAAAAAATGTTTTTTTACCTTTTTTGTTTGTTTGCTTTTTGGCTGCTCCACGTGGCTTGCAGGAATCTCAGGTCCCTGACCAGGGATTGAACCTGACCATGGCAGTGAAAGTGACAAATCCTAACCACTGGGCCACCAGGGAATTCCTGTAAACGTAACCACTTTTAAGTAGACAGTTCAGCTGCCTTAAGTAAACACTTTTGTGCAGCCATCACTGCCAACCATGTTTTAGAATGTTACCGTCTTCCCAAACTGAATCTCTGTACTCATTCCTCTCCATTCTCCTTTCCCTTCCAGTGGCAAAAATGTCAGCTGTTTTCAAAACGTGTGGGACAGTTTCTACTTCACGTCGGCAAGTCTTCACTCATCGTTGATCGGAGACACATTAATGTCACGGGCGTTAGTTTCTGCAAAAATCCCCCTTAAATAAATGAAGTGTTATTTCACTTTAATAAAAAGCGAACGTTTTACTTTAATAAAGTGCTAATCCACAACAACAATTTCCGATTTTTTTTTTAAATTTAGAAGTCTCTTAGGATTGCGAAATTAGCTGCCCAATTTCATTCAGCCACCACACAGAAAACAGACCCAACAGTCCCAATAGTGTGAATTTTGAAAGGATTGCGGTTATTTGACTAGAGTAGTTATGACTTGTTTTACCCGAAACTTTTGGCTTATTCTCTTAATAAGAACCAATCTGTTTCAGGTCTAACTTTGCAAGACTGGGCTCCAGAAGCATAGTGAACAAGAAACACAAATTCAAAGTATGACAACTTAAAAGTCAATCTGTTACTTATACAGACAGAACACTTTGGAATTTTGCAAACTGCATAAAGACAGTTGTTTTTTGTGGGTTTTTTTTTTTTTTTAACAATGTTGTGTTAGTTTCTTATATACAGCAAAGTGACTCAGTAATGCATATATATATTCAGATATTCTTTTTTACAATGGTTTATTACAAGATATTGAATGTAGTCCTCTGTGATACAGAGGACTTTGTTGTTTATCTATCTTGTATACAATAGTTTGCGTCTGCTAACCCCAAACTCCGCACGACTTGGTAACCACGAGTTTGTTCTCTTTCTTCTCTTTGAATCCGTTTCTGTTTCATAAGTTCATTTATGTCATATTTTAGATTCCACATGTAAGTGACGTCATATGGTATTTGCCTTTCTCTTTACGACTTACTTCACTTAGTATGATAATATCTAGATCCATTCATGTTGCTCCAAATGGCATTATTTCATTCTTTTATGGCTGAGTAATAGTCCATTGTATATATGTGTGTGTGTGTATGCCACATCTTTATCCATTCATCTGTCAATGAACAGTCAAGTTGTTTCCATACCTTGGTTATTGTAAACAGTGTTGCTATGAACATAGGGATGTATATATCCTTTTTTAATTAATTTTTTTTGTTTGGAGTATAGTTGCTTTACGATGTTGTGTTAGTTTCTGCTGCATAACAAAGTGAATCAGCTGTACGTATACATATATCCCCTCTTTTCTGGATTTCCTTCCCATTTAGCTCACCACAGAGCACTGAGTAGAGTTCCCTAAGCTATGCAGTAGGTTTTCATTACTTACCTTTTTGTTTGCTTTATATATATTTTAATTGAAGGGTAATTGCTTTACAGAATTCTGTTGTTTTCTGCCAAATCTCAAAATGAATCAGCCATAGGTATACATGCATCCCCTCCCTTTTGAACCTCCCTCCCATCTCCCTCCCCATCCCACCCCTCTAGGTTGATACAGAGTCCCTGTTTGGGTTTCCAGAGACGTATAGCAAATTCCCGTTGGCTATCTGTTTTACATATGTTAATGTAAGTTTCCATATTACTCTCACCATACATGTCACCCTCTCCTCCCCTCTCCCCATGTCCATAAGTCTATTCTCTATGTCTGTTTCTCCACTGCTGCCATGCAAATAAATTCTTCAGCACCATTTTTCTAGATTCGGTATCTATTCATTACTTACCTATTTTACACAGAGTAGTGTACACACATCAACCCCAATCTCTCAATTCATCCCACCACCCTTCCCCTCTTGATATCCATATGTTTGTTCTCTCCGCCTGTATCTCTGTTTCAGCTTTGCAAATAAGTTCGTCTGTATCATTTTTCTAGATTCCCCATACGAGTGATACTATATCTGTTTTTCTCTTTCTGGCTTACTTTACTTTGTATGACAGTCTCTAGGTCCATTCACATCTCTGCAAATGGCACAATTTCCTTCTTTTTATGGCTGAGTAATGTTCCATTGTATATAGATACCACACCTTCTTTATCAATTTTCCCGGTGATGGGCATTTAGGTTGTTTCCACGGCCTGGCTATTGTGAGTAGTGCTGCAATAAACACTGGGGTGTATGTATCTTTTTGGATTATGGTTTACACTGGGTATATGTCCAGGAGCAGAATTGTTAGGTCAAATGGTAATCCTATTTTTAGTTATTTGAAGAGCCTCCATACTGTTCTCCATAGTGACTGTACCAATTTACATTCCCACCAACAGTGTAGGAGGGTTCCTGTTTCTCCACATCCTCTCTGGCATTTATTACTTGTAGACTTTTTAAATTTAATTTATTTTAATTGGAGGATAGTTACTTTACAATATTGTGATGGTTTCTGCCATACATCAACATGAAGCAGCCTCAGGTAATCCCCCCATGTGTCCCCCAATCCTGAACCCCTCTCCCACCTCCCTCCCCACCCCATCCCTCTCGGTTGTCCCGGAGCACCAGCTTTGAGTGCCCTGCTTCATGCACTTGCCCTGCTCACCTGTTTTACATATGGTAATGTATATGTTTCAATGCTGTTCTCTCTATTTGCAGACTTTTAAATGAGGCCCATTCTGACTGGTGTGAGGTGGCAAATGAAGATAGTTTTGATTCACATTTCTCTGATAATTAGTGACGTTGAGCATCTCTTCACATGCCTATTGGTCATCTGTATGTCTTCTTTAGAGAAATGTCTATTAAGTTACAGACTGCTGTTTGTTCAACAGAACCGAAAAAATTCTGGCCCAAGTGGCACTTATTTAGCCCAAATGACCAAAGACTATTTTATACCAAATTTGAATTTTTGAGAAATGGTTAACATTAACACTATGTGTGTTTTATACGTCAGATTAAGAGGTCATGGGCTTTCCTGGTGGCTCAGTGGTAAAGAACCGACCTGCCAATGCAAGAGACACAGATTCAATCCCTGATCTGGGAAGATTTCAGATGCCTCAGGGCAACTACGCCCAGGAGCTGCAACTGCTGAGCCCACGAGCCTAGAGCCCAGGCTCCACAAGAGGAGCCACCACAGGGAGAAGCCGGCGCACCGCAGCTAGAGAGTGGCCCCCGCTGGCCGCAGCTAGAGAAAAGCCCGCACGGCAACAAAGACTCAGCACAGCCAAAAATAAATGAATAAAAATTATTAAAAAAAAAAAAAGGGTTCAAGAATATATAAAGTAGAGCCATGCGTTACTACCTCTGGCTTCCCAAGTGACTCGGGGGTAAAGAACCCATCTGCTAAGCAGGAGACACAGGATTCTTGGGTCAGGAAGATCCCCTGAAGAAGGAAATGACAACCCTCTCCAGTATTCTTGCCTGGGAAATCCCACGGACAGAGGAGCCTGGCAGGCTACAGTCCATGGGGTAGCAAAGAGTCAGACACGGACACAAGTTAGTGACTAAACAATGATTACTACCCCTAAGGACATTATGCACAAGATAAATCCAAGAGGTTATGACAGTGTTTCGGGTGGAAACAGTCTTATGCAAAAACAGTCTAGTGTCTCTGCTGCATGGGTCTGTATCTTAAAGAAATTTCAGGGATGACTGAGAGAAAAAAAAATCTCAGTCCATTAAAGATGGATAGAAAAAGTCAGTTTGTGGGATTTTAAATGCTTGCTTAAGAAAAAAATTCAGAACACATCACTTTCCATACAAAGAAAAATAGCAGACTTCTGGATGACCATATCTGATCACACTACATGATTTAGAACAGGGGTCACAGACTGGTTCGGGTGCATGGTCTTTTAGGAGCTGGGCAGTACAGCTAGCTGGAGGTGAGCGGCTGGGCAAACGAGTGGTTTCATCTGCATATTTGCAGCCACTCCCCATTACTCACATTACCACCTGAGCTCTGCCTCCTGTCAGATCAGTGCAGGATAATAAACGTAACACACTTGAATCACTCCGAAACCACCACCACCCCCCCACCCCACCCTGGTCCGTGGAAAAACTGTCTTCCACAAAACCAGTCCCTGGTGCCAAAAAGAGGTTGGGAACCAATGATTTATAATGAAACCATGTCTATGGTTAAAAGCTATTTTCTGCTGTACTCATTCCTTAAATAGCATCAATTTGTGAGCTAAAGTTCATCTTCAGTTCAGCTACATTTATGGCAGAAGATCTTGTTTCCAAATCAGTGACACTAATTTTCCTTAAGTGTAACAGCACTCAATTTTTAGTAGCAATTATATTTTTAAAAGGTTAACAACTTGTAGGACAAAAATATTCTAGCCATGTTTATTTTCTACCTTTTTAGTCACTATCACTTACACTATTTGCAGAAAGAGTAATCTACCTACAAGACGGTCTTTCTTACGCTCCCATCCCACATCTCATTCAAAGGATTTTCCTTCCTCCTTGCTCATTTCTAACTTGGTTGGTGCAAGTGCAGGAATTTCAGATAATACACAAGATACCTGTGTATTTTGGATAGAGTGAATAGCCATTCCCTTCTCCAGGGGATCTTCCTGACCGAGGGATTAAACCCAGGTCTCCTGCATTGCAGGCAGATTCTTTACCATTTGAGCCACCAGGGAAGCCCCAAAGGTAGAAAGAAGACAAAAAATCCTTAGTTTTACAGTGTCCCCAAAATTAGATATGAGAAATAGTTGTCTGTCAAGAATCTTGAGAAGATCGGGCCACCGAAGGTCCCTCTCTGTGCAATCTGATACGTCTGCAACAGTAGATTAGCAAGAAAGTCACCTTAGTCAACTAGTTATGCAAACAGCACTGACAGCAAGTACTAAATACACCTTCTGATGAAAACTGATGAAACCTTTTGTTAATAATCCCTTCCGAGAGGTCCCCAGCTCTACAGTTACGCTTTGCGTTATATCACTGTTCAGGACTTCCCTGGTGGTCCAGTGGTTAAGAATCCACCTACCACTACAAGGGACACAGGTTTGATCCTGGGACAATTGCACATGCCATGGGGCAACTAAGCTGGGTACCATAACAACTGAAGCCTGAGCTTCAAGAGAAGCCACTGCAAAGAGAAGCCCATGCTCAGCAATGAAGACCCAGCACAACCAAAAATAAAATTAAAGTAAATAAATAAAATCATTAAAATAAATAATTAACCCTTAAGTTATTCGAGGAAATACTCATAGGAAGTAACTAGTGGCAAGACACTCGTTGTGAAAACTGAGGCAAATGAGTTGACAAATTCCCGAGAAAAGCCAAGTGACATCATTTGTCAGAATAAATGCTGGACAATACAACACCGGTCCAAACCTGAAATCTGTAAATTAAGATGGTGCTCCTACCAAGCAAGTTTTGGAATGGATGGCAAATTTCTCGAGGTGCCAGAAGGAGCATTTTCACCAGTCTCCCCTTCCCCCAAAGGAGTGGCTGAACATGTAAATAGTGTGAGAAAGAAAATGGGAAAATGTACCCACAGGAAGTGGCTCCGACTTGGAGAAGCCACCATGAGAAAACAAACCACAGACTGATGCCCAATGGACTCTCCAAAAAACACAAAGGGGGCGGAGGCAGAGTTAAGGCACCTAAATTTTTTTTTTAATCCAAGTGACTTTGGCCTTTTACAATATTTTACACTATTTTTTAAAAGAGGATTTCAAGCTTGTGGGAAACAGGCAAATTGTTTCAAAAACCCTGCGTGGCAAATTCAGTTTGCAAGTGTCCTTCAGATGTTTGCCAAGGATAATAAAGCCGACTGTTGGCGGTGTCCGGTCCTTCTTCCTCCCTGACGCTCGCTGGAACCCCGAGGACTGTGCAGAGTCACAAACAAGTGGGCTGCAGGAAAGGGGCGTGGCATCTACATCGCTCGAAAACAGCTCGGCTCTCGCTTGGCAGATTTTCGAGAACCGTGATTGCCTCTTCCACGTGGAATCTTTCTCCTCGCCATATTCACAGAATTTCTCCAATCGTCTAATATTTCAGTGACAGTCAGGACACAAACACGTGTCCTGCGCCGCATTTATGGCAAAAGATCTCGTATTCAAAACCGTGGCCCCCATGTTCCCTGTAATAACAGCACTCGATTTGTAGCGGCCATCGTATACTTCAAAAAGGTTAACAACTTGGCGTCTTGGTGCAGGGCACCTCTGGCCAGGCGTCTCCCTCATTTTCCTTTGACGCCAACCTCTTCGTAAACCTGCCTTCCGACCGCACGGCCAGGTTCTCGCTGCTGCCCCATCCGTCCTTCCCAGCCGCTTGGTCTCCGGCGTGGCTGCGGGGGCAGGTCCCCCGCTCGCTGCTGTTCGGGCCGCAGCCCGAGGCGGGGCGATAGCGAGTCGGGGGCGCAGGTGGCGCGCGCGGAGGGCGGCTAGGCGCGTCCCTGGGGTGTGCTGGGGCCGGACTGGGCGCCCGGCGCCATCCAGCTAGCCAGGGTCGCAGCTGGCCCCGCACCGTGACCTCCCTATGCCCAGCGACATCTGTGCCAGGGTAAAACAAGGCTCGGCGTCAGGGGCGGCGATGCCAGGGACTCGGCCTACTGCACAGCAGCGCCGCGCACCGGAAATCTCTGAATATTGCATAGATCCTCCCTTGGTACGCGAGACGATCGACTCAACATCAAGCTTTGGTTTTGTTTAAAAAAGGGGAAAAAAAGGCCTTTGGGATTATTTTTGCTTGTTGAAAATCTATACCGATAAAATGATGTACTGAGAGTAGTCCTGATTTGGGGTGTGTGATTGGCAAACAGAAAATGAAAGAATAGAATAATAAGAGGTTGAGAATATACGAATGTACTTCTCTAAAAAAAAAAGAGAAAACCTTGGGGAGTCGGGAGGCGGGGGTGGAGGGCAGGCCCGCTCATGGGATTCTCCGGGTCGCAGATAATGTTAAGCTCTCAGAAAGCAAATCTGGCAAAGGGATCCGTGTTCTTTATTTTTATGGGCCCCCACCCCTCTGGGTCAGAAGAAGGCTAATTATGCCGCAGGAACAATCAGTCCGTGAAATCTCAATGGCTTAAATCAGTGGAGTCTTTTTCTTGCTTGCGTTCCCGGTCCACCATAGGGGCTAGGGGGACCCTCTATCCGGTAGGGCTCGCCAGCCTCCTGGAGGCAGGCTGAAGCCACCGAGGCTCCACCTGATCACTCAGCAACCTGGCAGGGACCCTGTACATCACTCTCCAGCTCTTAAAACTATTGCCAGAGAGTGGTGTGTCACTTTTGCTCCCATTTTCAGTGGCCAAAGCGAATCACATGCTCACGCCTACCCCCAAAGATATGGGAAAAGAAAACTTCAGCAGGGGCAGGAACAAGGATAATGGGAGTGTTCTAAAGTAGTCCTGATGGCCATCACACCACCCAATCACTGTGCTGAGCCAACTTCTTCTTTTTTCTTTTTTCAATTTATTTTATTGAAGTGTTTCAGTACTTCATGGTTTACCATGTGTTCATTTTTGCTGTACAGCAAAGTGATTCAGTTATTCATGTACATATGCATTCTTTTTCATATTCTTTTCCATTATGGTTTATCACAGAATATTGAATAAGTTCCCTGTGCTCTATATATACAGCAGGTTGTTCTTTATCCATTCTATATTTTATAGTTTGTATCTACTAATCCCAAACTCACGATCCATGCCTCTCTCATCTCCCTGCCCCCTTGGCAACCACAAGTCTGTTCTCTCTGTAAGTCTGCTTCAGTTTCATAGATAAGTTCATTTGCATCGTGTTTTAGATTCCACATATAATTGATATCATATGGTACTTGTCTTTCTCTTTCTTACTTCACTTAGTAGAATAATCTCTAGATCCATCCATGTTGCTGCAAATGTTCGTCTGTCGATGGACATTTAGGCTGTTTCCATGTCTTGACTGTTGTAATTAGTGCTGCTATGAACATAGGGGTGCATGTATCTTTTTGAATTATAGTTTTGTCTGGATATATGCCCTGGAGTGGGATTGCTGGATCATATGGCAACTCTGTTTTTAGTTTTTTTAAGGAAACTTCACCACGTTTCCCATAGTGGCTGCACCAATTTATAGTCCCACCAACAGTGTAGGAGGGTTCTCTTTTCTCCACACCCCCCTCCAGCATTTATTACTTGTAGACTTTCTGATGATGGCCATCCTGACCCATGGGAGGTGGCACCTCTTTGTAGTTTCGATTTGCATTTCTCTAACAGTGTATCTGGGGCTTCCCAGGTATTCTGCCTGCCAATGCAGAGGATGCAACAGACACTGGTTTGATCCCTGGGTTGGGAAGAAATCCCCTGGAGTAGCAAATGGCAACCCACTTCAGTATTCTTGCCTGGAAAATTCCATGAACAGAAGAGCTGGCAGTCTACAGTCCCATGGGGTCTCAAAGAGCTGGACACAACTGAGTGACTGAGAACAGATACACACAGTAGTTTATCTAACTTCTTTGGGAAGGTCTGAGTGAATAAATAAACCCAAGAAAGGGAAAGACGTAAGATAATTGGAAAGAGGTTACATTTGTCACTGTTTTTCTATTGTAGCTCCCCTTAAAAGGACAGAGGCCACAGCCTGGCAGAAGTTGGCATCACTGCCCCAGCTCAGCACAAGTATGAGTTGGCTTAGGTACAGAGAATGCACCTGCCTGGTGTGCTCCCTACACACTTAGCTACCAACCACCTCCTGGCCACTGAAAAAGCAAAAAGCTTCTATAGAAAGGTCAGGACAGAGGGAAAGAGACTAAAGACAAAGTATTAATGGTCTCACGATCTTGATACATTTGTTCAAAGACTTGCCGGCTTTCACCCATCTCCTTCCACCCCCAACTCCATTTCTGTCACTCTCTCACACACACACACACCAAAAAATGCCACCATGAAGCTTCAGAACATCAGGAATAAAATCTTCAAAGCTACCGGTTAGAAGAGATACACTGCCTAGAAAGGAGTAAGAATCAGACAGCCCTGGCAGAGGGCTTTTCGCTTGCAAGCTGCTGTTTATGTTTGCTATTTTTGAATAACTGTGGCTACTGTTGTGTTGCATTTTCCCCCCCAGTTCACAAAAATGAATCACTGGCTCAAAAGAGGTTCTTCAAAATGTAGAGGAATGATGAAAATGGCATCATGAATCATCAGAAGAACACAGTAGGCATAATGAATAAATAGTTCTCCAGTATAGCTATGAAATACGAAACTGCATATTCTAACATAGATAAATTCTTGGGTAACGATTTTTACACATGTAGCCATAAATGAAAATTCGGAGTATAAGTTCAGTGAAAAATATTTGAAAATTTTATTTATTGAGCCAGCAATCTATTGCCCCTAGTCCTCAACATGTTACCATTAAAATTAAAACTTTGATAAATAGTAGTCTGAAGCTATTAAAAAAAAAAAAAGGCTCCATTGTCTTTCTAAAAGCAACCAATCCAGTTTTCGCGGAACAAACATGAAATAATACTTTCTAAACATAATTAATATCCTTGTTACTAAAAGTGCAAAGGAGACCAAAGCATCACTCTAGGCATCGTTTTAAGCTGCTGCCCTCTTTAACAAATGCACATAGAAGTCACACAACTACCAAAAAGGCTGTAAACCAGCTGCAAAAACAATGATAACGACTATTCTTGGAGAGACAGCCAAAGAGATTATTGACAAAATTCCTTTATCAGATAACACGGTTAGACATTGCATAACATTAAGAATACACAAAAGTAGAAAAGCAATTAGTGCGTACACATGCTATCGGATAGTTTTGCTTTTCAGCAAGCCAAAACTGCTCACGTGGGGGGTATGAAGCAAGCCCTTGGCATATACGGGGTTCCAGCATGAAGGAAAATGTTGCCTGGCTTGTCATTTTGTGTGTCGCGCCAAAGTATGATAAGAGACTCCTCAATTACAGATTATTTACTTTGTGAGTCATGTGCTGGAAATGGTACTTTAGGATGGGTGCCAGAGTTGAAGCGGCCACGGCTGCCATAAGCAAAGCCCTGCACTGTGGATAAAAGAGGTTGTCCCTTTACATGCTGTTTATTCACAGAAAAGCATTAATGGTCAGCAAAATGCAGCTGGACCTTGATTCCGGGTTAGGGGAAGTTAAAAACAAAAACAAAAACTCTCATCTAATTCTGGTAGACTAAAATGCACATCTTTTCAGCATATGGCGGGGGGTGGGGTGGGGCGGGGGGGCTGGGGGAACAGGTAGTATACAGGTCAGTATGCTTTTAGTTAGGGACAACAGAAACCCAATTCCAAGTGGATTAAACAATAAATGGAACTAATTAGATCGTTTGTGATGTCAGGGCTCTGGCTCCATTTCACTGCAGGTGCCTTGGCTCTGTCCTCCTTTGTATTGGCTTCTTTTCAGCTTCCCCTGTGGTAGAAAATGGTTACAGCAGCACCAAACCCCACACGTTCAAGCCACACACTCCAGACAAAAAAAGTGGCTGTATGCCGAATCCCCATAAAAATCCCGAGATTTACACTGATTGGATGGGTTTAGGTCATATGTCCACTTCTGAACCAATCACAGTGTGGCTGGGGGTGGAACCCTCTGATTGCTCCACCCCTTGGACCGAATAAAGAGGCAAAGCCAGAAAACAACAGAGGATGGAGTAGGAGGGTGATTTTACAGATACAAATTATTCCTTAGTCTTAAAATACTGTTTTATCTTGTAATTTAAAATCATTGTTGAAACTCTGTGTTTTTTTGTTTGTTTGTTTGTTTTTTGCTACAGATTGGTAATGCGTGGTGTGAAACCTTTGAAGAACTATGCTTAATGGTAAAGAACCCGCCTGCCAATGCAGGAGATGCAAAAAATGTGGGTCAGATCCTGGGGAAGATCCCCTGGAGACAGAAATGGCAACCCACTCCAGTATGCTTGCCTGGGAAATCCCATAGAGGAACCTGACAGGTTAGAGTCCATGGGGTCGCAAAGAGTCGGACAGCACTTAGCGACTGAACATGTGTGAGCGTGCTCTAAGAGGATGCTTCAAGAATCTCGTACCTAATGACCATCCCTTGCAAATCCACGTTTCCCTTAGTAGCAAATACTTAAACAACTATTACAAATTCACACCTCCTAATAAGTCTCTTTCATCCATTTCTGTCACAGGGAATGGAGTCACTAAGTGGCATGGAGAGAGCTGGAAGCATCAGGGCTGACTTTCTGCTGTGCCATCATTCCCAGCTCTGCCCACCTGGCACCAGCTCTACAATGTCAGTGTCCCCTGCAGGTTGTCCTTGCCAAAGCAGCGCCTCTCTCCGGCTCGTCCTCTCTGTTTCTGCTTCTCCTTCTGCAGTTCCTACATTCCATCCCTCACCAGTCTGGTCTCTCTTCCTACACAAGGACTGTCATGCCTGTCCCAAAATGACCTGCTCAGCCCCAGGGCTCCCTGACCTTCCAGGTCCAGCAGCCAAAACCCACCTAGGAGAACCACTGCCTCTTAAGTCTAAGTCTCCAGAAGAGAGAGATTGTTCTGCTTGCATCAGGTGTCCACATCTGGTCCCATTAGCTATAGAAGCCTGTGGATCCCACCAATGTGGAGGAAGAAGGAAGATCACAGCAAAGGGGACACTGGCTCCATAAGTACTTCAGAGTGTGTCTGCAGATCCTTTGGGTGACATCCTGACATCCTCCTCTAAGTGTACCTTTTGCAGACAGTTCACAGGACGGCATGGACTTCGCTGTCCCATGAGTGGAGAACAGCACACCAGTGAACCAAGTGGAATCAGGATAAGCTCCCTGTAGGCTAGAAAAATCTCCATTTCCTGCTGACATGAGGAGAGAGCTGGCCTGACATGGATCCAGAGTTGGCTGCACCCCTGGATCTGATTGAAGCCTGGGTGATTGCCAAGCTGATTCATCTAGGAACTGGAGAAAACCACCAGGCTGTAGCTTAGACCAAGCCTCAAACCACATCACCTGATTCCTGTCTTATTCCCCTGCCAGATCTGTTGCATCTTTATTGGCTCTCCTGATGACTTCTTCTGTAATTGGAAGTTACTCATACTTTGGCTGTGCAAAACTGGAACACGCATGAGGCACTGAGGCAGGAAAAAACCCTGGGCCCTGCTGAGAGTCGAACCCCAACTCCCCCTCCACCCCCTACTCTGGATGTAAGCTCCTGACCCCAAACTCTTATTGGCAATAGTTGCCATTCCAAACCAGCTCTCTAACCTTTTAACATGATCTCCAGACATTAAACAAGATCCTTGGACTTCCCTTGCGGCTCAGTGGTAAAGAATCTGCCTGTCAATGCAGGAGACACGAGTTCGACCCCTGATCCGGGAAGATCCCACATGCTGCAGAGCAACTAAGCCTGTGTGCCACGACTACTGAGCCTGTGTTCCACAGCCCAGGAGCTGCAACTACTGAAGTCCATTCATCTAGAGCCTGTGCTCTGTAGCGAGAGAAGACACTGCAATGAGAAGCCTGCGCATCACAACTAAAAAGTAGCCCCCACTCACAGAAACTAGAGACATGCCCGCACAGCAATGAAGACCCAGCACAGCCAAAAATAAATAAATAAACCAATAAAAATAAAAGCCAGGAACCTTGGATTCCTTGACAAAAAATAAAACACGATCCTTTTACAGACTACAAGCCCATTTTTTTCCCTCGTGGAATTTTATCTCTCTCTCCTTGCATAAGAAGGAAGTAGCAGTGATGATGAGGAAAACATGGCTTTTGGGGTAAGTAAGACCTGGATTTGAGCCCTTGACCCACACGGGAGCAATGGGATTCCATTCAGGAGGCTTGCCTCTATGAGCCTAATTCTTGACCAGGAAATTTGTGATGAGACTTTCATGAGGATTAAACTAAAGAACCTAATATCAAATGGCTGAAACAGTTGAGTCTCAAATGTTAGACCTTTTGCCCTCCTTTGGGGAAGGGATGAAAGCAAAACCTATTCTAAGTATCTACTCCACACTCTTTCTCTTCCACCCAAAAGCTGATCAATCCCACCAACACTTATTGAACATCTGCCATATACATTGACAAGGTAATAAGAGAATCCAGCATGAACTCTGAACTCCAGGAAATCACATCTCCATATCTCTATCCTCACCTATAAATTTACCATCAGTGGGAAATCGTGGTGTCTACTTCCCAACCTCCCAGAGGTCTTGGTGACCATAAAACTTTGTAAATGACACTCAAATAGTCCCAGTTTCTTCTCTCCAGGAATGTCTCAGCAGCAGGATTCTCCAAAGGACTCAGTCTGTTTTTCTCCCTTCTCTCTACCTCTTACATCCTTGCTCACTCGATTCCCAGCCCCTTGGAGGAGCTGAACATGAGTGATCACCGCCCCAGTGGAAAGTGGAATAACAGTGCAAGAAAGACCAGTAGCTGTGGTTCAGGACCATGAACAGCGCCAGATGGACTCCTCCTGGTCCAGACAGGTGAGTCCTCCTAGCCCGGGGCCTCCCTGCATACAAGAGCCATTCTGCTGACAGAATGGCTGCCTCGCATAGGTTTGGCTCCTGATGCTCCAGTGTTCTTACCTGGAGAATCCCAGGGACGGGGGAGCCTGGTAGGCTGCCGTCCGTGGGGTCACACAGAGTCGGACACGACTGAAGTGACTTAGCAGCAGCAACTGGAGTCACTGGATCTACAGCAGTGCTCATGCTGTGAATTAGGATGACAGCCCTCCTCTTGAGGCTGGAAGATGGCTCTGAAAACCAAAAATACTGGGAACACTTTCCATTTGGACCTATGCATGGAGAAAGGGGAGCTCCAATTGTCAGCTTTGAGGGTAAGCAGATGTAAAGGGGTGGGGCATCTGTGGATTTGCCTAAGAGCTGTTCATAAGCCAAGTCACAGTGCTTTTCTGCTTTAAGCCTCCTGTTCAAGTTAGTCAATGACTTTCAGGTACAAGAGTTCATGGAGGAGTGTCCCAGCAAGGACCAAGCCCAAAGGAGGTCTGAACCTTTTCTGCTGGTCTTGTCTGTTGCACATGGAAGGTGATCTTTCCCTCCTCGAGACTCCACTTTTAGAGCAATACCTCTCATAGCAAAACTCCTTGACCAGTGTTGCTTCCTCCTCCTACCCCTCACTGAAGGCCTTGGAGAACATGAAGTCTGTTTACTTCGTCTACTGTCTGTTTACTCTCTCACTGTCCTCCTTTCCTTGTATCTCAAGCCTCAGGTCTCACCTGCCTGTCTTTGCCTACAAAATCTGCTTCACCACCCTGGATGCTAGACTCTCATCCCTGAGGCTAGCAATGTGGAATCACCTTTGATTCTTCCTCTCCCTCCTCCTCTGTTATATCTGCTAGTGAAAACTTTTATCCTTTCTTTAGAAGTCTCTAAATCAACCATTCATCCAAAAGCTTTGTATGAAGGTTTTTAATTATTTTCCAGATTGCCAGTTGAAACTGAGGAGGTGACCACACACATTCAGCCTATTCACCCTTGGAGATCCTTCCAAGATGATGGTAAAGAATAAAAAGGGAATAAACCGCAAATTAAGAAGAGAATAAAAGGGTAGTCCTAGAAAAGAAAATAATCTGAAAGACTGAAAATAGATGGAGAAGAAAAAACTGATGATGTTTGGGTATGCATGGAGAGAAACTCAACCTGTGAATGAAATTTGCCCCCAAGGACTGCTCACAAAATGGAGGGCAGGGCCCAGGTTCACTGTTTGAAATCTTGGATCTTGGGTGGATTGTTCCCTGCTTGTGAAAAGAAGATCTAGAGGAAAGGACGGAGGGAGATAGAAACTTTCTGGCCAGGGGCTGTGCTAACCTCCCACTGTTCTGTAATGGGACCAGTCATCACCCAATATCATAGCAGAAAGGTAACCACTTGAGCTACTGCTGTGAAATGAGATCAAGGTTGGGGCCTCAAGGATCTAGCAACTGAAAGATGCTGACAGGGAGGATGATTAAGAGAAAAGGAGGGGAAGAAAAGAGAAACAAAAACAAACGTTTCAAAAGAAGTCTGCAAACCAAAATCCCTAAAGCCTAGAAAGAAAACTAAAGCTAAAAAAGAAAGTCAACAAAATCAACACATGAGGTCACCATGTGGAAGGTGATCTTTCCTTCCTCGAGACTCCACTTTTAGAGAGATGCCTCTCAGAGCAAAACTCCTTGACCGATGTTGCTAAGCTTTGGTGATGTTGGTCCTTATAAACTCCTTGACCGATTAAGTAATCTCACAGAGCAATATGACAGTGGCTTTAAAGAAGTACATGGAGAAGATTCAAAGACCTAGATGCCTGCTCTGACTCGAGGTTGGGAGACACTGCCGAGAAGCTTCCTCTGGGGTTTCTGGGAGGTGATGTTACTGACAGAAGCCACCCTTGAACTGGCATGCACAGGGTACAACTTCTCTGCCGTTCATCACTTGCCAGTTCTTGCCTTTGAGAATATTCCAAAAGGTTCTCAAGGAAGGTAACTGAGGCACCCCTGCAACCAGAGGAAGGAAGATCAAGTTGAACAATTAGAACTCTGGTCTAGTGGGGTAGGCTGAATGATGTGCCTCTGAAACATGTCCATGTTGTAATCTCAGAACCTATGAACATGTTATCTAATACAGAAAAAGGGACTTTGCAAACATTATAAAGCTGAGGATTTTAAGATGGGAGAGTACCCTGGATTATCTAGTGGGCCCAATAAAATAACAAGCCTCCTTATAAGTGGGAGGTAAGAGGTCAGAGTCAGAAAAAGATGTGGCAACATCACCAGAGGTTAGAATGGTGTGCTTTGAAGATGGAAGAAGTGGCTGTGAGCCAAGGGTGGCTGCTGAGAAACTGGAAAAAAGCAAAGAAGTAGATCCTACCCTTAGAGTCTCCAGAAGGAGCCAGCCTTGCTGACACCTTGATTTTGGCCCAGTTAGACTGATTTTGACTTCTGACCTCCAGAATTAACAACAGTAAAATAATAAATTCATGTTATTGTAATCCACTGAACTTGTAGCCATTTATTACCAAAACAATAGGGAACTAATATACCTGATGAAATAGAATCCAGGTGGATTTCATTTTTTTCAATTACACACACACAAAATTTCTCGGGGCATAAAACATAGTTTTCAACTAAAAAAAAAATCAGCAGGTAAATTGAAGATTATTCATATCCAGTTAGCAACCCTGAAGATGACATGCAGGAAATATCTCAAGAATATGGAGAAAGATAATCCCCCACAAAATGTAATTTATGAGGGAAGGAAGACTTGGTGAACAAAACCAATGGATGTAATGGACAAATAATAGCTGTTCCAGACGGAGATAAATGCTAACAGATGGGGGAGATGTCATAATCAAATACTAGAAGAAAATTTTTCCTGAACTGGGGAAAATACGCCCACCAACTGATTTAAAGGCTCACTGAATTCTATCTGGGTTGATGAGAAAGTCACACAGGAGGGCACATCTTAGTAAAATGCATGATCTTAGAAGATAAAAAGAAAATCTTCTAGGCTATCAGGCAGAAAGAACAACTTGAAAGGATGGAGTTCTAGCTTATGGGACACAGTTTATTCTTTGGGTTAGAAATCGATATTCTCTCTCATCACCAGAATATATGAGCCCAGGAATTAAGAGATAGAAATAAGAGAAGGTCCTCTTACTATTGGTGCTTCTCAGGTGATGCTAGTGGTAAAGAATCCACCTGCCAATGAAGGAGACGTAAGAGACATGGGCTCCATCCTTGGGTTGGGGAGATCCCCTGGAGGAGAGCGGGGCAACCCACTCCAGTATTCTTGCCTGGAGAATCCCATGGACAGAGGATCCAGGCAGGCGATGGTCCATGGGATCGACTATGGACTGACTATAGCAACTTGGCATGCACCCACACCTCTCACTATTACACTTAGTAACCTGCTTACAGAACTTTTTCTTCCCATTCCCACGACTCTGAGTACTGTGGATTTGGGGTTGCTACCAGCCATTTTGGGTCTTCCTGCCACTAAGCCAAGAAAGGGATTACTGCCTGGGATGACTGATATTGATTATGAAGAGAAACTGATTTGCTGCTACACAGTGGAGGCAGGGAGAGCAATATCTGAAACCTAGAGGATGTTGAAGCTGAAACTCCAGTCCTTTGGCCACCTGATGCGAAGAGCTGACTCATTGGAAAAGACCCTGATGCTGGGAAAGATTGAAGGCAGGAGAAGAAGGGGTCAACAGAGGATGAGATGGTTGGATGGCATCAACAACTCAATGGACATGAGTTTGAGTAGGCTCCGGGAGTTGGTGATGGATAGGAAGCCTGGCATGCTGCAGTCCACGGGATCGCAAAGAGTCAGACACGACTGAGCTACTGAACTGAACTGAGAGGATGTTCTGGGATTCCCCTGAGTATTGGGTTGGCCAAAAAGTTCATTTGCATTTTTGACACTACCATGCAAGAAAACCTGAACGAAATTTTTGGCCATCTCAATTCTTCATGTCAAATCATAAAACTTAATGGAAAACTATAACAATCAAAAAGTCAGGACCACTAAGAATTCAGAGACTTTGGGAATGAAGACTTATGTCACCTCATCAGTTTCACCCTAGCCAGTTGAAAGCAAAGGATATGCAGAATGAGGAGTAGAAGAAGAAATGATAAATGTCAACTACAGCCTCATGGCCTGTTATAGAAACAAAGACTGTGTCAACTGTGATTATTTTCTTCCTTGATTGCTTTATGGGATGTGTGTTTGTGTTTCTTCTCTTTCCCCCTTTCCTATTATTATTTTATATAAGTTTCGTTGGGAGTTAACTTTCCAATTTTGTATTTAGGTAGCAGAATATTCAGATGTGACTGTGACCGGATTTAGGAGTTATTAACATTGCCCAGAGAGGGATACATGCCTGTTAGTACTTTGCATCTTCTAATTTGGGGGAGAAACTGGGAATGTCTTTATTTGCGTAAAGGATTGTGGCATCAAGTTAAATGGAAACCAAGAGTTGTTTCCTTGTTGTGTGAAAGTCAAAATACATATATAATGGTGACTATGAATGCTGAAAAGCCTGTGAGGTGGACTTGCCCCTTCTGAATCTATTGCCTCTCAGCTCGAAAGTGAAAGTCACTCAGTCGTGTCCAACTCTTTGTGACCCCATGGACTATACAGTCCGTGGAATTTTCCAGGCTAGAATACTGGAGTGGGTAGCCTTTCTCTTCTCCAGGGGATCTTCTGGACCCAGGAATTGAACCAGGGTCTCCTGCATTGCAGGTGGATTCTTTACCAACTGAGCTACCAGGAAGCCCAGATGCCCTTCTATATTCTGAGTCGTGATGCTGTAGCTGCCAGTCGAAACCTCTTTTCGGCTTGGCCAGCTGGTGCCATGTTAGATTGCCAGTAGGAGACGCTAGAGGAAAAATAGGAATCCAAGGGCGGAAGCTGTGTCTGCCTGTTTTCCATCTACTTCCTATTTGACTCCCTTGAGAATCACCTAGCAATTCACCCTGCAATAGCAACTGATTCCAGTTTGAAGTCTTTCCAACACTTGCAGAACCAGCCTGATCACACCCCACACGCACACCCCAGAGACACTAGCCAGCTTATGCCCCTCCTCACAAGTTGGGTTTCCAAACTCGTGGGGTGCCTCCTTCAAGCTGACCGACACCTGGATCAGTCTGACCTTACCCCTTCCATTAGAGGTCTGAGTTTCATCTTTATGGACCCCCCTCCTCAAAGTCACTAAATTTTAATAAATCCAACACTGTCCCTTTGCTTCCCCAATCCTAGGAGTGATAAATGCATTCTAAAGTTGCTAGCAGCAAATCTTAGAGTTATCTTTTTACCCTTTCAGTTACCCAATTAATGCCTTTGTACCTAGTCAACAATTCTTTCCATTAAATTCTCTCTGCTCAAATAACCAGTTTGGTTTTTTTTTATTTCCTAAGTAGATCCTGAATGTCATATGATTCACTCAATATATTCAATGGCTATAGGACTATTCATGTTTTCTACATCCTCTTGAGTCAATATTGTAAGTTATATTTTTCTAGGTACTTGTCCATTATAAAATTTCAAATATATTAGTATAAGTTTATAATATCCCACTATTATTTTATGTATATCTGCAATGTATGAAGTTATGTCCTCCTTATTTCATTCTGGATGTTATTATATTATTCATACCTTACTGCTTTCTCTTGATCAATCTTAGCAGAAGGTTACCAAGTTCATTAGTATTTTTAAAATATACTCTCTTTGCTGATCTGCTCTACTATATATTTTCTCTTTCATCAGTTTCTATCCTTTATTATTTTTCTTCTTTCCCTGTTTTGGGGATTTGTTTTGCTACATTAAAAAAAATACTTCTTGATATGGATGTGTAAATGATAAATTTTTAGTCTTTCTTATTTTCTATTGTGGGCTTCCCGGGTCCCCTTCATGGATCACAGCCTTGTTGTAGTGAAGGGACTTGTGGGGGGCTCAGTGGTAAAAGAATCCTCTTGCTAAATAAAGCAGGAGACACAGGGAAGATACCCTAGAGTAGGAAATGGCAACCCACTCCAGTGTTCTTGCCTGGAGAATCCCACAGACAGAGGAACCTGGCGGGCTATGGCCATAAGGTTGTAAACAGTTGGACACAACTGAGCACACACACACACACCTATTTTCTATTGTATGAAATCAAGGCTTTAAATTACCTTCTAAATACTATTTTAATTGAATGCCACAATTTTTAATATGTAAAATTTTCATATTATCTTTCAGTTTAACATTATACTTCATCTTTGACTAAAGGATTATATAAATCCTTTATATGAGGATTTATAAGATGTGAGCATCTTAACTTCCAGCTACATTAATAATCTATTATCTTTTTATTGATTTATAACTGGTCCACTATAATCATAGGAAGTGATCTGTATAATTTTAATCTTTGATGTTTGCTGAGCCCTGCTTTATAGCATAACATATGGTTAATTTTCACTAATGTTCCAAACCAATGAAAAATAGACACATTGGGCTTTATCTAAATTTAAAACTTTTGGATTTCAAAGGACACTATCAAGAAAGTGAAAAGACAACCCACAGAACAGGAGAAAATATTTGCAAATCATATATCTGAAGCTATTATCTCTCAGCTCTGAAACCGCCGTTCTGTACTCTGCTTTGTCCAGTATCAAGAATATGTAGAGTTCTTACAACTCAACAACAGAAAGACAAACAAGATGATTTTTTAAATAACCAAAGGAGTTGAAAAGACATTTTCCCAAATGGTCAATAAGCACTTGAAAAGATGCACAACATCATTAGTCACCATTGCTGTTGTTTAGTCGCTAAGTCATGTCTGACTATTTTGTGACCCCCCTGGACTGTAGGCTGCCAGGTTCCTCTGTTCATGGGATTTCCCAAGCAAGAATATTGGTGTGGGTTGCCATTTCCTTCTCCAAGGGATCATCCCGACCCAGGGATTGAATCCACGTCTCCTGTATTCGTAGGCGGATTCTTTCCCTGGATCCACAAAATCAAATCACAATAAGATATTATTTCACACCCACTGAGATGTCTATAATCCAAGACAGACAATAGCAAGTGTCAGGGAGCATACAGAGAAATTGAAATTCTTGTATATTTTTGGTGGGTATGTAAAATGGTTCAGGGATTGTGGAAGATGGCTTTGCAGTTAGTTCCTCAAAAAGTTAAATATAGAATTACCACATGACCCAGCAATTCTACTCCAAGGCATATACCCCAAAGAATTGAAAATAGGTATTCAAACAAATACATGTTTGACAAATGTAGTCAAACAAATATGAACTCATGTTCATAGTAGCACTATTCACAATAGCCAAAAGATGGAAATAACTCAAATATCCATAGATAAACAAATTGTAGTATATGCATACAATGGAATATTATTAATATTCTGTCATAAAATGGAATAAAATATCGATACATGCTACAACATGGATGAATCTAAAAACATTATCCTAAGAGAAACAAGCCAAACATAAAAAGTCACATGTTGTGTGATTACATTTATGTAAAATATTCAGAATGGGTAAATCCATGAAAGCAGAAAGCAGATTGATGGTTGCCAGGGGTTGGGGAGAGAGAATGGAGATAAATGGAGAATGGATACGGGGTCTCCTTTTGAGGTGATGAAAATTTTTTGGAACTAGATAGGGGTAGAGGCTGGGCTTCCCAGGTCCCACTCAAGGTAAAGAATCCTCCTGCCCATGCAGGAGACATAAGAGACATGGGTATAATCCCGGGGTTGAGACGATCCCCTGGAGGAGGGCATAGCAACTCACTCCAGTATTCTCACCTAGAGAATCCCATGGACAGAGGAGACTGGTGGGCTATAGTCCATAAGGTCACAGAGTCGGACACGGCTGAAGCAACTTAGCATGCAGACAGAGATGGGGATTGAACAACACTTTGTGAATGTACTCAATGCAACTGAATTGTTCATTTTCAATGATTAACTTAAAATAACTCGATTAAAAAAAGGACAGAAGACCTGAATAGACACTTTTTCAAGATACCTTTTTACTCATACACTGCTGCATTGTCAATTATATCTCAATAAACTGGAAGAAAAAAGATGCAAGTGAGAAAAAATAGATGATGACTTTTATGTATGCAAATTTCACAGCAATAAAAAAGGCAAGGATTAGTCAGGTTTGATATCAAAACAAAATCCAAGTTGGAAAGTAAACAAATGAAAAATATATACTGGGAAAATACCCAAAGAAAGCAGGTGTATGTATTTTAACATTCAGAGAGGAAAAGAGACTTCAGGGCAAAATAGCTAATGACAAAGTGAGTCACTTTATCTTTGATGCAAGTGACACCATTTTCATCAGGAAGACAGAAAAATTCTAACCTTCATTTCCAACATAGCTTCAAAGTACATAAACAAAAAAAATCACAAATAGAAATTGACAAATCACTGTCAGAGTGAATCATTTTTACACAGTTTTCTCCATCAATCATGAATTAATTCACTCAACAAATACTTCTTTGAGTTGCTCCTATGTGCCAGGCACAATTCTTAGCAACTCCTAATACAGAAGAGAGTGATCAAGTCCTCTGTAAACAACAGCAGTTTTGGTCCTTGTACTCCAATTTTATGATTTTTATTCATTTTTTCTGGCTCTACTGTATTTTAATGCCAAATAAAAATGGTGGAAGCAGGCATCTTTGCCTTGTTCCTGATCTTAACATTTTATCATTTACTAACATGTTAATTGCCAATCTGATCACATGGACCACAGCCTTGTGTAACTCAGTGAAACTAAGCTATGCCATGTGGGGCCACCCAAGACGGACGGGTCATGGTGGAGAGAGGTCTGACAGAATGTGGTCCACTGGAGAAGGAAATGGCAAACCACTTCAGTATTCTTGCCTTGAGAACCCCATGAACAGTATGAAAAGGCAAAATGATAGGATACTGAAAGGGGAACTCCCCGGGTTGGTAGGTGCCCAATATGCTACTGGAGATCAGTGGAGAAATAACTCCAGAAAGAATAAAGGGATGGAGCCAAAGCAAAAACAATACCCAGTTGTTGATGTGACTGGTGAAAGAAGCAAGCTCTGATGTTGTAAAGAGCAATATTGCATAGGAACCTGGAATGTCAGGTCCATGAATCAAGGCAAATTGGAAGTAGTCAAACAGGAGATGGCAAGAGTGAACGTCAACATTCTAGGAATCAGCAACTAAAATGGACTGGAATGGGTGAATTTAACTCAGATGACCATTATATCTACTATGTGGGCAAGAATCCCTTAGAAGAAATAGAATAGCCATCATGGTCAACAAAAGAGTCCTAAATGCAGTACTTGGATTCAATCTCAAAAACAACAGAATGATCTCTGTTCGTTTCCAAGGCAAACCATTCAATATCACAGTAATCCAAGCCTATGCCCCAACCAGTAACACTGAAGAAGCTGAAGTTGAATGGTTCTACGAAGACCTACAAGACCTTTTAGAACTAACACCCAAAAAAGATGTTCTTTTCACTATAGAGGACTGGAATGCAAAAGTAGGAAGTCAAGAAACACCTGGGGTAACAGGCAAATTTGGCCTTGGAATGTGGAATGAAGCAGGGCAAAGGCTAATAGAATTTTGTCAAGAGAACACACTGGTCATAGCAAACACCCTCTTCCAACAACACAAGAGCAAACTCTACACATGGACATCACCAGATGGTCAACACCAAAATCAGATTGATTATATTCTTTGCAGCCAAAGATGGAGAAGCTCTATGCAGTCAGCAAAAACAAGACCAGGAGCTGACTGTGGCTCAGATCATGAACTCCTTATTGACAAATTCAGACTTAAATTGAAGAAAGTGGGGAAAACCACTAGACCATTCAGGTATGACCTAAATCAAATCCCTTATGATTATACAGTGGAAGTGAGAAATAGATTTAAGGGTCTAGATC
>NW_011494785.1:7210842-7225016 GCF_000754665.1 Bison bison bison | reverse complement strand
CCTTATTGACAAATTCAGACTTAAATTGAAGAAAGTGGGGAAAACCACTAGACCATTCAGGTATGACCTAAATCAAATCCCTTATGATTATACAGTGGAAGTGAGAAATAGATTTAAGGGTCTAGATCTGATAGACAGAGTGCCTGATGAACTATGGATGGAGGTTCGTGACATTGTACAGGAGACAGGGATCAAGACCATCCTCATGGACAAGAAATGCAAAAAAGCAAAATGGCTGTCTGAGGAGGCCTTACAAATAGCTGTGAAAAGAAGAGAAGAGAAAAGCAAAGGAGAAAAGGAAAGATATAAGCATCTGAATGCAGAGTTCCAAAGAATAGCAAGAAGAGATAAGAAAGCCTTCCTCAGGATCAATGCAAAGAAATAGAGGAAAACAACAGAATGGGAAAGACTAGAGATCTCTTCAAGAAAATTAGAGATACCAAGGGAACATTTCATGCAAAGATGGGCTCGATAAAGGACAGAAATGGTATGGACCTAACAGAAGCAGAAGGTATTAAGAAGAGGTGGCAAGAATACACAGAAGAACTGTACAAAAAAGATCTTCATGACCCAGATAATCATGATGGTGTGACCACTGACCTAGAGCCAGACATCCTGGAATGTGAAGTCAAGTGGGCCTTAGGAAGCATCACTATGAACAAAGCTAGTGGAGGTGATGGAATTCCAGTTGAGCTATTCCAAATCCTGAAAGATGATGCTGTGAAAGTGCTGCACTCAATATGCCAGCAAATTTGGAAAACTCAGCAGTGGCCACAGGACTGGAAAAGGTCAGTTTTCATTCCAATCCCAAAGAAAGGCCATGCCAATGAATGCTCAAACTATCACACAATTGCACTCATCTCACACTCTAGTAAAGTAATGCTCAAAATTCTCCAAGCCAGGCTTCAGCAATAAATGAACTGTGAACTTCCTGATGTTCAAGCTGGTTTTAGAAAAGACAGAAGAACCAGAGATCAAATTGCCAACATCCACTGGATCATGGAAAAAGCAAGAGAGTTCCAGAAAAACATCTATTTCTGCTTTATTGACTATGCCAAAGTCTTTGACTGTGTGGATCACAATAAACTGTGCAAAATTCTGAAAGAGATGGAATACCAGACCACCTGACCTGCCTCTTGAGGAACCTGTATGCAGGTCAGGAAGCAACAGTTAGAACTGGACATGGAACAACAGACGGTTCCAAATAGGAGAAGGAGTACGTCAAGGTTGTATATTGTCACCCTGCTTATTTAACTTCTATGCAGAGTACATCGTGAGAAATGCTGGACTGGAAGAAACACAAGCTGGAATCAAGATTTCCGGGAGAAATATCAATAGCCTCAGATATGCAGATGATACCACCCTTATGGCAGAAAGTGAAGAGGAACTAAAAATCCTCTTGATGAAAGTGAAAGAGGAGAGTGAAAAGATTGGCTTTAAGCTCAACATTCAGAAAACGAAGATCATGGCGTCTGGTCCCATCACTTCATGGGAAATAGATGGGGAAACAGTGGAAATAGTGTCAGACTTCATTTTTCTGGGCTCCAAAATCACTGCAGATGGTGACTGCAGCCATGAAATTAAAAGACGCTTACTCCTTGGAAGGAAAGTTATGACCAACCTAGATAGCATATTCAAAAGCAGAGATATTACTTTGCCAACAAAAGTCTTTCTAGTCAAGCCTATGGTTTTTCCAGTGATCACATATGGATGTGAGAGTTGGACTGTAAAGAAAGCTGAGCGCTGAAGAATTGATGCTTTTGAACTGTGGTGTTGGAGAAGACTCTTGAGAGTCCCTTGGACTGCAAGGAGATCCAACCAGTCCATTATGAAGGAGATCAGTCCTGGGTGTTCTTTGGAAGGAATGATGCTAAAGCTGAAACTCCAGTACTTTGGCCACCTCATGCGAAGGGTTGACTCATTGGAAAAGACTCTGATGCTAGGAGGGATTGGGGTCAGGAGGAGAAGGGGACGACAGAGGATGAGATGGCTGGATGGGATCACCGACTCGATGGACATGAGTTTGAGTGAACTCCGGGAGTCGGTGATGGACAGAGAGGCCTGGTGTGCTGTGATTCATGGGGTCGCAAAGAGTCGGACACGACTGAGCGACTGAACTGAACTGAACATGTTTAATTACATTTTTTTAAAAAATCTTTGAAATAAGAGAATTTCTTTCTAGTCCTAGTTTGCTTGGAATTTTTAAAAAATCATAAATGGAAGTTGAATTTTATCAGACATCTTTCCTGCATTTGTGGAGATGCTCATGTGGTTTTTCTCCTTTTATCTATTAATGGGATGAATTATACTGCTTGATTTTCCAAAGCATTCCTGGCACAAACCCAGCTTGGTCATGATGCATTATCTTTTGTATGTATTGTTGGATTTGATTTGCTAATATTTTAAGAAAAAGATTGGCCTGTATTTCCTTTTCTCCAGCCATCTTTGGTTTGGATACCAAGATTCAGCCAACTTCTTAAGAAATGAGTTAGGGAGTATTGGGGATCTTTTTCTGTTCTCTGGAAGAGTTTGTGTTAGATTGAAATTTTTAAGTCTTTAAATATTTGGTGAAGTTCCTGAATTTTTAAGTTCAGTTCTGACACTCTTTTTAAAGACGTATTTATTCATTCATGTGATTTGAGTCTTTGGTTGTAGTGGGTCTCTGTTGCTGCACAGACTTTCTCTGGTTGTGCAGAGCGGGGCCTACACTTCGTTGCGGTGTGCAGGCTTCTCACGGCATTGGCTTCTCCTGTTGCAGATCACAGGCTCTGGGCGTCAGGACTTCAGAAGCTGGGGCACATGGGCTTTGTTGCTCCACAGCATGTAGGATCTTCTCAGACCAAAGATCAAACAGGTGTCCCTTGCATTGCAAGGAGGAGTCTTAACCACTGGACCATGAAGGAAGCTGTCTGATACTCTTTGATATAAAGATGTTTGGTCACCAATTCAATTTTTAAAATGGTTACAACATTGTTCACATTTGAAATTTCTCTGGAGCCAAAGTGTATTACTGGTAAAAAGTTTTGCACACTCAAAATTTTCAACATTTCATTTGATTTAAATTTTCCAAATTATTGGCAAAAAAAATGCTCTTGATAGTCTCTCGATATATTTAAATACTTTCTCTGTCTGGGGCCATGTTTCCTTTCAATTCCTCTTGATGGTTTTCGGGTGCCACCTCTCCGTTTCCTATTTAGACTGGCCAGAGGCTTGCCTGTTTTCTTACTCTTTTCAAAGAACCAGAATTTGGTGTCATTAGTCACATGTACCTTATGAATGTTTTCTGTTTCATTATGTCTATTCTTATCTTTTACATTGCTTTCTTCGTAATTCCTTTGAGTTGATTCAGCTGTTCTCTTGCTAACTTTTGTGTTGAATGTTTGGCTTATTGATTTTCAGCCTTTTTATCTCACAGAGGCCTCCCACATGTTCTAATGTGTGGAATTTTCCTTATCATTCACTTCTAAGCATATTCAAAATTTTATTATTCCCTTTTTTTATCCATGAATTATTTAAAGAGTGGTTTTTTTATTTCTATATTTTTTGTTACTAACTTCATCCTGAATTATGTGGTGGTCAGAAAGTGTCATTTGTTCGATCCAACTTTTTGTCATTAACCAAACATTCCTTTTTGATGAGCTAAATGGTCAATTCGCATAAATGTTCCAGGTGTGCTTGAGAAGAATGTTACGTCAGCAGTTACTTGGTGAAATGTTCTAGAAATTGTCATGAAGTGACATTTGTAATTCCATAATTCTCATCTTCTCTATCCTCATCAATTTTGGGGGATGGAAGGCTGCTTGTTCCATGCAAGTGAGGTGTGTCAGACACAGAGGGAGGGGGCCAGTGAGAAGGGAAGACAAAAAGCCCAGCTGAATCCACATCACGACAAGGAGCCAATCCGACAAACCCAGAAGGAAGAACATTCTACAGGACAATAGCTTAGTCCCCTCGATTCATGTTAGGAAAATAAGAACTGTTCTTAATTTATAAAGATTTATGGATGTAAGCAGATTGGGCCCTGGGTCCTAATTTAGAAAACCAGCTATAAAGGATATTTGGGGGATAATTGATCTGGGCCTCTCTAAAGCTTGAGGCCCCCCCTTGCCCAGGACCAAGGGCATCCAAGTGTCCTGCCTTTCCAGATGGCCAGTGTATTGATCATGCCAGAGGAAGGTTGACATCATCATCAACCTATTCCAATGATGATACAAGCTCCAGTTGCCATGATAACAAAATATGGTCCCTAGCACTGGGAGAGTGTCTGGAATATGATAGGAGCTTGAAAATACTGTTTTGAATGATTTACCAGTGGCCTTTAGAAACGGACTGTTCTTGCTGGGTAGGTTCTCTCTTAGGTCTCTTGATTGGGGCGATGGTTTCACAGGTTTATGTAAAACTCACTGACTGTATACTTTAAATATGTAAGTTTATTATAGATTAATAATATCTCAATAAAGCTGCTTTCATTTTTTAAAATATCTATTTTGGCTGCACTGGGTCCTAGTTGTGGCATATAAGATCTAGTTTCCTGACCAGGGATCAAACCCAGGTCCCCTGCATTGGGAATGCCAAGTCTTACCCTCTGGATCAACAAGGAAGCCCCAATAAAGCTGTTTTTAAAAAGAATAAATGAGTATTGTTTTAAACCACTGAGTTTGGGGATGCTTTATTTGATTGCAAAGGCTTACTGATACATCTCCATTGTTTTATGTTTTGCTAAAACATTTCCCATCTCATCAGAATGAGAAGCAAGGGCCATTTCCCAAAACGTAAAGTTCAGTTTATCAAGGCTAACAGAATAGATACGTCTGAATAGCAGACATCAAACCCATGGGGCGCGAGTGTGCCTAAGTGTGGCGTCGTGATGGGATTTTAGGCTCTGAATCCCGAATTACCTTTTAACTGCCCGTGTGTGTGCTCAGTTGTGTCTGACTCTTTGTGACCCCATGGACTGTAGCCCACCAGGCTCCTCTGTCCGTGGAATTTTCCAGGCAAGAATACTGGAGTGGGTTGCCATTTCCTACTCCAGGGGATCTTCCCAAGCCAGGGATCAAACCCCACGTCTTTTACATCTTCTGCCTTGACAGGCAAATTCTTTGCCACTGAGCCACCTGGGAAGCCCAACTGCCTGTATAACCCTGGACAAATGACCTAATCTCTCTGTGTCTCATTTTCTTTACCTGTAAAATGGGGAAGTTAACAGCACCTACTTCAAGAGTTGTTTGAATGGAATGAATTAATAGTGAAAAGCACGTGGAACTATTCCTGGAGCAGAGTTGGCCTTCCATAAACGTTAGCTACTAATCTCACCAAACTCGAAGGACTTTAGGCATTTTTATACATTTTAAGAGGCAGAATCATACAAAATCCAATCAGTGATGTAGAAACTCAGGTCAGAATTACAAATTTCTATGAACAGAGGGAAGAATTAGGTAATGGGATGATTCAAGCTCAAGGAAATGGACCAAGAGCTCTGAGATCACCCCACAAGGGAGATCTCGAGACATAAATACGTTTATAGATGCTTAAATGGCCTGGGAGGATCACAGGCGAGAATCTTGGCTAAACGTCTCAGATCTTTATGTGACTTTGAATGGTTGAGTAGGTATCCTCAGAAATTGCTTAAGTACTTTTTACCCTCAGGAAGAAAGTACATGACTTAAGTACAGAACTGTAAAAAGAACAAAAACTGAAATGTTAATATTTTCATTTGAAGGCAGTTTTGCTATTTTATATCCTTACACTGTTAAAGAGAACTTGGCTTATTAGAATGGATTGCCTTGTGATTCCAATTTAAAATATGTCTGCTAATTGATCTGCACTTGAGATTTTACTCTTTCATACACAGGACTAGATGGTTCATCAAACTTCAAAGTTGCCATAGTTTTAAGCTAAATGTGTTAAGTTTATAATAATTGCTTAATTACTTGAGAAGATTTATCAGCCTATTCTACTTAGGAAGTTAAGCAAACATGTATGCTGGATAATGCAATATGAAATGTTTAAAGGAGTTACGTTTGTAAACGAGACCAAAATGAACAAAGCCTTCTTAAAAGTGAGAGCTAAACTTTGCCAGACCTCTAATTAAAATAATAAATTATTAATATGGAAGCCAAAATTAAGAGATTAAGGATGAATTAGGGTTTTTCCTTTTGTGTATAACTTTAATTAATTGAATATTTATTTTTAAAAAGCTAAACAAACCCCTAAATAATCTTTTTGGCACACAAAAACTCCTTTTAAGGGCACCCAAAAACTAATATTAATGTGTATATGTGTGTATGGGTTTGAGTTGTTTGAGACAGTCTCATCACCTCTTGGAGTGTCCCTGGTGGCTCAGTGATAAAGAAGCCACCTGCCAATGCAGAAGACACATGTTCAGTCCTTGGGTCAGGAAGATCCCCTGGAGGAGGAAAGGGCAACCCATTCCAGTATTCTTGCCTGGAAAATCCTATGCAGAGAGGAGCCTGGTGGGTTACAGACCATGAGATCGCAAAGAGTTGGACATGACTGAGCACGCATGCACGCATGCATCACCTCTTACTTCTCTATCTTTGTGGGGCCAACAATAGGACCCATCCCAGCAGGCCCCTCAGCTGACCAACCGGCCCCCTTCAATTCACACAGAAACTGTGCACAGGTCCCGACTTTGCCTGCTGCAAACACCCATCACCTGTTACGGGTCCCCTAGGACCCAGAGCACAAAAGTGTTCCCAGCCCCCATGAGACTAAGGTTGTGGTTCACAGTGTCCCCCAGAGCGATGTCCCACCTCTGAGAGATGGTGGCATGCAGACCTAACCCGAGGTGCCCCAGGCCTCTGGCTCCCTCCAGGGCTCAGAACAGGAAGAGCAGGTACAAATTCTCTTTGGCAAAGTCCTCATGGGCCACCCCCTCCAGGTGAAGGCCCGTGCCTGGCAGCAGGATTGCCCGGGTAGAAGAGCTGACCTCACAGATTGGGGTACGCACACAACGCTAGAATGCTCTCAGCCCTGGAGGAGCGCTGAAGAACTTGGCTGGTGACCAAGGTCAGGGCCAGCCTCCCCTAGCCGGGGATCCCCACCAGTACGACTGCTTCTAAACGACATAATCAGGCTAACACGTTCTTTTGTCCTCTGGCTGTGGTTTACCCGCTCACCTGAGAAATCATGCCCCTGGGAAATCCCTCCCAGCGATGGGTGGGAGGCCCAGGTGTGTCCTCAAGTGCTGGAAATCCCCTTTCCCTCCCACCTTATCTGAGCTGCAGAGCTGGGTACAGTAGCTTTCTCCGCCAGGCATGCAAGTTAGAGGCAGAGCTCAATGAATCCATCAGAGGAATTCTTTCTAATTTAACCCCAAGAAGTTTCTTTTAAAACAGGCCCCAGAACTGCTGTGTCACAGTAAGGTTTGGTCTTTTCTTTTAAAGATTGGTGTGTGAGGGGGGACAATTTTTAAAGTCTTAATTGAATCTGTTACAATATTGCATCTCTTTTAAGTTTTGGTTTTTTTGGCCATGAGACATGTGGGATCTTAGTCCCCCAACCAGGGATCGAACCCACATCCCCTGCGTGGGAAGGCAAAGTCTTAACCACTGGACTGCCAGAGAAGTCCCTGATTTTAGTTTTCATTAGCACCCACCCTGGAGACCCCAGGGCTTCCCTGGTGGCTCAGACCAAAGAATCTGCCTGCAATGCAGGGCTCGATCCCTGGGTTGGGGAGATCCCCTGGAGAAGGAAATGGCAACACATTCCAGTATTCTTGCCTGAAGAATCCCATGGACAGAGGGGCCCAGTGAGCTACAGTCCATGGGGTCACAAAGAGTGGGACATGACTGAGCAACTAACACTTCCTTTTACTTTCGAGACCCCCGGGGAAGGAAGGAGGAGGAGAGGTAAAGGTGATGGAACACAGTGAGAAGTTCTCCTTCTCCGACCAGGTTAGTCGGCTCTAGGGTGACACTGGTCCCCACTGTGAGCAGGAATGGAGATGAAGCCAGGATGGTGGGGAGTGCAGGCGGCCAGCAGCAGCCAGCCTCTTCTGCGTCTCTCACTGGCCCACTGCGGTGGGGTGGGGTGGCTGGGTGTGGGAAGGGCAAGCAACTTGGCAGAACTCTCAGGGTGAAACCAACACAAAGAAGCACTCGCCTCTTGCCTCTCTTTCTCCCAGGTGCATCCTCCCAGCACCACCTGTCAGGTTGCCCTCACCCTTCCTTGCAGTGAAAAAGAACTTGGAGAAATTAACATCCCCTCCCAAACAACTGAAAAGTATTTGAAAAGAGAAAAAAAAGTTTCCCAGCAAAACAGGAAGAGCAGGAAGAGGGCAAGTTTGCACAGAGAGGAAAGGGAACTGCTGGGAACTTTGCATTTCTTCCCATCTGTTTTGCATTCACTAGAAGAAGGAAGGTTCACCAGGGCCAGGGGGCCCACAGGAGTGGGAATCGTCCAAGGATTCTGTCATGGCTCAGGAGTCAGCTTCACCCTATCGTAGCCTGGACCACCTCTCCCCTGTTCAGTCCTGCTGATCCTGCTGGGGACCACCAGCAATCAACAAGCCAGACAGTTGTTGAAGAGAGAAACAAATCCTTTTACTTTGGGATGTCTTTGCTGAGAAGCTTAACTAACCAGCAGACCAAGGGAATAGCCTTCTCACCCTTGCTCATCTCTCTATTAGAGGGTGCCCAAGCTTGGAGAGTCTTAACACAGCTCTCCCTTTTTAACCACAGCCTACTGCCTCCCTGGGCTTCCCTGGTGGCTCAGATGGTAAAGAATCTGCCTGCAATACAGGAGACCCGGGTTTGATCCCTAGGTCGGGAAGATGACCTGGAGAAGGCAATAGCACCCCACTCCAATATTCGTGCCTGGAGAATCCCATGGACAGAGGAGCCTAACAGGCTACAGTCCATGGGATTGCAGAGTTGGACATGACTGAGTGACTCACACAAGCTCTGCCTTCCTGGACTTACATCCAGGAGGCTGGACTGGGGTTGATTGGAGAAGCAGTCACTGCTCAGTGCTCAGAACCTCTCCAACCACCTGAGGCTTTGCCGCTACATCAGCCTCGATCTCACTGTGCCAAGACCCATCTCCTCTCGCCTTGAGCTCTCTCCTGGAGTTTCGTTACAGATATGAAAACAATGCCCAAGCTCTCCTTTGTTGCCTGTAAGACTCTGCACATGGGGCCTCTGCCTTCCTGGAAGACCTCAGTCTCCACTTCAGGCTCACAGATTTCCTTCGGTCCCTCAGATACACTAAGCATGTCCCTGCCTCGGGGCCTTTGCACCTGCTGTTCCTTCTGCTTGAAAAACTCTTCTCCCAGGTCTATGCAGCTGCCTCCTTTTCCTTGTGCAGGGCTCATCTCAGATCCAGCCCCTCAAAAGGCCTGCCCTAACCGCCCTAGCTGAGCACCCCACCCAGCTCCCCTGTTCTCCCTACCACACGATCTTAGTCTTACATTGTTGTTCTTGTTATTCAGTCACTCAATCATGTCTGACTTTGCAACCCCATGGACTGCAGCACACCAGGCTTCTCTGTCCTTCACTATCTCCTGGAGCTTGCTCAAACTCATGTCCATCAAGTCAGTGATGCCATCCAACCATCTCATCCTCTGTCATCTTCTTCTCCTCCTGCCTTCAATATTTCCCAGCATCAGGGTCTTTTCAAATGAGTTGGCTCTTTGCATCAGGTGGCCAAAGTATTGGAGCTGCAGCTTCAGCATTAGTCCTTCCGATGAATATTTAGGGTTGATTTCCTGTAGGATTGACTGATTTGATATCCTTGCTGTCCAATGGACTCTCAAAAATCTTCTCCAGCACCAGTTTGAAAGCATCAATTCTTTGATGCTCAACCTTCTTTATGGTCCAGCTCTCACATCTGTACATGAGTACTGGAAAAACTACAGCTTTGACTATACAGACCTTTGTCAGCAAAGTGATCTCTGCTTTTTAATATGCTGTCTAGATTTGTCATAGCTTTTCTCCCAAGGAGCAAGCATCTTTTAATTTCATGGCTGCAGTCACCATCTGCAGTGATTTTGGAGCCCAAGAAAATAAAGTGTGTCACTGTTTCCATTGTTTCCCCATCTATTTGCCATGAAGTGGTGGGACTGGATGCCATGATCTTAGTTTTTTGAATGTTGAATTTTAAAACAACTTTTTCACTCTCCTCTTTCACCTTCATCAAGAGGCTCTTTAATTCCTCTTCTGCTTTTGGCCATTAAGATGGTGTCATCTGCATATCTGAGGTTATTAATGTTTCTCCCGGCAGTCTGGATTCCAGCTTGGGCTTCAGTCAGCCTGGCGCTTCACAGGCCTGAAAATCATGCCCTTGTCTTGTGTGTTCCACCTCTGCAGCTGCCTTCATAACAATCTTCCGGAGGGCAGGGATCTATCTGTCTTTTCTCTGTCGCACCTCCAGCACCTAGAATAGTGCTGGGTACATGGGTGGCACTCAGTAATGTGAGTTGGTTGGCTGCCCAGTGTCAGGGAAGGGAGGGGGGTGTGCAGTTTGGCCCTCGGGGAGGTCATGCTTTATAGGAAGTGATAGCAAGTAACCAAACAGAACTCTTCTGTGCTCTGAGAACTCTGCAGGCACTCACATGGGGCCAAGGACGTCTAGCCAGTTCTACCTGGGGGAACAGAGACAGTTTCATACAGGAGGATAAATCAGGATTGTGTTTTGAAAGATATGTAGGTGCTTCCCAGATGAACTGAAGATAGAAAGTGTGAAAAAGCAGGGACCATTCAGAAGACAGCAGGTGGTTTGATGAGATCAAAGGAGGGGGTTGTGCAGGGTGGGGGCAGGGAAGTGAAAACCCTCGGGAGGGGCCCCTTTGCCATGAGAAAGAGTTCTTGCTGACTTCTAGAGACAGCGATGAGCCACTGAGAGGGGGTTCTCCCTGTTGATATTTTAGCTTCTTCCAGTGTTGAAAAGTCTTAAAAGGAGGAACGACTGGGTCAGAGCTGCTTTTCCAAAAGATCCTTCTGCCAAAATTGGCGTTCCCCGTATCCCTTGCCCAATTATGACTCTATTCAGGCATATTTCCAAAAGTCTCTACTGCTCTCCTTCTAAAAATAGTTAGCCTTTCTCTGGGGGCACATAATTTCACAGCACAATATTTCAGAAGGCAATGTACGTGTTTCCATTCTTTGAGACTCATATTGACACCTGACTGCAGATCTTCAGCTTCTTTGTCCGTAGTTTTGTTAAGTCAACTTACATCAAATGATGGATCTCACTTGGTACCGGGAAGAGATGCGGGGCATCTGATGAATGTAGAACTTAACGTGTTGTTCATCTCAGCTTCAGCATCTCCCTTGTTTGGATAGAGACCCAGTATTCTCAACAGTGAAATAGAATAATGGTATCCACCTCATAGGATTATTTTGAGGAGTAAATTAGTTAATATCATATGTACAGCACTTGGAAGAGTCCTTGAAACATGACAAATGCTATACAAAGTGTTTGGTGTCCACTGACCAATACAATTTTAGTTTCTAGAACTGAGTTTCAGTGGAAGAAAGGGTTGTAAGTATACACATTGTGTGTGTGTGTGTGTGTATCTTTCTCTAGTTATGAGCCAGACTGGAGCATCAGTCAGTCAGTTCAGTTCAGTTGCTCAGTCGTGTCCGACTCTCTGCAACCCCATGAATCGCAGCACGCCAGGCCTCCCTGTCCATCACCAACTCTCGGGGTTCACCCAGACTCACGTCCATCGAGTCGGTGATGCCATCCAGCCATCTCATCCTCTGTCGTCCCCTTTTCCTCCTGCCCCCAATCCCTCCCAGCATCAGAGTCTTTTCCAATGAGTCAACTCTTCGCATGAGATGGCCAAAGTACTGGAGTTTAGGCTTTAGCATTATTCCTTCCAAAGAAATCCCAGGGCTGATCTCCTTTAGAATGGACTGGTTGGATCTCCTTGCAGTCCAAGGGACTCTCAAGAGTCTTCTCCAACAACACAGTTCAAAAGCATCAATTCTTTGGTGCTCAGCTTTCTTCACAGTCCAACTCTCACACCCATACATGACCACTGGAAAAACCATAGCCTTGACTAGACGGACCTTTGTTGGCAAAGTAATGTCTCTGCTTTTGAATATGCTATCTAGGTTGGTCATAACTTTCCTTCCAAGGAGTAAGCGACTTTTAATTTCATGGCTGCAGTCACCATCTGCAGTGATTTTGGAGCCCAAAAAAATACCCCATGAACAGTATGAAAAGGCAAAATGATAGGATACTGAAAGAGGAATTCCCCAGGTCGGTAGGTGCCCAAATTGCTACTGGAGATCAGTGGAGAAATAACTCCAGAAACAATGAAGGGATGGAGCCACAACAAAAACAATACCCAGTTGTGGATGTGACTGGTGATAGAAGCAAGGTCTGATGCTGTAAAGAGCAATATTGCATAGGAACCTGGAATGTTAGGTCCATGAATCAAGGCAAATTGGAAGTAGTCAAACAGGAGATGGCAAGAGTGAACGTCGACATTCTGGGAATCAGCGAACTAAAATGGACTGGGATGGGTGAATTTAACTCAGATGACCATTATAACTACTACTATGGGCAGGAATCCCTTAGAAGAAATGGAGTGGCCATCATGGTCAACAGAAGAGTCTGAAATGCAGTACCTGGATGCAATCTCAAAAATGACAGAATGATCTCTGTTCATTTCCAAGGCAAACCATTCAATATCATAGTAATCCAAGTCTATGCCCCAACTAGTAACGCAGAAGAAGCTGAAGTTGAACGGTTCTATGAAGACCTACAAGACCTTTTAGAAATAACACCCAAAAAAAGAAGTCCTTTTCATTATAGGGGACTGGAATGCAAAAGTAGGAAGTCAAGAAACACCTGGGGTAACAGGCAAATTTGGCCTTGGAATGTGGAATGAAGCAGGGCAAAGGCTAATAGAGTTTTGCCAAGAGAACACACTGGTCATAGCAAACACCCTCTTCCAACAACACAAGAGAAGACTCTACACCAGAGTCTTGGACATCACTGGATGGTCAACACCGAAATCAGACTGGAGCATATACATATATAAATCTCCAGTGTCACACACATATTGTGTGCCCCACAGAGTTCCAGGTGCCATATTTGTGTTATCTCACTATCCTTATAATAAAACTACAGGATGTGCTTACTTATCAGCGTGTGTTCTCAGTCGCTCAGTGGTGTCCAACTCTTTGTGACCCCATGGACTGTAGCCCACCAGGCTCCTCTGTCCATGGGATTTTCTAGGCAAGAATACTGGAGTGGGTTGCTGTTTCTTCCTCCAGAGGATCTTTCTGACCCAGGGATCAAACCCATGTCTCCTGTGTCTCCTGCATTGTAGGTGGCTTCTTTGCCACTGAGCCACCTGGGAAGCCCTACAAGATAGGCATGAAGAAAACTGAAGCTCAGAGAAGTTGAAAACTAAAAGTTGGCACAAATCACATCTGTTTACACCTTCATCCCTCCATGCACCTCAGTTCCTGGAGGGTAGAAATCCCACCTCTTCCATCTTTGAGTTCCCTGAGTCCAACATGGCGAGGGAAGGGGACACCCAGAGAGTGTTTGCTGGGTCTGAATTCACACATATGTTATAGGGTCAAACTTACTCTCAAAAATCCCTTCAATGGCCCACTCATGTGTCCAAAAAATATTTACTGAACACCTTATATGAAGAGTACATCATGAGACACACTGGGCTAGAGGAAGCACAAGCTGGAATCAAGATTGCCAGGAGAAATATCAATAACCTCAGATATGCAGATGACACCACCCTTATGGCAGAAAGTGAAGAAGAACTAAAGAGCCTCTTGATGAAAGTGAAAGAAGAGAGTGAAAAAGTTGGCGTAAAGCTCAACATTCAGAAAACTAAGATCATGGCATCCAGTCCCATCACTTGATGGCAAATAGATGGGGAAACAGTGGAAACAGTGTCAGACTTTATTTTTCTGGGCTCCAAAATCACTGCAGATGGTGATTGCAGCCATGAAATTAAAAGATGCTTACTCCTTGGAAGGAAAGTTACGACCAACCTAGACGCATATTAAAAAGCAGAGACATCACTTTGTCAACAAAGGTCTGTCTAGTCAAGGCTATGGTTTTTCCAGTGGTCATGTATGGGTGTGAGAGTTGGACTGTGAAGAAAGCTGAGCGCTGAAGAATTGATGCTTTTGAACTGTGTTGTTGGAGAAGACTCTTGAGAGTCCCTTGGA
>NW_011494785.1:7206891-7210742 GCF_000754665.1 Bison bison bison | reverse complement strand
ACCTGATGTGAAGAGCTGACTCATCTGAAAAGACCCTGATGCTGGGAAAGATTGAGGGCAGGAGGAGAAGGGGACGACAGAGGATGAGATGGTTGGATGGCATCACTGACTCAATGGACATGGGTTTGAGTGGACTCCGGGAGTTGGTGATGGACAGGGAGGCCTGGCGTGATGCGGTTCATGGGGTCACAAAGAGTGGGACACGACTGAGCAACTCAACTGAACTGAACTGAGGTGTCAGACTGTGGAAGAGGTGGGAGGGACTTTCTCTCACAGAAGCTCCTCTCCACTGACCTGAGATGCCTTTCTCATTCTTCACTAGCAGGCAACGCCTCTGCATCTTTCAGGTCCCACGTTAAATGTCCCCACCTCTGAGACTTCCCAGCCTCCCTTCCTCTAGGCAATGGGATGCTCCCTTATCTAGCAGGATGTTTCATTTTATAGGTCAGCCTGCCTGGGCTATGGGACACCCAAATAGCTGGTACACATTATCATTCACTTGTCTGCATTAGATTCAGTATGCCACGTAAAGAAGTCTACTCTTACCGATGTAGAAGGGCACCACGGTATTCACTGTTGTTGTTCAGTAACTCAGTCATGTCTGACTCTGTGCAACCCCATGCATGAACTGCAGCACGCCAGGCTCCCCTGTCCTTCACTATCTCCCAGAGTTTGCTCAAACTCATGCCCATTGAGTCCATGATGCCATCCAATCATCTCATCCTCTGTCATTCCCTTCTCCTCCTGCCCTCAATCTTTCCCAGCATCGGGGTCTTTTCCAATGAGTCAGCTCTTTGCATCAGGTGGCCAAAAGTATTGGAGCTTCAGTTCCAGCCTTTCAATAAATATTCAGGGTTGATTACCTTTAGGATTGACTGGTTGGATCTCCTTGCAGTCCAAGGGACTCTCAAGAGTCTTATCCAACACCACAGTTCAAAAGCATCAATTCTTCAGCGCTCAGCCTTCTTTATGGTCCAACTCTCACATCCGTACGTGACCACTGGAAGAACCACAGCTTTGATTCTATGAACCTCTGTTGGCAAAGTGATAACAGTACCCATGGAGGACCCAAATAAAACCAGAAGGTGGAGGAATGGCAAATTCCCTTTCTTTTTGAGCTGGGACATCGATCTTCTCCTGCCCTCAGACATTAGAGTTCCTAATTCTCAGACCCTTAGACTTGGGGACTTATCCCAGAAGCCCCCTGGTTCTCGGGCCTTTCACTACTGGCTTTCCTGTTTCTCCAGTTTGCAGACAGCAGACTTCTTGAGTTTCCATAATCATAAAGCCAATTCCTATAAGAAATCTCCTCTTACATATCTCTGAGTGAGTGTGAAGTCTCTTAGTCGTGTCTGACTCTTTGCGACCCCATGTAGGCAGGCGCTTTACTTTCTGAGCCACCAGGGAAGTCTTCTTATGTATCTCTATATACATGCTATTGGTTCTGTTTCTCTGGTGAGCCTTGGCTAATATATCTAGACCCCCAGGGCATCTTAAACATACCTTTTGTAGTAAGTTGAATAAGGCCCCACCCACCAAATAGGTCCCCAGAACCTATGAACATGATACTTTATATACTTTACATAATATGTAACTCTATGGTGAAAAGTACTCAGCAGATACAATTAAGGTAAGATATGTCAAGATGGGAAGATTGTCTTCAATTATTTGGGGGGCCCAATGTCATCACAAAGGTCCTTATTAGAAGGAGGTGGTCAGTCAGTCAAGGGAAGGCAAAAGTAAATATTAGAGTGAGCCAAGGAATGCCAGCAGCTTCTAGAAGCTGGAAGAAGCAAGGAATGGATTGTCTCCCTAGAGCCCAAAGACACAGATCTGGGCCTTCTGACCTCCAGAACTGTAAGATGAAACATTTGTGTTATTTCAAACCACTGGCCTGTAATGTTACATCACTGCTGTAATGTTATAGCAGCCATAAGAAATGAATACATCTTTATTCCAGCATGGTAGCAGATGCCTTTCTCACCTCAGAGCTCCTCAGGCCTGGGCAACTTTGTTTTTGACAGTTGAACACAAAGCCTGAAAAAGGACTCACAGGAGCTGCTGAAAGAACCAACAAATGGGTTAATGCTTACCGGCTTCATCCAGCTGTCTGTGTTCTGCAGCCTGAGAACACACACACATTCATATCCACGTAGCTCACCTGTCCAACCACCTCCACCACCCCCAGGAGGGCAATTCTTTACTCACACAGAAGCCCACTTTGAGCTGGACAGCAAATAGCTATTTCTCAAGAGCATGTGGACTTTAAGAGGGGAGGGGGATCTCGCTCAAGGTAATAATTGGACAAATTAGCAGGCTGGTAGGGATGAGGAACAGAAATTTTGATGTGGTTGACTTGAAACCACAAGAATTGGGGTTGCACCACAGGACATGTAAAAATCTTCTTTTCCAACAAATAAATAATGAAAGCAAGAGACAGCCCTGATCGGAACCACATCCCCAGCCCTCTCCACCTCCGTCTGGGTCCCACCACAGACAAACGATTGGGAAATTGTACTCAATGACATCAAAAAAGGTCCATTTTATATCATTAAGGGAGAAAAGTGGATTCCAGCTAGTGTGAACAATGCGATCCCATTCTGTGAAAAGAAAGTATTTAAATACACATCTATACTACATATATATAACGTACAAAGGAGCATAGGTACGTGTGTTTATTAGGCATGGGACAGAGGCTAGAAGAAGATCCGTGAAGAGGTTAACGGTTGGATGGAGATTATAGACAGTTGCTTTTTTTCTTCTTACTTAAAAAATTGCAAAGAACAGGGCTGTTGGTGTTCTTTTAAAAAAAATAAAGTTTAAATAATTCAAAATAAAAGATATGGCGCTGTTTGTGTGGCAGGGCTGCTTTGTGCCCCTTCCAGGACAGCCGAAGTCTCCCTTTCCCTCCCCAAATAGGAAGCTGGGCTGTGGTCTCCCCGTTAGCAATGGCGGAACCATTAGAGGAACTGTAGGCGGCAGAAGGATGACGCGGCCAGGGGGCCTGGGAATCAGAAAACAGACAGACCTGACCGCGAAGGCGGCTTTTGCCGAGTGACCCAAGGATGACCCGCTTCGGGCCCAATCTGGTATGTAGGAAGCCTGTAGTCACCCCGCGGCCTCTTCTCCCTGGACCGCCCCCCCACCCCCAACCACCGCCACATCTTGCTCGCTGCGTCTTCACCCGACCTCCCTCCCGGTGAAGGCAGGTGCCCGCCCAAGACCCCGGCCGAAAACAAATCCAAGGGATCACCCCGACCTTCCTCGGCCCCATTCACCGCCTCACCCCACCCTTTCCTGCGGTGGCGTTTTTGTTTTAATTCATCTGAACTGGTTACAAAACCACACTCCCACGAATACATAAATAATGGATAAGGGGGGGGGGGGGAGAGCAGTGTTTTAAAGAAATTCCCGCAGGGCCTGGCAAGGCAACAGCAAATGCATTTCTGCTGTATCATATTTAACTGTTTGCAAACTTCTTCTGGGAGGCTGAGCAGCGGCTGTAGAAATTCCACCCCCCTTCACCGCCCAGGGCCCAGGAGTGACTGTAAGGGAGGGTTAAGAGGGAGAGGTAGTCAGCGGTCGGGGGCCAGGAAGATGGAGGGGAGAATGAGAAAGTGTTTGTAGGATTGAAGCCGGGGTGTCCACAACCCGGCTTCCCGCAGGCCAAGCATCTCCTTCCCCGGCTTCGGGGCCGCGGCTCCCCGAGCCAGGCTAGGCCCCTTTAAGAGCCAGCGCGCGCCCTGGTCCCGCGTGCGCTCACTTTCCCTAGCAACCGCCCCGGGGGAGGAGGAGGTCCTGGCAACGGCGCACCAGCCCGGAGGGTCACGTGACGGCCCGCAGCTGGAACG
>NW_011494785.1:7201073-7206422 GCF_000754665.1 Bison bison bison | reverse complement strand
GGGCCATCAAGTGAGTGTCACGGGATCCAGGAGCGAGGGGGGAAGGGAGGCAGCGGACATCGGGGCCTTTTTTTTTTTTACCTTGGGGGGTGCGCACATTTGGTCCCTCGCATGTGCCTCTGCCTCTCTGGTTTTGTTTTTTATTTTGTGCATGTGTAACTCGGCAGGTACAGCACTTGGGAGCCCGAAGAGAACATCCTGGACTCGCGGCTCATTGCAGCCTTCGAACAGAAGTGAGTTTGGGAAGCTGGCAGGGGCGGTGGGGCCGAGGCTCGGCTGGGGCGCCGCGCGGGGAAGCGGGAGGGCCGGGGAGGGCAGAGCGGAGTGGGGCCCGGGAAGGGGCTGGGTTTTAACCTTGGGTGTTTCTCGGCCGCAGGGAGCGGGAGCGTGAGCTGTATGGGCCCAAGAAGAGGGGACCCAAACCCAAAACTTTCCTCCTGAAGGTAACCTGGCCCAGCCCCAACAGCCCCCTCTCGGGCCCCTAGCCCGGGCGCAACACGGGGCCTGCAGGGGAGGGACAGATCCGCGGCCGCCCTTGCGGGCGGGCCTTTCAAGAGGGGGGCCCCAGCTGGGCAGGGGGTGGTTTTGAGCCCCCGACGAGCCCCTGGCAGGCGGCCCTGGCCAGTTCCAGCTTCTCTGCAATAGGGGCCTGGGAATGGGGACGAGGAGGGAGGATGATCCTTGCTCACAAAACCAGGGTCTGGGGAGGCCATCAGGAAGAGGGTGGATGAGGCAGGTGGGGGCCTCTGCACGTGAGAGCTCTGCTGTCCCCCAGCCTTGAGCTGGTGGGGCTCTACCTGGAATTCACGTCCAGAGCAGGAGAGAATGTGATCTCCCTCATCGTGCGGAACAGGGAGAGGCTTTTGGGGTGGGGGGCTGCCTCCCTGTCTCTAGCTTGCCTCTCAGGATTTATTCTGCATGCCTTCCCTTCCGACAGGAGGATCGAACTTAAATTTGACCTTAAGTCACTTCACTTTGAGTTTTATCACCCAGACTGGGCCACTGGTTTTCAGTTATCCCCACTTCTGGCTGTGTCTGGAGGTTCTAATGAGGATGGAGGGGGAGAGAGTAAAAGCATGGCACATTGGCCTTGGCAAGGGAGGGAGACCTAGCTCCAGAGGAAGCCATCTTAGAGGTTTTTGGTGTTTATTTATTTATTTTTTTTAATGAGAACAGAGTCTGGGAAAGGAAAGTCGAGATGACCCAAGGTGGCAGGCAAGGCTGCAGGCAGTCTCCGTGGGCAAGCACTGTCTCCCCCCTAGTGCTAAGGTTTTCTCAAGGCCCCGTCCCACCCTGACAACCTATGACTTTGTGGCAGTTGGCATGAGCAGGGCAGACGGGACTCTGCAGAAAAAAAGGCTGTGCAGAATGGCAGGTCCTCAGAATCTCCGATCTGTCCGAAAGGCTCAAAGCCCAGTTGGTGAACTCTCCAGCCCCCCACTTCCCTCAAAAGGACTGTACATGTGTATAAAGTTTGCCTCGGACTTAAAGCAGAAGTGAAAGAAATAATGGTTTCCAGAATTACATCCTTCTGTGACCCTTGTCTCCAAATTACACACATCTTAGGAGATTCGTGGAGCAATCTTAACCCTTGATGTTTCTTTTCGGGAGGAATGGGGCAGAGCAGCAGGATGCCAGTGGGCTGTGTGACAGCCTCTCACAGTGCAGCTGGAGTGCCCTCTAGCGGGGAAGCGGGTAACGGCCATAAGCATTGATTCAGAATGCTTTTCTTTTTTAAATAGCTGTAGTTCTGGCTGTGGGCCTCATAGTGTTGAGCCCCGACATGGATTATCTCCTTTCGATTGCTCAAAACCCCCCTACGAAGTAGGGAATGGTATCCCTCTTTTGCAGATGAGAAAATCAAGGCCCAAGGAAGGGACGTGATTTTACCTGAGCTCCCATCACCCAGCTTCCTAGCTTTATCATGTCTCCTTTTCTTAACCCTGTTCCTCAGGGAGTACACATCAGGTCAAGGAGAAAAGATGGACACACACAGGAAACTATGAAGGCTGCAGAGCTGGTGGGGCAGGGGACAGAGAGGCAGATGAGAGGACCTTGATTTGGAGACGAGATGAAATAGATACTCAGCATGAGAGAGAGATTTGCAAGGGGTGATGGACCTGAACCCAAGAGGCAGTGTCTAGTAAACAAATCACACTCAGGTAGCACTCACTTGCTGCAGGGAACTATTCTGAAGAGAACAAGAGCCCATGAGGTAGGTTGCATTATCTGCATTTTATACATAGAAAAACTTGAGACCAGAGAGGTTAAATAACTTGCTTGTGATCATGGAGAGGGAGTGGTAGAGTCCAGGGCTTTATCTTCCACGTTACCTAGATGTAGTACATGCCAAGCCCTGGGAGCTATGCCCATCACCCCGTCAGAGTGCAATAAATGCACTGGCTGTGGTTACCATTTTTAATTCACAGGCAGACCCAGGTCTCACTTTCAAAGAATTCTCATCCTGGGGAGGGGAGAGGAGGAGGAGCATAAACTAACCCCCTTTGAAAAAACATTTAGAAATTACAAAGTAAGAAATTTTTTTGTAGAAAGGTTGGAAGCCATACATTAGAAAAAGGTTACTCTCAAAAGCACCACCCCTTGGATAGACAAGTCTAGCATTTCTCGAGTGATTGCTGTGTGCCAGGCGTTTTGCTAAGCAGGTAACATATACTATCTCATGGTCCCAGGAGTCCCACAAGCAGCCAGGGTTTCATCCTGGATCTGACGTTTGCCTTGCCTACATGCTTCACCAGTCCCCAGGGACCATGCATCGCTGCTGGACTCCGGCAGAATCGTAATTACAGAGGTCCTGGAGCCCCAGCAGCGTTCAGAGGGAATAAAGTCTAACCCCCAGGGTATTGGAAAGAGTGGGGAATCCCCTAAGCTCCCTTGGGGATGAAGCTGCAAAAAGCCCTTACTGCCTTGCCAAGGAAGGCTGGCTTTCCCCTGCCTTTGTCTGGGAAGGGGTATGAGGGAACCAGCCCCTGGCTCCACTTGCTCTGAGCTGGAGGAGCTGGCAGCCCTGGCACAGGGAGGTTGGGCCCACATATGCTGCCACCTACTGGCTGGAGGGATTGTTAACTAAGCCACCCCAGGAGACGAGACAGAACTTGGAGGACATGTGCCTCTTCCACGTTCTAAATGACATCCTCACTTATTCAGCATTTAAGTCCACAAATAACTTCCTTCTGGGGCTTGTGGTCAGATACACTCTAGTCTTGTCTACCAGGCTACCTCCGGGGTTCTGATTAAGCGTCCAGCACCGTGGGGATGGGTGGTGGAGAGACCCCTAACCACAGATCACACTCTTGGGGACCCCAGAGACTGACCCGTGGGAATGTGCCCTTCCTCTCAGCCACCCCAGCTCTCTTGGCTGGAGACAGTCACTGCCTAACAATCTCCCCCACCAGGAGCAAGGGTATCTGTACAGAACCCAGACTGGTCACCCATCTCTACCCTCTGTCCAGCCATGGCTTTCCGTTCCCTGGGCCCTCTCTGCCTCCACCATTGGTCTTAGCAGTACCCCTTCAGCAGGCCACCTGGGCCTCCACAGACGCTTGGGGCATAGCTCAGGAAAGTCAAGGGTGTTTTTTGTTTGTTTTCCTACTGATGCTTCATCCTCCAAGACAGGGACCTAATCTGTGCTCCTCTGGAACCTGTACTTCCTTGCGTTGAATCACCCTGTACCCTAATTGCCTGTTACCTGTCTTTTCCTTGGATTGCTGCCCCCAGGACGTAGAAGCTGTGTGTGGTCGCAGCGGTAGCCCCAAGCAGCTGGCAGGTGACTCATTAGCACTTTCTTAGTGAGGGAAGGACTGGCCCCCGGAGGATGGCTTACCTAACCTTGTGAGTCTCTTACCCTGGACCTGGGGTCTCTGAGGGCCCTGCCACACACATCCTGCACCTTCCCTGAGGTAGCAGGTGAGCTGCTGCAGAGTCCTGGGGCTTTACACACTTCACACCTGGGACTGTGTGCAGCTGGGCTTAGGAGCCTGGTGCAGTAAATATCGCTTGTTCCCCACAGACTTCTGCCCAGCCGTCCTGCCCCCAGGCCATCTTGGCACAGACTGTGGCGAGGTCCATCCCACCTCTTAGCCCATCCCCACCAAACCGATGCCAAGGAGGTTTTAGGTGCTGGCTTTGAAATCCGTTGGCACCAGTTTGCTCAGACCCAGGCCTTGAGCCAGACCCTGGGCAGACAGATGAATCAGACCCAGGAGGGGAAGTGCCAGGGGCTGGGAGTGAAGAGGAGGGCCCAAAGGTCTGCCCCCAGAGTTGAGGAGGTGAGACTGAGCTGGAGGTGCAGCTTGTTCAGAGGCAGAGAAAGGGCTCAGGGCATCTACAGATAGGTCCATTGGGCTGGGGTGTGGGGTGGAGCAGGGAGAGATCACCCTCTGCGTTTGGTCACCAAGAATTAGTCCATGGAGAAGTGCCAGGCTGGGCTGGGATCTTCCCAGGGCAGAAGTGGTCCGGGGCTTCTTTGCATGCAACATCCTGGCAGTTCCACTTCTGTGTGTCAGCAAGGACAGCCAGTGACTAGTTTGTCCCTGTGGCCCACAGCTGAGCTGGGAAAGTCAAGCCTTGCAAGTTGGGCCTGGATGAGGGTCTGCCTTGCTCCCCAGCCTTCTGCACTTTGCATCACCTGTCTGAACCTGTTTCTTTTTATCACTCAGGCAGGGGTAGGAGCACAGGCTGATTTTCTTAAGTGCCCTCAGGATGGTTTCTTGACCCCAGTACTCGTGGGTGGCCGAGGCAGGGGATGTCCAGAGGTCAGCGGGCAGCCCGAGCCCTCAGCCACCTGCCGCCCTCTGTCTCACAGGCGCGGGCCCAGGCCGAGGCCCTCCGCATCAGCGACGTGCATTTCTCCGTCAAGCCGAGCGCCAGCGCCTCCTCGCCCAAGCTGCATTCCAGCGCTGCGGTGCACCGGCTCAAGAAGGACATCCGCCGCTGCCATCGCATGTCCCGCCGCCCCCTGCCCCGCCCAGACCCCCAGGGGGGCAGCCCCGGCCTTCGCCCGCCTTTTTGAATCTTCCTCCATCTCCCCTTTCTCCGAGACGGTGCGCATCATCAATCGCAAGGTCAAGCCGCGGGAGCCCAAGCGGAACCGCATTATCCTGAACCTGAAGGTGATCGACAAGGGCCCAGGCGCAGGCGGCGCTGGGCAGGGGGCTGGGGCTCTTTCCCGCCCCAAAGTCCCGTCCCGGAACCGCGTCATCGGCAAGAGCAAGAAGTTCAGCGAGAGCATCCTGCGCACGCAGGTCCGCCACATGAAGTTCGGCACGTTCGCGCTGTACAACAAGCCCCCGCCCGGCCCTCTGCAGCCCCCGCCTGCCGGCAAGACCGACA
>NW_011494785.1:7200218-7200461 GCF_000754665.1 Bison bison bison | reverse complement strand
GCCCACCCACGCACGGTGGGGCCTGCCGGGTGGCTCCTGGGGAGTTTCAGAACCTGGGGTTCAGCTGCCCTCCCCACATCCCGCCCTGTGTCTCCCCAGCTTGCTTCCAGCTCTCGCGCACAGCATCTGATTTCTCGGTGCTAACCCCCCGGCAGCTGCGGGGATCCTTAGGGGACCCCCATCCCAGCATGGGCACCGTCCCTTTCCTTCCTCCAGATAACCCGGGAAGGAGGGGCAGGGATG
>NW_011494785.1:7194577-7200035 GCF_000754665.1 Bison bison bison | reverse complement strand
AGCCAGGACAGAGGTGGAGATGAAGGCGGCCGTGGCCCCTCTCTTCCCCTTCTCCCCTCCCGTGCGAGGGCGGCAGGAGCTGGGCCCACGTTTGGACCACCCAGGCGGGCCCCCGTGGGCCCCGCCCACCCGTCTCTTTCCTAATTTCTGTCTTGAAGGTGGGGGGGGGCTGGCACGAACCTCGCCTGCCATGGCCTCCGGGCGTCTAAAGGTCCCTCAGTTTCAACCAAAGGTGCTACAAGAACCTGCAGCGCGGACTTCCGGCTGCGCATGCGCCTGCCGTCCCAGGCGCGTCCGCGTGTATCCGTATCTGCGTGGGGCCCCGGACCTTCCCTGGCCATCAGCCGGGCCTGGGACCTGATCCAGGTCCGAGGAGTTTGCTGCGGAGGCCTAGCTTCCCGGCGCGCGTGTGCAGGGGCGGGGCGCCCGACCCCTGCCTTTCTCCTTTGGGGTGGTCGGACCTAGCATGATGGGGACTGAGGCCGAGGGGAGACAGGCCCCCGTCCCAAGCTGCTGCTTCCTCTTGGCTGTTTGCGGGGAGTTGGAAGCCTGGACACCGTTCTTAGGGTCTCCGGCTTCTCCCCTCCCTGCCCCCTCTCTCTTGCTTGTGATCGCCCAGGCTCTGTCACAGCCCAGCCTTCTCCAAGCAGCAGGAGGCCTCCACTGCTCTAGGCAGCTTCGTTTGCTGCTGCAGCCTGGAAACGAGTTGTCCACGCCAGTGGCAGAGACCAAAACCCCGGTTTTAGGCCGGGTGTTGGGAGGACAGACTGGCCAAAGCGGGGGATAGACGAGGGGGCCCGGTGTCCTTCAGGATAGCGGGCATGTGCAGGACCCGGGGTCTGGGGCACAGGGAATGCAACCCCGCTGGCCAGCCCTGGGGCACTGCCTGGGCGGTTTGCAACGAGTCGGAGTCCTTACTGGTGGCTCGAGGTGGCTTCCTGGTGTGTCAGCTTAGAACCAGTGATGTTAGAAGGAGGACGCAGAAAGGGAATTCCGGCTGGTTAACAAACGCCTTGGCCCTAAGCATGGGGAGGACTCTGTCTTCCGACTCTCCCTGCCAGATTGTGGCAGGGTCCTCTGACCCTCCCGGAAACATTGATAGAACGAGGGTGGTCACAGGGTTTGGGTGTCTGGAGCTCCTGACCCCTCCCCATCCTGCCCTTCTGTTGGCTCCGTGGCCGTCCAAGTGCCAATTGGCTTCGCCCCAAATAAGGGCTGGTATTTCTCCTCTGTCCTTAGAGGGGACCCCCCCCCCCCACACACACACACACACACACACACCGACCCCCACCCCAGGTGCGTGTCCACCTGGGTGCCAGTTACAGGTGTTTCCAGAGACCATAGAAATGTGTTTTCCTGAGAGTCCTTGTCATTCGTGACCTTTTTTGTAAAGAAGTTGTGTTTTCAGAGGTGATTTTATGACAGGAAAGTGAAAGAATTAGTTTTGCAAAAAACAGAAAAAAAAGAAAAAAAAAGGGGGGGAAGAAATAGAAAAAAATATTGTGGGATTCCTATGGGGTTGGGGAGGGTGGGGAGAAAGATATTTAAAGAAAAACTAGTAACGCAGCGATTGCACAGCTGAGGCGGCAATGTTAGGAACGTGGACAGAGGCCTAGGCCCAGTTGGGAGGGCACCCCCACCCCGGCGACAGCCCCTCTCCTTGGCCCTAGACAAGTTAAGCCCTCCCTCCTGTGCTCTGCCCAGGTTCCACTCTTGTCCCAGCTCAGACGGAAGGATGACCCCTGTTCCCAAAGGAACTTGCCAGAAGCTTCAGGGGCCAGGCAGGTAGAGCTGAGATTGGGGGAGGTAGGGGTCAGCAGGGGTTCCACTGTTGCCGGGACCCAGCGTTGGTGACTCTCCAGGAAGGCTGGTGAGTGGGTACAGTTGGGTTCCTTGCCCCCCTGGGAGAGCCTTCGGTGGTGATCATGGTGGGTTGGGGGTAACCCTAGGGAGAGGGTGTGTCCGCCCCGTCTCTTTCCACAGGCAAGTCGCTGCCCTGGACCCCCAGCTGTGCAGCCATGCCCCAGCAGAGGCACGCATGCGCATGGCTGTCTCCCAGGCGGGCAGCTCCCCTGGGGGCCCAAGTGGGCACCAGGTCAAGAGCAAGCGGAGCCCTCCTTACCTCTCTCCCAGGGTGGCTCTGAGCCGGGCCCAGTAGCTCCCACCACACTTGCACAGACCAGCCTCCCATGGGCCCTCCCTCCCCTGCTGCTGCTTTTCCGTTTGCCTAATTACCAAGCAGAAGTTGCAGTTTGGTTGGCTTTATTTTTTGTATGTGAAAGACCCCTCAAGACCCGGTCTTCTTCCTTGTTCAATATTGGTTGGGGTCATCTCCCCTTAATGCCACCCTCTCCTCGCCCCCATGACATAGGAAACAGATGAGGTCTGGTGTCTGGTTTGAGGGGGGAACTTGGAACCCATCCCTGTCTCATTCCCCTCCCAGATACTCAGTTTGCCCATCTGTGAAATGGGTGTATTGGGCAGCATGGCCTTTTCCTAAAGCATGGCCTTTTCACCTGTTGGTGTCCAGGCAGCTGCTGAGGATTAGGTGGTGGTGGAGGTTGCTGGCACTGGGGCCTCTACTCCCACAGTTGCTTTTCATTCTCACCCTGCAAGGGGGTCAGGATCAAAATGGGCTCCAGCAGAGCCCAGTGAGGCAGGCAGAGTGGGAAGGGTCACCCCACTTCCAAGGCCAGGAAACTGGGCCTCTGAGAGGCAAAGCTGCTTCATTGGAATGAAGAGCCCAGCTGCTCTGGCCTTTCGGGGACAACCTTTGAAAGGTGGAGTCCAGGGCCCTGGAGCTACCACAAAGCCAGGGGCTTTCCCTGAGCCAGGCAGTCTTGGGTGAGAGGTCAGCCCAAAGGAGGAAGCCGTTGGCTCGGGGAACTGGGCCACCACCAGCCTTTCTAGCCTCCGGGTGGACCCAAGTGGACACACTGCCTTTTGTGTCTTTAGGGGTTTTGTTGGTGGTTGTTAGTTTTGTGTTTTGGGAGGTTTTTTTCTTTTCTGTTTTTTTTTTTTTTTGCACTTGGCCCATGCCGGACAGTGGGACCCGCCTGGTCAGTTCCACTTTCAGGCTCCCATGCACTAGCCCAAGGCAGCCTCTTGGGGGCTTGTATGGTTTAAGGAATCACTTTTGAAAAAAAAAAAAGGAAAGTGTTTAAAGGTTTTTTTCTTTTTTTTTTTCTGTCTGCATCTCCTCTCAGATTGAGAAAGCCCAGAATTAGGGGCTACCACTCCAGGAGAGAGGGAGGGTGTCCCCATCCTGGCCCTGTCTTACTGATAGTTGCCAAGACACCAAGATGGGGACAGGCTGGGTGGAGACCGAGGTACCCATCTCCCAGGCCTGTGGGGTCACCCCATCCCGCCTTGAAGGAGTCAGCACCCCACTCCAGCAGTGGGTGAGTGCCTGTTGTATGCAGAGCTTCAGTTAGGCAAAGAGGGGCTGGTGGTCTAATTGAGGGACCCCTTGCAAGAGGCCACAGTACAAGGAACCAAGGGTTCTGGGGCCTCCCCTTGCTATTGGGTGGAGTAGAGATGGAGACTTCTTGTTGGTTTTAATTTAAAAACGCAAAAGCCTAAAGAAATGTATCTTATAATTTTTTTTTAATTTTTGAAAAGCTCATTTAATGAATTGTGCACGAATGAATTCTATATATATAAAATATACATATATAGCTCTATATTTGGGGAGGGGTGCTATCTCTTTTTTCTCTCATTTTAAAAATGAAGTGTTGTTGCCTTTGTCTGTGGTTCAACCATCCAGCTCCCAGCTGGCTAAACTTTGCCTCCAGTGGTTCAAGACAGGAAACTAGTGGGGGGAGCGGGAGACCGGAGACGCGGGGCGGGGGTGCCACCCCAGCACGGGGCTGGGCCTCCGGGCCACCTGCTCCTCTGCCAGAGGTCACGGGTGGAGAAACGCCTTGTGTGGGCTGTGGGTTTCGGTTCTGTTGTTCGGGAATTGGTTGTTTCTGGGCCGGGGGAGGGGGGTCTGTGCTACTCTCGTCTTGTATGTTTTGTTCTGCTGCTCTTCAATATCGTATCAATGCCAGGAAGGGGGCGCGGAAAGCCTCTTTGGCACCCCCCCAAATAAATTGTCACATTCCGAAGCTAAGCTCTAGCCCCTGGTCTGTCTCGTTTCTTCTGGCTGGGACTGTGATCTAGAAAGCTCAGGCCATGCCTCTCCCATTGCAGCGAGGAGAGGGGGTCCTGGCCCTCAGCAGTGGTGGGCCAGTGCTCCAGCCCATTTCCAAGCTCTCCCTCTCCTACCCCGCCTCCACCTTGTAAGTAAGCTAAACTTGAATGGAGTGCCCCCTACACAGGTAAAGCGACGTGTGTGCCACATCTTGGAACCTGGAGACTACCTGGTCGGCGGGCACGTGGCGGGGTGGTGAGGGTCCCACCATTGCCCAGTCCCCAGGTCCTCACAGCACCTTCAGAGAGGGCATCCCCCGGGGGCTGGATCCCTAGCCAGCGGGTCACCACAGAGCCTGGGAGGGAGCAGGCTAGGGTAGGGGGCACGAGCTAGACCCTTGCCAGCGGTGGTGGTGGTTCAGTCAAGTTGTACCCGAGTCTGTGACCCCATGGACTGCAGCACGCCAGGCTTCCCTGTCCTTCACCATCTCCCAGAGCTTGCCCAGACTCGTGTAATTCCTTTGCCAGTAACAACCAGTGTTAACAAGAAGCTGCTTCAGTTCAGAGAAACCTGTTTGCTGGGTGTTTGTGCGCCTTCTCTAATGAGAATAGTGGACTGAGGAGCGTGTCAGACGCCGTGAAAGCATCAACCCCCTGCAGACGCCGGAGCCCTCACGGGTCTGCTGTGAGCAGCACCTCTGTCCATCTGTAGCCACTCATTTGTCAGGCCTGAAACAGGTGTTGCCTTCCAGCCCTCCCCTTCCCCACCGCCCCCACCCCCTTGTTGTGTAAGCCCCAAGGCTGGCCTCTCCAAGGTGTCCCCACCCTGCGCCCCCACCCCACCTGTCCTGACCCCAGCTCCTCTGACAAAACCTCCATGATCTGCTGTGCCCTCCCGGCACCTCACCTCAGGGGGCTGGCAGCCCTGCTGAGAGTCTTCAGGAAGCCCACTGCCCTCGGGATCATGTCCCAAGTGTCCCCCACCCCCCCGGCCACACACACACACACACACACACACATGTTCACACACACACACACACACTGTACCCAGGGAGAGTGCCCTGCCTGAGCCCCCATCCCTGTTCTGGCCTGAGGTCTTGGCCCTCCCGTCCCTCAAGGCGGGCGAGGTCTTCATCCCCAGCCTCACCCCCTAGGATCCATGCCTGACACCTTTTCTACTAAGTGTCACCAAGCTCGGGCCTCCTCCCTTGTTAGCACCGTCAGCGAGGCTTGAGAGTGGCTGAGCGGTCGACGTGGGGCCCCAGTGCCACTCGTCCAGCTGGCCGAGGTCCAACAGGAGTGTGTTTCTGTCTGAGAATGGTCT
>NW_011494785.1:7182523-7194477 GCF_000754665.1 Bison bison bison | reverse complement strand
GGGGGAAGATGGGACCCCGGGTCGAGTCCGGGCTCCGAGACCCGCTCCCACTTTGTCATCTCGCCCAGTTCAGGGTTCCATCCTCCAAAAACCCCCATTTGGTACTTAAACAGCAATAACCTGAGTAGTCAGCACACCGGCTGCCTGTCAGGCCTCTGTGAGCTCTCTGCCTTCCCCTCTCACGCCCTGCCCACCCTCCCCAGTGCCCAGGGTGATGAGCCAGTGTCACAGAGGAGGGCCAAGGATAGAAGAAATTCCTTGAAAAAAAAAAAAAGAAGAAATTCCTTGGCCCCCTCAGTGGCACAGCAGGGGGGGCTTCCCCACCCCCACCCTTTTCTCTCTGGGGTTGAGACCATGTGGGCTGCCCTTGTGAGGGGCAAGCATCTCGTTGCAAGCATCATGTTCAGGGCTTAGCATCTCGATTGCCCCTTGTCACAAGTCCTGGGGGCCTTCTCTCAGCAGCCCAGTCCACCTATTAGCTGTGGATAAATGAGTGTGACCTCGGCAGCTTCTTAAGGAGGATGGGAGGGTTTGTGCCAAAGCTTGGGCAAGACCACACAGCTGGGCTCAGGGAGCCCAGCGTGCCCCGCTTGAGGTGAATCAGCACCCTGGCATCCTGCCGAGCTGGTGCCTCGTCCACCAGGCGAGCGGCCCCCTCCCCTCACCCCACCCTATTCCTGGGCGTCACCGGGAGTGAAGGTCAGCCGTGGGGTGCAGCTTAGGAGCCAGGTAAGGCGGAGGGGTTGAGATGCAGTGAGAATGACAACTTTGCAGATTTATTGTCATCCCATAGAAGCTGAAAGTGTGCTGCTATTTCTGTCCTTGTTACGCTGTCACTGAGGTGAAGGGGGTCAGAGTGGCAGCATCTAAATGCCGAGCACCCCCGAGGCTGGAGCCCAAGCCTGTCTGCACCCTCTTTGTTCAGGCTGCTATCCTCTGAGGGCTCACGCTTCAAAAGGTCTCTGCTGGGAGAGGCCAAGCAGGGACAGCTCGCCCATAGGGCGGAACCCAGAAGGGAGCAGAAGTGAGCGGGGGTCCTGGCCTCTGGGCATTCATGCGCTCTGAGCCTTTGAGAGTCAGAGGAGGGACAGAGGCCAGGACTTGAAATCACTGCGTGAGCTCTAATGAGGCCTGGACGTGGCCCAGGCAGTGGGAGGGGGGTGACAGGAAGTGGGCACAGAGATTTGGAATATTGAGGATTTGGTGATTGGGTTTGAGTGTGGACTGCCCTGGTGGCTCAGACAGTAAAGGTCTGCCTACTATGTGGGAGACCCGGGTTCGACCCCTGGATTGGGAAGATCCCCTGGAGAAGGAAATGGCAACCCACTCCAGTGCTCTTGTCTGGAAAATTCCATGGACGGAGGAGCCTGGTAGGCAACAGTCCATGCGGTCACAAAGAGTTGGACACGACTTCACTTTCAAGTGCTGTGAGAGGGACCCTCTGAAATACCTCCTGGGTATCTGGTGCAGGTAAAGGAGTGGGTGTTGTCATCACGGGCTGGGGGGCCGGCGAAGGAGTCAGCCTGGGAGGGAGGTGAGTGTAGTTTGGGACACCTTGGATGGATATCAGGCAGAGGAGCCAGGAGGAATTTTCATGCAGAGGTTTGAGACGTGGAGTGAGTTCCTTCTCAGGCTTTCCCCGTAGCTCCAGCAGGTTAAAAATCCGCCTGCAATGCAGGAGATGTGGGTTCAATTTGTGATGCAGGTTGGGAAAGCTCTCCTGGAGGAGGAAATGACAATTCACTCCAGTATTCTTGCCTGGGAATTCTCTTGGACAGAAGAGCAGTGGACTATAGTCCATAATGTCAAAAAGAGCTGGACACAACTTAGGGACTGAGCACACACACCTACCTCCCAGGTGCTGCTGGAGAAATCGGTCCCTTTGCTGAAGAGCCTTTGCCCCCAGGTGGCCCTCAGCTCTGAGATGACTGATCACCAGACATTCTGGAAGGACCACTGGGGACTTAGGTGCTTAGCTGCTGAAGCCATTGGGATATACAGCCCCTGCCTGCCACCCCTACCCTCCCAACTTTATGCCTTTCATCTGAGTGAGGTTATAAAGTAGGTGGCTGGGGGATGATGAACCCCATCAGATAGGCGAGGAGGTGGAGCAAGGGACTTCCCAGGGTCACTCAGAAGCAGAAGAATGGAAGCTGGATCTTGGGTATGATGGATGGAACCTTTAAGAGCCAACTGCTGCACAGTACTGGAGACACCAAAGAAACTAGAACATTCTTTTAAATACCCAACTGAGCCTCCAAGAGAGTAAAGAAATCCCCAGGGACTAAAAACAAACAAAGAGGAAGCCAAAATCGGGGTGACGAGCGGTTGCCAATCCTTCGGGGGGGTCTGTGGTGGCTTGGGGACAAGGGTGGAGAGGTTGTTGACCTTTGCTGATCTTGGTAACTGAGGAGCTTGGATTTTACATCTATGTTGGGATGGGAGACAAGGCCTTGGGTCCCTGCCGAGAGAGTTTTGGAACTAAGACACCTGAGTAAAGCTGGATCCATATCCTCAGTGAAAGAGCAAACGGAAAAGAAATAATCCTTTTGCAAAAAAGCAGAAGAAGTTGTCAAAGAAGTTGGCTCATTTTGGGCTCTGTTGGAAAAATAAAAATCGAGTCTCTCTCGAGAAATTCTAACTCTAGGCGTTCCCTCACACAAAATTTGAGGTTTGAATTTGCATTGCCCACACGGTCCCAGAACTCCTAAGTCTGGAAATTAATATAAAAAGCAAACACGGGGTGGTTTACACCCACAGAGCAGGTGGCAACAGCAAAGGCAAGCCTCTCTGGAGAGACATTCCCACAGCAAAGGCCACGTGGGCTACTCACAGATAAAGCCTTGCTAACACGATCTCTCAATTCCAAATTACAAAACATACAACGAGGCAAGCCACAAACCGCAGAACAACAAACAGCACATATAGAATCCTGCATCTGATGTGTTATTTTCAAGCACACACCGAAGGTTTCCAAAAAAGATCGTGAATACAGGATGTAGTAGGACATGAAGCCAGTCCCAATAAATTTCAAGAAATTGGTGTCACAGATCACATTTAATTTAAAAATCAATAGCAAAAACTTAACTGTTAATTAAAGACAAAACCTCATGTATTTAGACAGAAGCCCAGATCTCTCATTCCTGTGCATTTTTGTCCCTTCCCAAACTTCTGAAGTCTCTTTGGAACAGTGAGATTCCAGGATGGATGTGAAAGTGTTGGTCAGATGGCAGGCACACAGGAGGGTCACAGCCAGTCTGAGTTGAAGCTGGATATGGGAACAGGTCCCCCTCTGATCTCTAGACAGGATGTGATCATTAGAGCCAAAGACCAAAGTCCTCTCTGTCTTTTCCAAAAAATGGGCTCAGCGGGTGACAAAGACACGAGCCTGCATTTAAAAGACAGCCATCAGCCTTTATGAGCCAGAGGGTCTGGGAAACATTCTTGCAGAGCCAGGGTGGGCTGCTAGGAATGGGACAGAGCAGGTGGTGGGGGTTCTTGGTGCTGTCTCATAAAGACGAGCCCCGCTGCCAACAAGCCCCATGCTCTTTTGGGATGGATTTGGAGGTCCCAGGGGTTCTCTGTGAAGGCTTGGATACTCCCATCTGTGAGCAACAAAATAGGACACACTTTGGAAGAGGCACACGTGGCCTCTGTCCCCGACGGGGACTCATTACAGTGATCATCATCTCACTGGCTCCCCGGGCCATCCGTGCGAGTGCTCACAGCTCAGTTTCCACGCAGTGGTGTCCTAATGGAGGCTTGCTGTTCTCACCATCCCTGGCTCCCTCCCGTGCTCATCTGCCTGCCTGCCTTTGACAACTCAGGCACTGTAAAGAGACCCTTGTCCAGGTTCAGGTGGCCAGGTCACTCCCTTCTCAAGGTCTCCATGCTCCTCAGCAGTAAAAGAGGCCAGGACTCCTTGCTTGGCACGGTTCCTTGGGAGGACTGAATGGAATGAGTGTGAAAAGCATTTGCTCAAGCACCACATGGGTAAGAAGGGACACAGATCTTCCTGACCTGTCTGGCCAGGATTGACCACTCCTCTGACTTCCCATCCTGGCGTTCCAGCCTCCCGCTTGCCAATTCTTGATGCCTTCCTCCCATGGAACAGCTTGTCAGTGGTGGAAGAACAGTGGGGGAGTCTGAGCTCTGCCAGCTGTGTGATCTCAGGCTGGTCACTCATGCTCTCTGAGCCCCTGTAACCTCTTCTGTAAAGTGGAGGGGAGCGCTTCCTCTCATTATCTTTTCCAACTCAGAATGACTCTAAGGGTAACTAACGAGTACAGAGTGGACCTTTTGAGGACTGACTCATTAAATCCTCAGCTTCCAGAGAGCACAGTGAGAACAACACACAGATGAGGGAGGAACTGAGGACTCAGAAAGGCAAAGTAACTTGCTCAAAAATTCCTACGTGGTAGAGCTGGGGTGTGAACCCATGCAGTCATACTTACCCACCAGGCCAGCATCCTCCCTGTGTAGCCTGGTGAGGGCTCAGTCACTGGGGCTGGACTGCCTGTCTGAGTGGGACCCTGGGCACATTGCTATCTCTTCTGTGCCTCTATCTCCCCATCTATAAAATGGGGGGTGAGAGTAATCCTCCCTTCCTCCTGGGACTGCAGGGAACTCTGCTGAGGACTCCAGGGGCCAGGCTCTGAGCTGCACACTTGGGTTTCAGTCCAGTCTGAACCCTCCCACAGTGCAGCCAAGGCAGCTGGAGAGAGAGGTTGAGTCACTTGCTCCAAATGGTACAAACTTGCGAAGCTGGACTTCAATCCCAAAGCCCCAGCTTCAAAGTCTGTGCTATTAACTACCCTGCTCTACCTCCTATGAGGCCCTCAGACTCCAGGTTCAAAACCAAATTCCAGACTGCAAATTGGCAGCCCCCCCACGGTCTGCCTGACTCACCACCCTCCTTGATGGGGGCCTGAACCCTGCATCTCTTCTTTGACTCATCCCTTCCCAGCTAGCCCTCAGCATCGTGACTAATTGACCCCTGAATGGAAAAAACCATTCTGATCCCTCCCTTCCTCCTCAACTCTGCTGCCCAGCTCAGTCCAGACCCCAAAGGTGAGGATGATGGATACCAAGAACGCCCATTCTAGAGTGTAGACTTGCAACGGAGCTGGACAAAAATGCTCTTGGTCCCTCAGCTTGCCCAGGCTATGGGGCTACCAAGCCACGTGGAGGTGGGGTTTAGAGACAGCTGGGAAAGGGAGTTGTCTTTAGAGACAGTTGACATCACTCACCAACTTAAGCCAGGTGAGGGGGCTTCAGAGAGTGGGAGAGCACAGTGGCAGGTGTCCACCGGGTTTTGGGAGGTGGGTGACTGGGGAAAGGTGAGAGGCTGGCTGAGTCCCCTGTTTCTGCGAGGCAGGAAGAGACTGAACTGCTTTGGGGATGGTCTTTACCCCCAGCACTTGGGGGCCAGGATGCAAGCATATCTCCTGGGGTCCATGCCTGGAACTTTGCAGAAGGTGGCTGGTTTGAGGTCACTGGATTAGGATCTAACCCCAAGAGGATTGGGGGTGGGGAGAAACCAGGAAGGGATACATGATCTTATCAGAAGACTTCATGTTGGGTGGGTGGACCTCGATGATAGGCGCTGAAGAGGGGTTGTGCAAGCCAAGGAATGCTGTGCCCAGGTGGGAACTGCAGGTGGGACATTCCTAGTGATGGAGGGACCCATGAAGAACCCACAAAAGTGCCCCTAATGGAAAAAGCACCAGCTTTCAGGTGATCATCTGACCCACCTGAAAACACTGATCTCCTGAGAACATCTGAACCAGACAAGCCAGACTTACCTTGTTACCTCTCTCTCCTCCCTGCCCCAATCTCCCACCCTGGAGAAACCAGAGGCGACTAGTAGGGGAAAGGGCAAGTGGAGAGCAGACCAAACTGGGGTCTTAGAGCAGAATCCCACCGTGCCTCCTTCCGCATTATATAGGTCTTTGAGTTTACGGCAGACTTGAGCTGGGGGAGAGGAGAAGCTTTGGCTAGAGCTTAGAGCTTTGCCATTAGACCCAACTGTTTCAACATCTAAAAGTAGGATAAAGCCCCGAAGTGACTGAACAAGCTATGAAATATGCCCAAGACCTCATCCAGAGGTAGGGAAGTTTGGGTCAACAGAACAGGTTAACAGGGCAGCCACTGAGAGTAAAATTCTTTCTGCTGCTTCCCTCGAAGCACAGCTCATTCTGTGTGTCCCGTCACTGCCTCAGCCTCCTGCTGCTGCTGCTGCTGCTGCTGTCGCTTCAGTCGTGTCCGACTCTGTGCGACCCCACAGATGGCAGCCCACCAGGCTCCGCCGTCCCTGGGATTCTCCAGGCAAAAACACTGGAGTGGGTTGCCATTTCCTTCTCCAATGCATGAAAATGAAAGTGAAGTCGCTCAGTAAGTGTCCGACTCTTCGTGACCCCATGGACTCCAGCCTACCAGGCTCCTCCGTCCATGGGATTTTTCCAGGCAAGAGTACTGGAGTGGGTTGCCATTGCCTTCTCCCCTCAGCCTCCTAACAGGCCCTTTTACTTTCTTCTCCTGTTCCTACCCTGGGCTTCCCAGATGGCTCAGCGGTAGAGAATATGCCTGCCAATGCAGGAGATGTGAGTTCAATCCCCGGATTGGAAAGATCCCCTGGAGAAGGAAATGGCCACCCATTTCAGTATTCTTGCCTGGGAAATTCCATGGACAGAGGTGCCTGGCGGACTACAGTCCATGGGGTGGCAAAAGAGTCAGACATAACTTCCCGTCTAAACAATACGATACAATACAATCGTACCATACCCTGACCCCATCCCAGTCTACCAGGGCTTCCCTGCTCATCCAGGGAGACAGTCCATCCTAGTGATCATGAGGTTGGATGTCTGAGTTAGGACCCTAGCTCCTTGACTTGCAGCTGTGTGATCTGAAATAAGTTGCCTAATCTCTCTGTGCTCAGTATCACTGCTGCAACAGGGGGATCGTGATAGCCACACGCCTGTTCCACCGAGGCCTTGTGAGGCTCTTAATGATTACTTACAAAGGCCTTAGGAACATTGTAAGAAGGATCCCAGTGTTAGAGATCAACACTGTTCTCAAATGCTTCCTCCTTGCTGTGCAATCTTGGCAAAGTCCCTTTTCTCCCTGTTTCTCAGTTTCTGAAAAATAAACCGTGTGTGGGTACAATTTTTTTGTGGCTGCAGCTAGTGCTGGTGGCTGACAAACTTCAGTGAGGAGAGAGATCCAAGCCTGGACCCACCCCACGATGGGCCGAGAAGAGAGCTAGCAGGCTCTGCAGGCAGGAGCAGGGGAGGGTCGAGCAGGCAGGACTGCCCACTCTACCCTGGTCTCATGCCTTCTGCCTTCTTCTAGCCTCTGGGAGAGTCTCCCCAACCTGCCCCCTCTTCCCATAGGGATCACCTTGGGTACCCTGGGCTAGATCAGGAAACAGATGGCATTTGAGGGGTAGCTGCCAGGTACCCTTGGCTCCTCGCTGGATACAAGTGAAGAGCCATCCAGGTGAGGTCCCAGGTACACACCCCCTTGGTCTTGAGCCCCATCACACACCTCTGTCTGGCCCTGCAGTGTCCACCTGCCCCTCCTTCAGCAGCCGGCCTTTTGTCTTTCACCATCTCTGTAGGCAGCACAGGACTGCTCCTACCCATTTTACAGACTAAGGAAAGAATGTTCCCTAAAACTCAGCTTTCCTGCCTCCATGTGCTATAGCTACAGAGTCAGGGATCATCGGAAAAGTGCCCTTTGGGGACTGCGCTGGCAGTCCAGTGGTTAAGATTCCACACTTCCAATGCAGGGGGCGAGGGTTTGATCCCTGGTCGGGGAAACTAAGATCCCACCCACATGCCATGCGGTGCCGCCAAAAAAAAAGGAAAATAGCCTTTTCTAGAGGAGCTGGAGTCACAGCCACCAGCCCTGAGGTTCCATCGTGCTTGGATGGAAATACACCCTGAACACAGGCAGGGAGCCAGTGACCCAGATACGAAGCAGACGTGGTACCAGACCTCAAGAAGTTCTTGAGCTGGGGAATGCAAGTTACAGGCGAATGCAGTGAAAACTGGTACTGGGGCCGCTGGTGAGGGCAGGAGGGGCGCTGCGGATCTAGGTGGGCTCCTGGGCTCTGCCTGGGAACTGCCTGGAGAAGAGGGTAGAAGGGGATGGGACTAAGCCAAGGGCGGAAGGAAGCTCCCAGGACATACTGCTTCCTCACTGGGTGGGGCTGATTGGCCCAGTGGAACAGGCGACATGGTTCAACTCCCAGATGGACACCCACTGACTAGGGGACCCTGGGGAAATGAACGAATCCCTCTGATTTCAACTTTCTTATTGTTAAATGGGGACGGTTACAGTATGGAGCTCCTAGGTTGCCACCGGTCAGGGTTAGGCAGAGTAAAAAGTTCAGGGGAGGAGGAACCGGGGGCTTTTGGGATGCTGATGAAACAGTGAGAGCCCCGGCCCTTACGTCTTCAGAGAGAGGACACAGCCTTATTAGGCAGCCACTCCTTCTGGTCCTTCTTGGCTGGACCTGGACTCAAGCTTACACGCTCCAGCCAACTCCCAGGCCCCCCACAAGGAGGACACCCGTTTCCTCCTTGATTCTCAGCTCCTCCCAAGCTGAGAACAGATGTCCTCGCTTCCTGCTTGAGCCTGAGAGGTGAGTTGGCTCCTTTTCCCGCTTCCAAGGAAGTAAACACCCTGGATGGAAATCTCTGGGCTTCCCCAGAGAGGAAAGCTCCCTCTTCCCTGGCTGCTGCCCCTCCTCTCTGGTCTGGCTCCTCATCCCAACATCTGATGCTCAGACCTAAGCTTTTCGGGCCCTACCTGAGCCCTGCTTCCCCCTAGAAGGCCCCAGATTGGGGTGTGTTGATGGAACACATACACGAACCTCAGTCTGAAGGATTCCCCAACGCTGCTCAGAAAGAGGGTGAGAGGGGAACGAAGAAAGGACAGAGCAACTATGGAGGAAGGCAGTGTAGGCTCCTGGGGAGTCAAGGAAAAGAAGTAGAAAGGGAAATTAACATTTACTGAGCATCTAATATACACTAGGAATAAATAAGGAAGAGGGTAGCATGTATTGGAGGGGCTTCCCAGGTGGCTCAGTGGTAAAGAATCCACCTGCCCAGGCAGGAGATGTGGGTTCGATCTTTGATTTGGGGAGATCCCCTGGAGAAGGAAATGGCAACCTACTCCAGTATTCTTGCCTGGGAAATCCCGTGGACAGAGGAGCCTGGTAGGCTACAATCCATGGAGTTGCAAAGAGTCAGACACGACTGAGCATGCATGCAGCAGGTATCAGGCATCTACTGAGTGCCAGGCATACTGAGTGCCCTGGGAATACAAAGCAGCATGGTAAGAACTGATCCCTACCTCCGAGTTTGTGGGAGGTTTCACATGCAACATTTCATCTGGTCTTCTCATTCTCATTATAATCCTATGAGGTAGGTACCACAGCCCTATTTTATAGATGAGACCGAGGCAGCTCTGGTCCAGGGACAGCCCATCCGTGGGTGGAGACCAGCCCCTTGGGATGGGGATGTCTGCAATGGATGCAGGCAGCTCTCTTTGACCCCAGTCCCCACCTCTCCACCCTCTGGGGAAAGGAAGTTCTTTGGTTCACGAGCACAGCCCCGGTGATGTCTCCAGTCACTGGGAGTTTGAGTATCCACAGGGGCTGGCCCTGGAGACCCAGAGATGAGGACGACACAGCTGGTTCCTGCCTTCGAGGAGTTCACAGTCGTCTGATAAACAGGTAAAGGGGGAGAGGCTGTAGAGGAGGGAAACCCGGGGGCTGAGGAAGGCAGGAAGAAAGAGAGTCGTGTGTTATTCAGTGTCCATTAGGTACCAGCACTGAGGGAGTGTAGTTTAGGGACAGTTCGGTTGACCAGCCAGCCGGATCTGCCCAGGACTGAGAGGTTTCCTGGGACACAGGACCTGCCGTGCTGAAACTGGGTGAATCAGGTCACCTTAAGCCCTGATTTCAAAGTCTGGTTCTGCCACAGGCCTGTAACAGAAACTAGTTGCCTGACTAGCGCCCACTCCCCTGTTCTTTTAGAAATGACTTTCTTATAGTCTGAAGTTCTCCCTGCACAATCCTGCCTCCTCCCTCCCCGCCTGCAGATATGTTGTGCATGGACTTTACTAGGCTGGGGGAGGAAAAAATATTCTCCAGCCCTTCCTCGCCGCCGTTTGCTCAGCAAGAGGTACTAACAGAAGGCAGAGGGAATTTAGACTGGGTGGCAGAGATAGGAGGCCGTGAATTCCTCTTGGGGCCCTGAGACCAGCTGTGATGGGGACTGTGGTTCATCATACCAACCCCTACTTCTCAACGTACCCTCAGGAAGAGGGGCCCAGGGGACCTCAGAGGGGCTGCTCCCGGGTTGTGTATGGAGAAGTGAATGTTCATGGAGCAAGGGGTGGGATGTGGCAGCCTTGGAGGGCGCCTGTAGGTGCAGCTTTTGCTGGTTGGGTGGTTAGAGCAGTTTTCAGTTCGCAGTATACTGAGCAGAAGGTATAGAGGTTTCCCATATCCCCTCCCACCCCTACGTATGCAGAGCCTCCCCCATTATCCACATCTTACACCAGAGTGGGACATTTTGTATGACTGATGAGCTGATTTTTATGACTGATTCTACATCATTACACCCAGTGTCCATAGTCTACATTAGGGTTCCCTCTTGGTGGTGTACATTCTGTGGGTTTTGATAAATGATACCATCACAGTATCATAGAGAGTAGTTTCACTGCCCTAAAAATCCTCTGTGCTCCTCCTATTCATCCTCCCCTCCCCCGTAACCCCTGGAAGCCCTGATCTTTTCACCATCTCCATAGTTTTGCCTCTTCATATGCTGGAGTCATACAGTATGCCGCCTTGTCAGACTGACTTCTTTCACTTAGTAATATGCATTTAGGGTACCTCCTTGTTTTCTCATGATTTGACAGCTCCTGTCTTTTTATTGCTGAATAATATTCCATCGTCTGGATATATCTGTTTAGTTATTCATTCACTTACCGAAGGGCATCTTGGGTGCTTCCAAGTCTTGGCAATCATAAACAGAGCTGCTGTAAACGTCCCCATGCAGGTTTCTGTGTGGACATCACCCTAGCTTTTGAGCCAAAGCCACCCTCTTCTGGGGAAGTACTCAATTAATGACTGGGCATGAAAAAGTTATTGGGGAATGGGCATTTCTGCCAAATGCCAAACTTCCCTGATGGGCACTGTTGGCCACAGAGTGCATGCGTGCTCAGTCATGTCCGACTCTGCGACCCCATGGACTGTAGCCTGCCAGGGTCCTCTGTCCATTGGATTCTCCAGGCAAGAATGCGGGAGTGAGTTGCCATTTCATCCTCCAGGGGATCTTCCCAACCCAGGGATGGAACCATTGTCTCCTTCACTGGCAGGTGGATTCTTTTACCGTTGAGCCACTGGGGAAGCCCATTGGATCCAGAATACCCTGTTAAGATGGCCAAGGGTTTGTCAGATCTGCATGGAGGTCTGAGGTTCAACCTGCCCAATTCTTCTTTCTCCTCTTTATCTTTCACAGGACTTAATCTCCTATCAACCACTTGCATATCTAATGCTATCTTAGTGTCTGCTTCCTGAAGGACCCAGACTAAGAGACTCTACCTCTAAAATCAATCCATGATCCATCCAATTTTCTCCATTATCATGACCTCCAAACCACTCAGTCCTCTCACCTAGATGGTTGCATGGCCCCTACCTGGTCTCCATGTTTCCTCTCCTATCCCTTAATGACCCAGCCCCCATACAACTGCCATTGATCTTTTACAAACACAAACCACATGATGTTACTTCCTTGCTTAAAGCTGACCAATGGAGCTTAACATCAAACCCATTCCCTCCCCTTGGCCTGTAAAGGCCCAAATGACCTTGCCCTGCCTTCCCCTCCAGTTTCCTCTCTCTCCAAGTGTTCACTGTGCTCCAGCCCCACTGGCCTTCTTTC
>NW_011494785.1:7178324-7182423 GCF_000754665.1 Bison bison bison | reverse complement strand
GCCTTCTTTCTGTTCCTGGAATCTATCAAACTCATTTCTGCCTCAGGGCCTTTGCACTCGCTGTTCCCTCTGTCTGGAACACTCAGTCCTTCCCCAAGTTTCTCCATGGCTGGTTTCTCAGGTCATTCAACTCTCAGCTAAATGCAGGCCTTTTCTGATAACCTTATAAGCAATCCCCATCTCCCAACACCCCTCCCACACTCCCCACACACCTCCTATAACTTTCTATCATGTTACTTTAAAAATTTCCTTATAGTTCTCAGTACTATTGCTTATTTAATTATTCAGTTATTTACTGCTTGCCTCCCCACTAGAATATAAAACTGTAATTTTGTCCTGTTTCCAGCTCTCCCTGGTGCCTGGCACTATGCCTGGACCAAGTTCAGTTCAGTTCAGTCTCTCAGGAGTGTTCAACTCTTTGCGACCCCATGGACTGCAGCACACCAGGCTTCCCTGTTCATCACCAACTCCCAGAGCTTGCTTAAATTCATGTCCATTGAGTCGGTGATGCCATCCAACCATCTTATCCTCTGTTGTCCCCTTCTCCTCCTGTCTTCCATCTTTCCCAGTACCAAGGTCTTTTCAAATGAGTCAGTTCTTTGTATCAGGTGGCCAAAGTACTGGAATTTTGACTTCAGCATCAGTCCTTCCAATAAAGATTCAGGACTGATTTCCTTTAACATTGACTGGTTGGATCTCCTTGCAGACCAAGGTACTCTCAAGAGTCTTCTCCAACACCACAGTTCAAAAGCATCATAAGGGTGGTGTCATATCTGAGGTTATTGATATTTCTCCTGGCAATCTCAATTCCAGCTTGAGCTTCATCAAGCCTGCATTTTGCATGATGTACTTTGCATATAAGTTAAAAAAGCAAGGTGACAGTATACAGCCTTGACGTACTCCTTCCCCAGTATGGAACTCCTTCCCTATATTCCCCAATATGTCCAGTTCTAACTGTTGCTTCTTGACCTGAATACAGATTTCTCAGGAGGCAGGTAAGGTGGCCTGGTATTTTCATCTTTTGAAGAATTTTCCAGTTTGTTGTGATCCACACAGTCAAAGGCTTTGGAGTAGTCAATAAAGCAGAAGTAGATGTTTTCCTGGAACTCCCTCTTCTTTTTTAGATGATCCAGCAGATGTTGGCAATTTGATCTCTGGTTCTTCTGCCCTTTCTAAATCCAGCTTGAACATCTGGAAGTTCTCAGTTCATGAACTGTTGGAGCCTCACTTGGAGAATTTTGAGCATTACTTTGCTAGTGTGTGGGATGAGTGTAATTGTGCGATAGTTTGAACATTCTTTGGCATTGCCTTTCCTTGGGATTGGAATGAAAACTGACCTTTTCCAGTCCTGTGGCCACTGCTGAGTTTTCCAAATTTGCTGGCATATTGAGTGCAGTACTTTAACGGCATCCAAAGTCAGGCTCAAAACATATATTTTGAATGAATGACTATATTTGTTCATTTAGGGCAGAATTCCCTTTCCCTAAGGATGGAATGAAAGTGAAGGAATTTAAAAAAAAAAGGAAAGTGAAGGAATAAAGAACCTCAGAGATGTGAGCTTCAGAAGGAAAATGTGAAGACTGTTGTAGTCTTATGAAAGTTCCCCTGTGAATCCTATTCTGGCCATCTCTTGAGGAATTCTGTGCTGGGATCAGGAGGGCCTCTCGCCAGAGCTCCAGAGAGATGGGTTTCAAGTCCTCTCTGTCCTAACTTCTCCCCTCTGCCTCCAGCAGCAGCCAGTGCTATCTGTGGGGGGAACTAGTACTGCAAACATTCACCCAGAGGCTGCCCGGGGTGTGGCCTCCTGCTGGATGCTGAGGATAGAGATGAATCAAGGAAGAAGGCGGGGTGGCATTCCAGGCAGGGGACAGCATGAGCAAAGGGAGAGACGGGAGACAGTCTGGTGTGTGGGGAAAGTTAGGCACAGTTTAATGCTGCTCCAAGAGTGAAGATGGGAAATGAGGCTGGGAGGGTGAGCCCTGCCAAGTCTTGTAAACCAAGAAAAGCTAACATCATAAGGCCCAACATTTATTAAAGCTTTCCATGTGCTAGTACTCTTCTCCCATTTTACAGATTGTGGAACTAAGGCACAGAAAGGGTGGTGTCAGGCGCTGTCAAAGACCTGCTACTTTACCCTCTTTGCAAACTAGGTCACACCACTGGTAACAGGTAGAGGCAGGTTTGAACTAGGCCTTCTGGCTTCAGAATCCCTGCCTTAACCACTAGGTACTAGCGCCTTAAGGAATTTGGACTTTCTTCCATAAAGGGATGGGGATGCGTGCATGCTCAGCCCCTTCAGTTGTGTCCAACTCTTTACGACCCCATAGACTACAGCCCTCCAGGCTCCCCTGTCCTTGGGGTTCTCCAGGTAAAAATACTGGAGAGGGTTGCCATTTCCTTCCTTCTCCAGGGGACCTTCTCGACCCAGGGTTCTACCCTGCATTTCCTGCATTGCAGGCAGATTCTTTTACTGCTGAGCCACCAGGGAAGCCCCAAAGCGATGGCAACGGGGAGTCACTAATAGGTTTGTAAGCAGGAGAGTGACATGTTCATATCATAGGTTTAAAAAGTCATTCTAGGGGATAAACAGATCACTTTGAGCAAAATTCAACTCCAGCCTCTGGACCCATGTATCCAACTATTCCATCGCTCACGGAGCAGCTCACATAAAGGGGGCACCATTTGGTGCCCAAGCCACAGAGGCCTGCTGCTCTGGGCAGTAGGCCCCTCTCTTGGCCTTCTCTGCCCTTCCAAGATAGAATGTCAGTGCTTCTGTCTTCATAGAACACACGTAGATGTACCAGGAGTCCCAACGCCTCTCGTGTCTGCAGGACTTCAGGCCGCCTACTGCCTGTCTGCCTTCACCTTCAGAGAGCCTGGCCCACCTCTCTGTCGGGGAGATGCTTCCTCCAAGCTGTGCTGCTTGGCAGGTTTCCAGGTCACTGCTCCAATGAGTATTAACTCACATCCATGCACATACAGCTCTGGGGGTTCATCGTGTACAGAGCTGGCATTTGATTTGCTCCTACTTTACAAGTTAGGTAACCCTCGACTCCCAGAGATCAGGTAAGCAGGGCAGACATGATCCTGAGGCTGGGGTTGGGGTGAAGTGTGTGGAACATGTGCCCAGGGACCCCTGGGCAGGATCTCAGCAGCCACACAGGGCCTCCCTGGGCTGTTGATCCTGAGAAATGTTCTGGTCTCTCCCCACCACTTTGCTGAGACCACACTGCATCCCTGGTGGTCCAGAGCCCCACCATGGGCCTTCCCTTCAAGTCAAGAATGCAGGCTTGGCAGGGAGACAGGCCTGGGTGTGGCCTTGGCTCAGGACTGAACTGGGTGTGGCCTTGGCCAGTCCTCCAGTGAACCACAGCCCCTCTCCTCTATCCCAGCCTTCTGAACACTCTCCAAGTCCTGGAAACCCACGGCCAGGAAATGCTTCATGGAAAATTGGAGATGGAGCTGGATTCTGAAGGATGGTAGAATTTTTTAAAACATTTTTCATTGAGAGTTAATTTGCAACAAAATGTGTATATACATTTTCAACAGGAGACAGTAAAAGTTTCCTGCATCACCCTGGCACTACAGCCCGCTCCCATGCCTGCTTGTTTGTTCCAGTGCCCAGTCCACCTGCCCACTGGGCTTTTGCCATGCCAGTGTAGACTGCAGTGGGAGAGGGGTCTTCTCAGTGACCCTTGATGTTCTGTGCTCCTAAGATTCAGAGATGCTACCTTCTGAGATCACAGGGAAAAAAAAAAATTTTTTTTTTTTGTATGGGGAGAAGGGGAGTCACCTCTGCTTTTTCAAGGGGTTGGGGTGGGAAAGGACGGTTGGGTGGCCATAGTATAACTAGAGGTTGGGTCAAAATCTCCAGTCCCCTCCCCTCTAACACTAGCCTCTTTCCTAGCTCTCCCTAGGCCCACCCCAGCTCCATTGCATAGTCTGGGTCCACTCAGATGCATCTGAGCTCAAATGCTGCTCCAGCGCATACTAGCCTCGTGACCTTGGACAGCGACCTGACCCCTTTGGGTCTCATTTGTACTGGGAACGTGTCCACGGTGAGGCTTAATTGCGATCAAGCCCCTGGCTCTCTCAGCAC
>NW_011494785.1:7169781-7176927 GCF_000754665.1 Bison bison bison | reverse complement strand
GTCGAGTCTCTGAATCTTGGGTTTCCGTCTGTGCAAAGGGGATGGTTGGACCTTCCTCCCAGGGGAGAAGGGAGGAGTCAGGTAGGACCGGAAACTCACACTGCGGCTCAGGGAGCACGCGGGAAAAGCTCGCTCCCGATCCTTTTTCCTCCAGGCGCCTCTGTAAGCCTCAGTTTCTGAGTCTGTAAAATGGGTATAACGGTGCCCACTTGTAGTGTGGATTGATTAAAATGTAGATACGTGAAAATGCTCGGCACGTACCAGGACCTCTTTAAATGTCCGTTTCATTTCCTTCTTTCGGACATCCCCAAAGCAGCACCAGCCACACACTCAGCCCCCTGTGGTCAGGAGATAGGAGGGCTGTCTGAGGGACTCGAGGTCGTCCTCTCCTGCAGATTCGCAGGGAACAGTGTCTCATAAACCAAACCCGTACGCGCCTCACCTTCTGCACCCCTAAGGCCCCCAGCTGGGCTCGGACCGTGGACATGGACAGCAGAAGCTCAGATGGCTCTAGCCCTGCCAAGATGCCTGAAAGCCGGCCACTCTGGGCTGGGGGCTGAGTGGAGAGCAGGTCCCATCTGGGTTTCTCCCCCTCCAGTCACCTTTTTCAGATGTTCCTGTCTCAGGCTTGGAGTCAGACATGAGGGACCCAATAGGGGCAGTCCACCCTTGGCTGTCCTGTGATCCTGGACCAGCCATTTCTCCTTTGAAGCTGCCAGACCCCTGCCTCCCTCTGAGAACCTATTTGGAGCCACCTGGAGGGGGAGCTGGACAAATTAGTCAGGACAGACATCCAGGAGACCCTGACCACTCCCAGCATCCATGACTTCCAGACTGCAGGGAAGGGGTTTCACAGCAGAATAGGATCCTTGGAAGGAGCGGGCAGAATGAGGCCCAAGCACTGGCTGCCCCCTTTATTACCTCCCCCTAAACCGAGTGCAGCTGGTGAAGGGGGGAGAGTGGCTGGAAGAAAGGAAAGGCAGGGACTCTTCCCTCTCCATGGCTCTCTCAGTTAAATCCCTGGCGGAGCAGCACAGGAGATGCTGGTGTGGAAGCCTGGCCTTACTCATGGCCCAGTGGCCCTCCAGAAAGTCTGTGTGGTGTCTGCACCCACCCCGCAGGGTGTCAGAGCACAGCCAGGCAGCTATCACAGCCATCTCCAAACCTGGAGTTCAGAGACCTCCTCACAGAGAAGACCTCCTCTAACAGACTTCTCACAGAGGTCTCAATTTGAGTGACTGCTGTTTTTATCATTAAGTTCTAATATTACTAATTTTTTTAAATAGCCAAAATTTAAAATGAGAACAAATCCTCCATTTAGGAAATAGAGTTTATTAATGTAAAAATAAAAAAATCTGGTCGTCGATCAATTTCCTCTTGCCTGCCCTAGCCCCTGCCCCCACACCCAGATGGCTCCCCTGGTTCCTCCCACGTCTGGGGCTGGCAGGGCTGGGCTTGCCCTGGACCTGTTCCCCCAGCATCTGTGCATTTGGCAGGGTGGGCTCCCCTCCAGTTAGCCCGCTGAAGTTGAGGGGATCCTAGTGGCTGGGGTTCAGCACCAGGTCAGCCTCCTGGGTGGAAGAAGTCCTGCTTCCCTGTACGCATGCCTGCTTTCTGAGTGCAGGGGACATGGAGGGGGTGCCTGCCCATCAGGACTGTCTTCTGAGCCTGACAGCAGCCAGAGCCGGTCTCTTTGGGGTGTTTGACAGTGGCTGGGACTTGGAGCCCAACGGACTCGGGATCAGACTACTGGTCTCAATTCATGCACCTTTCAGCCACTGACTAGCTTCCCTCTTCCCTTCTCATCCAGAAACCTCAAAAGGATGCCCTTCAGGGTCTACTTTATCACCACTAGTGTCTCTCCCACCTTGATTTGCCGGAAATACTCATGGTATTGAGTTGGTAAATTGAGCAGGAACATTTCAGTCCTTCTCTTGCTGGTCCCCTCTCTGACATCTGACCTCATAGATCATTCCCTCCTACAAATCTCCATGCCCTGGGCTTCTAGGTACCTCTCAGCTGCCCCTCCTGTCTCCTTGCTTCTCTGTCCCCTCTCGGGTCCTCCTCCTTTAACATGTGCACCCCTCCAGACCCTCCTCTTGCTCTCCCTAGCAGAACTCAACCACACCCTGAAGCTTCCAACACCATTCCACTAAAGTGCCCCCAAACCAACTTTGTCCCCAGCCCAGGTTTCTCTCCAAGCTTCAGATCAATAGATCCAATTGCTTCTTGAGCACCTCCCCGTGGGCATCCCACCAGCCCCCTCCCTTCATCATGTCCCAACCTGAACTCAGGTCCTCTGCCAACTTGCTTCTCAGGTGTACCCTGAGAAGCCATGCTTGTCTCCTTTCTCTCCCTCCTCCTCCCCGTCAGCCTCATTTTTCTATGGATGCTTGCAGCAGCCCCCTTGCTGGTCTCCCACCCGATCAGGCACACCCCTCCATCCATCCTCCTCCAGGCCACCCCAGGGATCTTCCTTAAGGCCACCATTGGGCTCTCCTGTGATAGCAGACTCCTGCCTGCTCCCAGCCTGCCATTTCATTTCCAACGTGTCTCCCAGTTCCTCCTTCTTCTGCCTAGATTACCCCCAGCTCATCTATACTCATCGTTTAGGTCTGCTCTGAGGACACCTCCTCCCAGGGGTCCTCCCTGATTACACTCTGTCCCTTTCCTGTCCCCCACCTCTGCTCCTCCCACCTCTCTGCATCACCCCCTTCCCCACCCCACTGGACTGACTGCTAAAAGGGAGGAAAGGTCTGTCTGGCCCACCCTCTGCCTGCAGACCTCAAGTTGGAGTCACATTTGAGGGCTTAGGAGAAACCGTTTGTCTTGTGTTTTTCTTTGTTGTTGTCGTTAATTGAAAAAATGTCAAAAGATTTGAGGGGGAAATTACATTTAGTTCCACCATTTTATTCATTTTTGAAGCCCTCCCCCTTTTGGTCCTTTATCAGAATGTGGACGTTGTTTCCGAGTTGCTGGGGTTGCTGGTAATTACCATTTTAATGATGACTGTAAGATCCTGGATCCAGCTCAGCTTCCTGCATGCATCAATCCTTCGGCTGTCTCCTGTTGCTGGAGATGTAGGTTGTTTCTAATTATTTTTTCTTCTGGATGCTCATTGCAGGATCGATTTCATGTAGATAGTTGTTTTTTGTTTTTTTCTTTTTAAGTCAATTGAGTTATTTCTTTAGGCTGAATTCCCAGGAGTGGTGTTACTGGGTCAGATGATATTGACTTTTATGGCTGTGGCCAAAAACCACTTTCCAAAAGGGCCATTTATGTGGCAACCAGCCATGTATGTATGTTGCAGTGTTATGTTTTTGCACTAATTTATGTGTAAAACGGAATTTCTAAATTGATTTAAGTAGCAATTCTTTGACATAAACCACATTCTTAACCCTATGTGGCAAGCTAGTGGCCTCTCCTCATCTTGGGGTGGAAGTGATGAAAAGGAGCACCCTGATGATAGTCACAGAGGTTCCTGGACTATTATAACAGTTAGAGCTCACATTTACTGAGAGCTTACCGTGTGTCAGGTGCTGAGCATTATCTCATTTAATCCTGAGAAAATTTCCATGAGGGAGGTACGATTCTATCCGCCTTTAACAAATGAAGAAACCAAGGTTCAGAGAGGTTAAGAAACTGGCACAAGGGGGCACAGCATTGGAGCCTGGATTTGCCTCTGTCAGTGTCTGGCTCCAGAGTCCTTGTTCTTCATCATTAACTCTAGGTCCATCTGAGGGATCAGGCCTCAACTTCCTCCAAGAGAGTGAGGAAGACGGGTGAGGGAAGTGCCTCTTGTGTAGTAACCTGGACCATTTCTGAATCAGAGCATCTGGAGCAAGAGTGATGAGGACCAGTCCTCAAAGGTTTGTCCTGATGGCTGGCAAGATAATCTGGAGGCCAGAAGCGATAAATAACAACAAGTAACATGTATTAGGCACTTAGTGCATATTAGCTTATTCAGTCTTCAGCCCTATGAAGCAGCCTGTACATATTCCCATCTTACAGATAAAGAAATGGAGGCTCATAGACTCTGGAGAAACCAGAGTGAGCTAAATCACCACCTGCCCTCCCTACCCCCAGCTTCTGTTTCCCCTCCGTAAAATGGTACAGTGAGTAGATGCTCCCTAACCACCTTGCAGCTCTAAATATTCTCTGAAATGGGAAGACCGTATGGCATAAAGTTGAGTTCTTCTTGCTTGTGACTTTAATCACTTTCTCTCTCTGGGCCTCAGTCTTCTCATCTGTAAAATGGGTAGAAGGAGGGGCTGGGTGTGGTTCAAGCCCTTTGGGCTCCAAATTCTGAATTCTTGGGCAGATGTTTCCTGATTAGGAATTGTCATCTGTGCCCTGGAGGCCTCTCCTCCCTGGCAGGACTCCCCCTGAGAAAGGAGACCCCTCCTGCCTGTTCCAAGCCTGGCAGGAGCCACTTGGGCAGAAGACAGGGAGGGGCTTACGTGTGACCCTTTTTTTTAAGGTGTATCTTACATTCAAGATATTTAAGAACTCACATATCATACTTTAAAAAGACACAAAATTTTTTAATGTATTTATTTTTAACTGGAGGATAATTACTTTACCATATTCTCTTGGTCTCTGCCATACATCAACATGAATCAGCCATAAGTATACATATGTCGCCTCCCAACCACCCCCTCGGTTGTCACAGAGCACCAGGTTTGAGCTCCCTGAGTCACACAGTAAATCCCCACTGGCTATCCATTTTACACATGGTAATATATATATTTCCATGCTACTCTCTCAGTTCATCCCACCCTCTCCTTCCCCCACCGTGTCCACAAGTCAGTTCTCTCTGTCTGTGAAAAAGACGCAGATCTTAAATGTACAGCTGCATGAAAATCTATGTATGGGCACACCGATGAAGCACCATCCAAGTAAGAATCAGGACATTGCCAGCACCCTAGAAGGCTCCTTTGTGACCCCAAAGTCCAGCTTCCCCAGAGGTAGCACGATTCCAGTTTTCATCGCTGTAGATCAGTCTTCTCTGTGTGTGAACTTCCCTCAGGTCGACTCAGACAAGCTGCAGCCCTTCACGTCCGGTGTCCTCGCTGCACGTTGACCTTCAGTCATGGTGTATGTGTGTCAGTGGTTTACTTTTCACTGCTGTGTAGTGTGTCAGCGTGTGGAAACACCTTACTTACCCATTCTCTGATGGAAGGACGTTTGGGTTGTTTCTGGCTTGGGATTATTACAAATCAAGCTCCTGTGAATGTCCTTGTGATATCCCTGGTTGGCTAAAAGTCCTCATTTCTCCTGGATGTATCCCCAGGAGTGGGATGCTTGGGTTCCAGGAGAGGCATATATTTAGCTCTAGGAGGCTCTGCCAAACGCTTTTCCAAAGTGGCATCTAAGCGTTCGCACGCCCACCTGGTGTGAAACTTGTCAACCTTGCTGTGGTCATTTTAAAGACACTCCCCATTCTGGTGGGTGTGTAGTGGACTCATCGTGGTTTCAATTTGTATTTCTCTGGTGACTCATGATGTTGAGCACCTTTTCTTATGTTTATTGGCCATTTTGTGAAGTCCTTGCCTGTGGGAGGTGGACCGAGGTCAGGGGCTGGTGCACCCCACCCCCCGAGTGACAAGGCCATTGGGTTTCCCCAGGACAGTCAGACACTTGATCCCCACAGAACTTGAGACAGGGATTGAGGCAGCCAACCCGAAGTGGAAGCTCTTAGGTGCCCCCGCCCACCCCACATTTGACTCCAGGGGAAGCTGAGGCTCAGAGAGGCTGAGTGACTTGCCCAAGGCCACACAGCATGTGGAATGCTGAGCCAAGATGACAGCTAGGATTTTCCATGAAAATGGGCTGAGGGTGGGGTCCTCAGTCTCTGCTGCAGATTTTGGCCCAGGGCCCAGAAGGTATGTGGGCAGGCAGGGCCAGGAAGGGATTTTGTGGCAGCTTGATGGGGAGTATGTGAAGGGAGAGGAAAGGGGCCTGGGATTGGCGTGTCTAGTCGCTTGCTCTGAGGCCTCAGAGGAGGGTGTATGGACAGACCCTCACAGAACTGCTCCCCCTTCTCCCGACCTCCCCTCCTGCATGCTGACTGCCATGACTTGCACCCTCAGTGTTCAGAGGTCCATTTATCTGTTTTCCATTCCAACTGCAAAGTGGCAGTGGGGACCAGGACAAAGATCGGTCTGGCCTCTGCCACCTGCTCTCCTGCCCCTCCCCTGCCAGGGTGAGATGGAGACAGAGAAGCCTGCCAGGCGGGCTCCTGGGGAGGAAGTGGGGAGCAGGACGCCCCCTCTGAAAGACCTTCCCTCGACTCACCTCACCCTCTCTGCCAGCCTGTTCTGAGAGCCTTACAATTTAGTCCCACAAGAACCAGGGGATTGTTACTCTCCCTGTTTCACAGATGAGGAAACCAAGGCTCATAGAGGTTAAGAACCTTGGCCAGGTCACTCAGCTGGGATTTCAGTCCTAAGCAGTCTGGCTCCCTGGCCCACATCCCACTCAGTTACTACTCACTATGCTCTTCTTGGTGGCTTAGATGGTAAAGAATCTGCCTGCAATGTGGGAGACTTGGGTTCGATCCCTAGGCTGGGAAGATCCCTTGGAGAAGGAAGTGGCAACCCATTCCAGTATTCTTGCCTGGAAAATTCCATGGACGGAGGAGCCCGGCCAGCCTAGGTCCATGTGATCGCAGAGAGTCGGACATGACTGAACGACTGACACTTTTTTCACTTTCATGCTCTCCTGCCTCTCAATAATAGGAAGTAATAATAATGGTTATGACTCTCTATCAGCCATTTTTATATACCAGGCTTTACATATTTTGTCATTTTTGTCATTACATATATCCTAAGATGTAGATATTAGTATTCCCATTTTACAGTTGAGGAAACTGAGGATCAGAGGAGTTGAACAGCTTGCCCAGGGCCACAGATCCAGTCAGTGGGGAGGCTTGTCTGACCTGAGAGTCATGCTGGTGCCTGTGCATCGTGTTGCCACAGCACATGGGCACAGATGAACGAATGAATGAACAGAGTGAGGACTTGCAGTCCCTCCAGAGATACCCTCGTTCCCTCTGCCTCTGGAGCATCTTGGCTGAGGCGTCAGGAAGCTGCCGTCTGGTGAGGGTGAGGGGCACTGGCCAGAGGAGGTGGGATGGGGGCGGGA
>NW_011494785.1:7167119-7169617 GCF_000754665.1 Bison bison bison | reverse complement strand
AGGACTACCGAAGGGTGTAAGCAGCGTGGTTGGATTTGCATTGAGCTGCCTGCCTTTTTGGCTGCTGTGTGGAGAAAGGCCAGAGTAGGAGCCTGGGGACGGTGGCCTGGACTGGGGTTGTGGGGGAGGATGAAGGAGCCGAGTGAGGCTGTGGTTAAGATTCTACCCTCAAAACTCTGCTTTTGGATCTCCCCCCCCCATTTTTTAAAAGAAAATTACTGGGGACTTCTCTGGCAGTCCAGTGGTTGAGACTCTGCCTTCCAAGGCAGGGGGTGTGGGTTCAATCCCTGGTCGGGGAATTAAGGTACAACCACACCATACACAGCACAGCCAAAACAACTTTTTAAAACAAGACATGCACTAAAGTGTAAAGACGACCATCCAAGTCCCCACTGACGCTCAAGACCCAGGACAGTTGCAACTGGCTGATGCCCCTGAGGGCCTCTCCTGTCCCAGCCCCAAGAGAGGGTCACCGCTGTCCTGAATTTGTATTTATCACTCCATGCATTTCTTTATGCTTTTATAAATACATGAGCTGGCTTTGAATCTTTGTACCTTTGTATGAATGATATCCAACTGTTCTTCTGTAACTTGCTTTTTTCCCTCAATATAATGATTAAACAAAAACATCAATGGTTGAAGGTGGAGGAGGATGGGCTCCTTTAAGAGATGTTTAAGGAGTGTTAGTAATAATCATAATAATAGCTGACACATACCTGTCATTTGCCAACTCTAAGGGCATTATATCTGTTAACATTTCTCACTGCAGTGCTATGAGCTATTATTTTTGTACCCTTTTTGCTGATGAGGAAACTGAGGCAGGGAGGCTTTCCACAACAAGGTCACTGGGCTGATGGAGCCTGGGTGTGAGCTGGGGCAGACTCACACAGGACTTAGGGGATGAGCCCGTATGGGAGATAGGTGGCCTGACCCACACCACAGCCACCAAGCCTGCTCTCTGCCCTCCTGTACCTGGAGCTGGGCCCTGTGCTCTCTGCGCGGAGGGGAACTGTGCAGAGGGTGGAGCCTTGACCATGAAAACCGGCACCTTCCCGCTGCCCCTCATAGGAAAGGAGTAGACCCCACCTGGGAACAAGGTGGCAAGGTCTTCCCCACGCCCTCCCAGCACCAGAGCTCCCCCACTTAGGCAGGTCCCTCTATCCAAGCCCCTCTACAAAGCTGCCCCATACCAGGATCTGGCACCACCTGCCAGATCGTCCCAGCCTTCTCACGGCCACTGAAACCTCTTCTGCTGGTCCTCGAGGCAGGCAGGACAGCTGGCACTGTACCCATTTGGCAGACCGACAAACTGAGACCCAGACTTTCAGGCAGGACCAAAGAAGGAGAAGGGGCTCTGGAGTCAGAAGGGACTGAACTGAGGTCCTGGCTCTGTGACTTGGCAGTGTGTGCCCTCAGGCAGATGACTTCACCTCTCTGAGCCTCTGCTCTCTCCTCTGAAAAGCAGCCCTCCTTAATTCCCCAGATAGTTGAGAGGGCTTGTGGAATGTTTGCACAGTACTTCCGGAGTGCAGGACTTGGCACGCGGCGCGCGGCAGTGAGGACAGCTGCCTCCGTTAGCATCTTGTTACCGAGTGCTAATGAGCCCAGCACGTTAGCTGAGTTGGACCGGAACCCTGGGCTCTGGCTCCAGGCCCCACGTACTTCCACCAAACCCCCCCCCGGCCTCCCAGCACGACAAGTGTGGGTTCCGAGCCCCCATCAGGACCCGCGTGGGGTGATGGTGTTGTCTCCCCACCATCTTGGGCTGGGGGCCCACTTGGCATCAGGCCCAGAGCCCACGCGTCACAGCCTGTGCCCGCAACAGATGGGTAAGTGGGGGGAGTCATGTTCTTCTGATGCAGACATCAGGGTGGGGAGGGGGCCACATGGGATCCGGTGAGCCCACCTCCTCCCTGGCCTTCCTGCCGGTGGCAGAGCTGGCGGCTCTGACAAAAGAACAGCTTGTGTGCCCACCTCCCTCGGCCTGTGCCGTGTCTCCTCGCAACGGCATCTGTGTAAATAGCACTTGACGTCCTGTTCCTTCCTGGCAGGTCTTTCTCCCTCTGAAGGAGGAGGACGCTTTGCGGGAGAGAGAGAAGGCTTTGGCTCCAGAGGGGTCAGCTTTGCTCAGCCCCTCAGAAGGACGTCTCAGTTTCCCCATCTGTGAAATGGGGACACTAAGAGTGCCAACCAAAACGAGTTGGCTGTGAGGATTCATGAAAAATTACCTGCAAAGTAACGAGGGGAGACCTCCTTCAGAGGTGTGCCCCTCATGCCCAAGGAGGCCCAGTGGATGTAGGGACAGTGAGGCTAGAAGGGGGCCCATTCCAGGAGACCCGGCCCCGGCCCTTCCAGTGCTGATGTAGATGGCACTTCATGAGCTAATTGCCTCAGCCTAAGGTTTCCCGGAAGTCCCACTGCCTCAGATACAGTGGGTGGCTGGCCCTGTCACTCCATGAGCTGTCTGTGGTCAAGGAAAGATTCTGGAGGAGATCGGA
>NW_011494785.1:7135454-7167019 GCF_000754665.1 Bison bison bison | reverse complement strand
CTGGAGGTAGCAAGCTCCCCGTCAGCTGATGTATTCAAGCCTCACAGTTTGCATTGTTTTTTCTTCTTTGGCCACACCGCACAGTGTGCAGGCTCTTCATCCCCTGACCAGGGGTCGAACCCAGGGCCCCTGAAGTGGAAGCATGGGGTCTTAAACCACTGGACTGCCAGGGAAGTCCCATGCATCCTGCTTTTACAGTCCACAAGGATCTGTTACTTCCACTGTTTCATCCTTACATCTGTCTTGCGGATGGGCAGAGTGGGGCCGGTTGTCCCTATTTTATAGAAGGGGAAACTGAGGCTTTGTGTTTAGTCAGCACCAGAGTCAGGATTCGTGGGCACCTGGGGAGTTCCAAGGAGCCCTCCAGAGGGTGGACAGTGAAGACTCGTGTAATAGAGTGGGCCATGTGTACTGAGCAGTTCATCCATCCGTGCCCCACCCCCCTCACCTGGGCTCCCCACCTGGTGGGCCAAGCAGGCGTCTGCATAGGTGGATGGCTGTGCCCTCCAACGTGGGACACTGCAGGGCATACAGGTGGCCACGCCGAGTCAAGCTGGAGCTCCCACTATGCGCCGTCTTTTAATCCTGACCACAGGCCTGCAAGTCCAACATTCCAAGTCCCCACTTTACAGAGGAGGAAAAATGACCCCAGAGAGATTAACCCACCTGCCCTCCACCTCAGGGTGGAGTGGCGGAACCAAGTGCGTGGTCCCGTCACTGTCTGTGGTGGCAGCTCCCTCCTCTCTGGTGCTGAGTGTGGCAGTGACGCTTTGCCTGCACTGCCCTCCCCACCCCCAGCACTTTGAAGCAGGGGACACATTTATCCTCTCATCACAGGGCTAGGAAAGAAAAAGAGCTCAGAGAGGTTAAGGGACTTACCCAGTGTCACACAGCAAATGACTGACAAGCTCAGAGCTGGGCCAGTGAATCTGACCGGGGTCTCTTGTGCTTGCCCCTGAGCTGTGGGGCCGTCCCTGTAGGCACAGGGTGCTCAGGGAATGCTTGGTTGTGCTCCTGGTTTTCTGTTTGGCCCACAGTAGGGGCTCAGGGAATATCTGCCCGGTGAAGGAATCATGAGAATTCAGTGAGCTCAGGTCTGGGGCTAAGCCTGTGGTCGGGGCCCAGGGCAGGTGAACTGGGAGCCAGCAGGGCCCCTGGACAGTGAGGAAGCATCGGGCTGTCAGTAGGGAGCATGGAGGAGGGGAGAGCAGACAAAGCTTGTCTAATTTGGCTCCTAGAAGCTCAATGAATTATTCATTTCCTACTCGTCTTCCCATGACGTGTCTACCAGAGACTGTCCCTTCCCAGCATCAGGACTTGTGGCCTCAGCTGCCTTCCTCCACCCCAGAAGGGGTTTCCTCCAGCAGGGGACGGGAAAGGAAAGACCCCCTGGCTTCTGTCCCAATTCTCCTTCCCACGGGGGTCTTAAGGTGGGCCAAAGGAGGACCCTAAGACACTTTGTCCTCATCCTGGGTGGGATGGGGGTGTCTTAGACCACCCTCGAACACCCTGCTCTAGACAGCAGAGTAAACAGCCTCTGCTCACAGGCATTTACCACCTAATCATCCCCACAACCCTTCTAAATAGTCACAGTTGTGCCACATTGCCTGAGAGGAAGCAAGGGTTCAGAGAGATGGAGGCATTTGCCTCAGGCTGCACAGCAGGTTGGTTCTCGAGCTGGATTTGAGCCCTGGGCTGCCTGCCTCTGGAGTCTGTGACCTTAACCACCCATCACAGCAGCATTGGAGCCCTATTCCAGAAGCCCCCTGGTTTGTGCCCCTGGGTCTGCCCAGCACCCACACAGAGTCTTGAACCATCTTGGAGAAGTTTGGCATGTGAGTAAGTGAGGATCAGGATAGCCCACCTCTTCAAGGACCCATCAAGGTGCTGCCTTCCAGTGATGAAGTGCTCGGCAGTGGCTTTCAACCCCAATTGCATGTCGGACCCTCTGGGGTACTTTTGCAGCTCTCCACTGCTGAGCCCCATAGGCTGAGATGTCCCGAGGACAGGAGCCAGCCTGCTGTCCACTCCCGTCACACACCAGCACTGGAGACAGCCTGCTGCTGCACACCCAGTGCACATTCACTGCCTCAAAGCAGGCATTGCCGTCCCATTCTACGTATGGGGAAGCTGAGGCTCAACAGGGGTCACTCAAGCAGGGCTAGTGGACATCTCTGGGACTTTGTCTCTTTCCATCCTCCCTCTGACTGACTTCGAATGTCCCTTTCTCTGTCCGTGAGCAGCAGGAGCTTCCAGCCCGAGTGAACTTCTCAGCCGCCCCAGCCCCTGCGCCCGTGGTGCCCACTGCCCTGCACTCCAAGATGGACGAGCTGGAGGGGCAGTTGCTGGCCAAGGTGCTGGCGCTGGAGAAGGAACGCATGGCCCTTGGTCACAGCAGCCAGCAGCAGCGGCAGGAGGTAGAGAAGGAGCTGGACGCCCTGCAGGACCGTGTAGCCGAACTGGAGCATGGTGGGTCCTGGGCCCCACAGAGGGAATGGTGGGCGAGGGTATCCTTGGTCCTCGGATGGTCCTCAGGGTGGCACATTCACTCAGAAAACGTTTCCCAGAGGTTAAAGCTAGATAGGTTGGTGGGAAGAGTCTGAGAGAGAATGATTGGGATGTTTTGTCAGCATTACCAGTTAGCATTTTCCGGCTCATTTTCACCCACTGTATTCTGGGAGTGGGCTAAGTACTTGATACGCCAGCTGGTTTAACCTTCACAGACCATACAGGGGTGGCTCTGTTTATTATCCCCTAATAATAAATATGGCTATAAATAAATAAATAAATTTTATAATATTTATTTTATTATAATTATTAAATTATTATATTTATAAATGAGTATAAGCAAATATTTATAAATAAATAAGGAAAATAAGGCTCAGAGAGGTCAAGTGACTTGCCCAAGGTCACACAGCGAGTAAGTGGTGAAGCTAGACCTTAAATCAGGTCTGACTCTAAAGCCCCTGCACTTAACCACCCCCCACAGGAGTACCTTTGCCATCAAAATGTTGTCATTTTATAACACCTGGGCCTGGCAGCACAAGGGTCATAAAATCATGGCATGTGGACGTTGTACAGGTGTGAGCGTGAGGAACCCTGGCTCCGCGGTCCTCAGCTGTCTCTGGCTTGCTCCGTGACCTTCAAAGTTCACTTCCTCTCACCAGGCCTCATTTTCCTCATCTGAAAAATAGGAATTTAGGACTTGTGAACTCTCAGGGAGCTTTCATCTTTTAAACTTGGTGAGGACCACCCTTGAGGCTTATAGACAAGTTGAGGTTACCAGGGGGCTAGTAGCCCTTATTCTGGAGTGTGCCCTGCCCACCTCCCCAGTCCGTGTCCACTGACCCCCACCATGTTCGCCTTGCTCACCCCGCTCAGGGTCCTCAGCCTACAGTCCCCCAGATGCCTTCAAGATCAGCATTCCCATCCGCAACAACTACATGTACGCCCGCGCGCGGAAGGCGCTGCCGGAGCTCTACGCCTTCACCGTCTGCATGTGGCTGCGCTCCAGGTCTGGCGGCACTGGCCAGGGCACCCCCTTCTCCTACTCGGTGCCTGGACAGGCCAACGAGATTGTGCTGCTGGAGGCGGGCCACGACCCCATGGAGCTGCTGATCAATGACAAGGTGAGTGGGGGCTGGGCAGAGCCGGAGGGATGGGGGTGAGGCAGGGGGGAGCCTTCCAGGAGCATTTGCACTGCGCTGGTCCCAGACGGGCAGGGCCTTTCCATTCTCCTGCTCAGCAGAATCAGCACACATGAAACGCCTCCAAGGTGGATGAACCCATTCCAGGCTGGGTTCTGGGAATTCAAGATAAGCCAGACCTGGGGCTGATAGGATGAGAGCTCCTGTCTAAGAGAGGCTGTCAATGGTGGTGTGCCATTTACAGAGGAGCATGTGAGGATCGTGGAGATTAAGAGACTTCCCCAGCAACCCGGCTGTGGGAGCAGGACTGGAAGTGCTTCCTACAGCAGGGCATCTCAAGGGCCCCCAGGGCCCTGCTCATTCTCCTGAACAAAGAGAGAAGCAAATGAGGTCCCAGGACCTCTCTGGGGAGGGAGGTGGAAGGAAGGGCAGAAGAGCTGCTGGATTCCTTGTCCCCCTCCCCCTGGCAGTCAGCCCCATGCCCCTCCCCTCACGTGGCGAGAAGGCTGGTGCCATGGTCAAGCTCTGGCCTGAATGCTGGATTTGAATCCTAGTTCTGCTGCTATCCCACTGTGTGACCTTCGACTAGTCACTTACCCTCCCTGTGCCTCAGTTTCCTCATCTGTAAAGCAGGAATAACAATAACCTCAACTGTACATGGTTATGGTGAGAATTAAATGGCTTAAATACATGTAAACGGCTTTAAGCAGAACCTGGAGTTTAACAAACTTGGATAAATGTGCCCCATTTTTATCATTCAGAGTCCTGTGCTAGTACTTTACCCATATCATCATCCTTGACCCAACAGCCCCAGGAAGTAGACACCCTATTATCTCCACTTTGCAGATGGAAAAGCTGAGGTTCAGTGGAGGCAAATAATGCACCCTGGCCACAAAGCTGGTGAAGGGGTGATGATGTGATTTGGGGGTCTTGGGCTCCACTGTTCTGCCCTTGGGTCACCAATCTTCCCTATGCCCAGGACTCCCACCCCGTCACCACTCTCCCAGGAGTGGACAGGGCAGGACAAGCTGGGGAGACAGGGGGAGTGATGTAGCAGGGGCATGGTGATTAAGGGGGAAGCAAGGTGAGCATCTTATCATGCCATTCCCCACGGATATCTTCCCCAGCCTGACATGTTGCTTTGGGTCTTGATGGCATGCTGGTCTTTTGAGATGCCCTTGGAAATGCAGAGAACATATATTGCACCCACTTGTGACCAGCCCACAGGCACACAGAGCTGCTGGGAGTGGCTGACAGCAGAACCCTGCTCAGCAGGAGGTGCCTTTCATGGTGTCCTGGAGGAGGAGGAAAGAGATAGGCCCAGGGGACAATGAATTTCCCTTGTGGCCCAGTACACACTTACCCTCTAAGTCCATCAGAGAGTAGCTGGATGACATCTAGATCGTGCTACCCAGTTCCCCTTCATAACCCCCCTGATGCCATCCTTGGCTCTGCCCATGGTAGTAGTCACTTCTAGTATAATAGAAGGAATTCAGCACCCTGGACAGGGCACAAGGCAGCCCAATTTCCTGACATTCTGGTGCCTTTTGATTACCAGCCTCACAAACTACTCACAGTTCTCATTTTATTCCAGCCTCTAATCCCTTGCCGCTGCTGTGCAAACCGACCCCTCCCCCAACCTTGGTTTGCCTTACAGTGGAATTTCCAGAGTTCATTATACTTCCAGATGTGTTTAGATTTCACATCTTCTGTTCCCACACTCCTCTCTGCCTCTGGGCCTTCACAGCTTCTGTGTCTCCCACATGGCCCCTATGTTACTCTGGCTTGTGATATTGTCCCTGAAGTCCTCCCCTCCTGTGCAGACTCAGCTCATTTTAGGACCGGATCCATATCCCCCGGTGTCCAGAACAAGGCCTGGCATCAAGTAGGCCTCAGAGAACATTGTAATAAATTGTGATCTCAGAGAACCTAGGAGATGAAAGAGCCCTTTGGGAGCCCCAAATCCACAAGCAGCAAGTACCTTTCATCTCACAGGCCAACTCCAATCAATCAGCAGTGCCTTCCAAAAGCACTGCGATGAGAAAGATTCCGAGGGTGAGTCTAGGCTCATGATTGATTAGCCATGTCTGCCTTGGGTGGAGTAGGAGGCAGAGGTGGCTGCATATTTGCCATCCTTTGCCCAAGCCCTTGACTTTATGGATGAGGAGACTGAGGCCCATGGAGGAAAGACCAACCTCCCCAGGGTCCCACAGGGCGTTGTGGTTGACAGTGCTCGGCCTCCAAGTACAAGGCTTGTTCCATCATTCCCAGCACTTCTTGAGCCCAGCTGTGTGCTGGGCACTATGTGAGATATTCAGGGAAGGGAGGCTTGTGAGATACAACTCCCACCCAGCGTGACCTTACAGGCCTGTCAGAGAGTGAATAAACTACCTAGAAACAACCAAAACCCAACACTGAGTAGTCCCTTGTGATCTGAGTGAAGTGCCTGATGATATTGCTACATTGTGGGGAAAGAGGAAAGAGTGGCTGGAAAGACACTGGGCAGGGAGGACAGGCAGGGTCAGATCTTGGGTCAGACCCTGGAAGGAGGGTCACTGGTCTCCTCATCCCCCATCCCACTGCTTCAGCCTTGGGGCTTGTGGCACCTCTGACCCGGGGCTGGGGAACCTGTTTCCAGGTGGCCCAGTTGCCCCTGAGCCTGAAGGACAATGGCTGGCACCACATCTGCATCGCCTGGACTACAAGGGATGGCCTGTGGTCTGCCTACCAGGATGGAGAGCTGCGGGGCTCTGGTGAGAACCTGGCTGCCTGGCACCCCATCAAGCCTCATGGGATCCTTATCCTGGGCCAGGAGCAGGTAAGGGTCAGGGTGGGATGCAACTAGATATCCCACCCACTCCAGGCGCCTCAGGAGGAGGGGTAGGCGGAGGGTCCCTGAGAGCACAGAAGTGAGCACTCAGTCTGACCCAGCCGTTCTGTAGATGGGCAGACTGAGCGAGACCGGCCCAAGGGGCAGGGCCAGAACCTTGGGGCGGGACTAGGACCTTGGGGCGGGGCTAGAACCTAGAGGGGGCGGGGCTTCAGCAAGGACGGAGTTTTGACTCACTGAGCACCTGCGTATCTTTTCTCTCCCTCACTCCATGTCTTTCTTGTTTCTTTCTGCTCTTTTGGTCCAGGATACCCTAGGCGGCCGGTTTGATGCCACCCAGGCCTTCGTGGGTGACATTGCCCAGTTTAACCTCTGGGACCACGCCCTGACACCAGCCCAGGTCCTGGGCATTGCCAACTGTACGGGGCCACTGCTGGGCAACATCCTCCCATGGGAGGACAAGCTAGTGGAGGCCTTTGGGGGTGCAACGAAGGCCGCCTTTGATGTCTGTAAAGGCAGGGCCAAGGCATGAGGGGCCACCTCGTCCAGGGACCCCTCCCTTGCCTGCAAATTCGGGGACCTTCTGGGGCGGGAGCACATTCCCTCCTTAGCCTACCCACACATGCACTGGTCTCCTTCTTTGCCCCACTCCTGGCCATGCCTCCCGTTTCCCCCACCTGTACCCACACCTCCAGAACGCCCTGCCCTTGATGGCTGTCCCCTGATCCCACTTGAATGGGGACAAGCAGCTTGAGTCAAAAGGTCAAGCCTGGGGTGAGTCCAGGGCCTGGCAGGGGGTGCATCGCAGTACCCATGACTCTTGCCCCACCGCTGGCATTAGAGTGGAGCCGTATCTCACCCCATGTCCCCTTACCCATCAACCACAGCTGATTCCACTGATCTCACAGCACCATCCATGGGGCTGTGTACAGGCGAAGGGCCCACTGTCTCAGTGGCAGGGATGGTTATCTGTCCCCTTTCCTCCGTGAGGCAGGCGTGCCCCCTTCCTCTTCAGGGCCATCTTGGGCTGTGAAGCTGTCCCCCAGCTGAGAGGGAATGACAGAACCACACTGGAGACTCAGACTCACCCCCTTCCATCTTTCCACCAGCTGCCAGTCACGGGCAGGGGAATCTTGGTGAAGCTTCTCCCCCCCAACCCCTGCCCCCACCTGCACCCTTTCTTCCTCCTCTTTCCTTGTTTCTTTGTGTGCTGAATGGTTGCTTTGAATGTTGGTTCCATGCCTGGCCCAGCCCCACCTCAATTTCCAGGACATTCCCTTCCCAGCTCCAGCCTGGAGGGTTGGGGACCAAGATCTCAGGAGGCCCACCATGGCTGCGTCCACTGGCATGGTCACCTTGCCCCTTCTGTGACCAGAACAGGGCATGGAACACTTCAGCCTGGGCTGGGGACAGCGTGGGACAGAGGCATGTGCCCCAGGAGACCCAGGATCTGGCAGAGCCACAGTACTGACCTGCTCTGCATGGCCCTGCAGCCTTTGGGGAAGGAAAGAAGCAGAGAGGGCAAGGAGAAGCACGGAGTGGCATGCAGAGCTCTGGATGAGAAGAAGGAGCCCCTGGTTCCTGGTCTCTGCTGCCAGCCTGCTGTGTAGTCTGCTGTCAGTCCCTACTCTCCCCTGGCTGGCGATCCTCATTTGTGAGCTTTGGTCATTTCTGAGAGGTCTCCAGATCAAAAGTAGGATGGTCTGTGATTCCAGGTGGATAGGGTGGGACAAGCCTGAGAACCTACCTAGATGTCAAGGTGCATAGCAGGGGCAGGCCCTGGGACTGGGCAGCAGATGGGATCTGGCTAGGCATGGGTCAGGGTCAGCAGCTGGCTCCAGAGAGTCAAGGGCAAGGGGAAGGGTCAAGGCAGACCAAACTCATACACAGATTAAGGTCAGCTCTTCTGGATCACCCCCAGCCTGGCACCCTTGCCCATCTGAGTGTTTCAAAGGGCTGGTGGCTAACCTGGGCCCTACCCTTGAGTCCCCACTGGCTCCCCCAAGACAATGGAAGAGTATCAGAGCTGAGAAAAGCCACCCCAGTCTGACCTCTTGTTGCTCATATGAGGAGGAGCTCAGAGAGGGCAAGTGGCTTGCACAGGATCACACAGCTCAATGGAGCTGAGCCAGGACTAGAAGCCAGTGCTCTTTCCCCCACACCATACTTCTTGCCTGTGAGAGTCTTTTGAGTCCAGCCTAAACCTAACAGGATGGACATTTGAGGGGTCAGAATGCTTTCCAACATTCCAACAATGCTTTCCAACACTGGACCACTTTCCTGTATGAAACATACAGACATCCCACCCCCGATCCCTGGAAGGTAGGGTGGGAGAAGTGTGATCTCCCGGCACTCTGGCAGGAATGGAGCTGAGAACACTGGGGTCCCTCCCCAGTTACCTACCGGGTGTCTGGACAGATGTTGGCTACTTAAGTCAGATGGGCACTGGTGGCGTTTTGTTCCTTTAGTTCCCTGTCTCTGCTCCCCACATCCACTTAGCCTGAGGCACGATGCCCGAGCTACAGACTGTGGGGCGCAGGGCCATGGAGGCTTTTCCAAGACTTGTTGCTTCCAGCCCCCAGATCCTCGTTTCCATTTCAAGAGCGCAAATAGACCATTCACCACTTCCAGCCCAACTCCCCCTAGAAGGAGGGATGGCGCGCTTTAGCCAGAACCTGCCGAGATCTAGTTGCCCTGGTAACAGCCAATGACATCAGCCCCGCTGCTGGGTCAAGCATCTCATGATGACATACGCTGTTGCTGGGGTGACGGTGAAATTTGGAATTTAGATTTCAGAAACACTGGGCTTTATTGGGTTTATGGTATTGTCTTTGAGGGAGCAGCTTTTGTGGAGGCCTTGAGGGGAAAGAAAGAATCTTAGGAAGGAGGTGATAGAACTTGTTTGGTCACTCGAGCCCACCCAGAAACATTATCCCAAGTCCTTTATGCTTTGTCATGGTGATCATGAGACTTCTGACCTGTGCTGAATCACCCTGGTCAGCCCTCCAGAGGGAACAGGAACAAAACCAGAGATGTTGCCATGTAGGCTCTGAGTCTGGGCCATCGGTGAGTGGCCTGGGTACCTATTTACATTCCAGAATGATGAATGTCCTAAGTCCCCACTCCTCCGTCTACTGATTATCCTTCTTTGCTGAATGCCTGTTGTTTGGACTCCAGCTTTGACCTTCAGCTACTTCCAGGCACAGCCAAAAAGATGGGGAGGAGAGAGGTGCTCAGCTGCATCCTCGAGCTACTCCCAGCTGAAAATGAGTCTGGACCCATGTCTGTTACACCCTTGTAACCTTGCCATGCTGGGCACCTCACAGGGATCAACTCATTCACCCTCACAACAGTTCTAAGTAGGACTGTTCTTAGTCCCATTGTACAAGTAGAGAAATGGAGGCCCAGAGAGGTTAATTAACCTGCCCATGTCAATCAACCCACAAGTGATGGAACCCAGCATTCAAAGCCAGTGACATCCAGGGCCCACCCTTCAGCCTGAGGGGACAGGCGCTACCATTGCCTGTGGAGTGGGGTTTGGCTATCTACTGCTCCTGAGCCTGTTCACCCTGACCCAGAGGAACACAGAGGTGAGGGATGGACTGGCCCCTGGGCCAGAGTCCCCTTGAGTGAGTCCAAGGGAGGGTTCTTAGCCCCTTCAGGGAGCACGTCCCTGTGAGGGGTGCTCACAGCCCAGTCCTTCTCTCACTGGCTGGAGTTTCCAGGACAGCTGAAGGGAGAGGAAGCTGGGTGTCTCCCAAGAGTCCCAGGCTGCAAAGGGGAGAGAGCTGACCCTTCTCAAACCCCTGCTTTGGGCCCAGCCCTGCGCCAGGTGCTTCACAGCTCTTATCTGCCAGATTTTCCCACCTTGTGGCACATGGCGCCCCTAACCAACATCCCAAGAGGCCGATCACCTTGCCACATCTGTGCAAGACCTGGGACCACAGGCGTGGACAGGAAGGGCTCCGAAGCCCTCTTTTTACAGATGAAGATGCCAGGGCCCAGGGAGGATGAGCAGTCTTTGGGGTTACCCAGCCGGAATACTGGGAGACCTGAACCCAGCATTCTGACTCTGCATTCAGTGCTCGCTCCATGATGCAGCGGTCCTAGCCCCCCCCTCAAATGGGTCCCCTCTTCACTGTGTTTCCCAGCATCCTTGCTCTGACCAAACCGGGGAAGGGACACAGCCCACCCCCAAAAGATGGAATCATTCTCTTAACCGTCTTTGTCCCAACTGCCTGCCACTCCAAACCCGTCCCCCTGGCCCCTGACCCTGCTGGGTGGGGAAGAGGCTCACGTGGGCCCAGGCTGAGCAGTGAATGAGCATGTCAAGCTGTCAGACTCTGTGAAATTAGTGCATCCTACTGGCAACCCGCCTCCCTGATCCCGCCTGATTTTGTACATAAAGTGACATGAGATGCAACATGTGTGTGTATGTGTGTGCGCGCGCGCGTGTGTGTATGCTATGTCATGGTTTTTGTTACTTTTTGTTTTTGTAAATTTGAATGTCCAAAATAAACGTGATGTTTACTCTGAGGCTCTTCTTGCAAAGGTGGGGCTACCCTGGGGGTATTGGGCAGGAATGAAGTGGCTACTACTTGGAGCAGGGCAGTAGGTAAAGACAGAGGGGTTGCCACCCCACTATGCCAAAGCCTCACCCAACTCCACCTGTGCCCCCCTAACCTGACAGGCTCTGCCAGGTACCAGGGACAGACACACCCCTGTTTCCAGGATTTCTGCAGGAAGGATGTAAAGAACACGCGTCCCACATGGAGAGTGTCCCAGTTCTGATAACTGGGCTTTGGCCTCATTCCTAACACCTCATCCCCACCTCGTGCCCCAGTTACGGGATCCCAGTTCCTGACTTGTTCCCTGAGACCCAATCTGCCTGAATTACTTGCCTGGGTCCCCAGAGCATCCCTTGGGGTCCTGGGGAGATGAGGTGGTGGAGTGGGAGGAGCCCTGTTGTATTTCAACGGTCTACCTGGACCCCTGTGACTCACGTCAGAGACTAGACTGACTCTCAGCGTCAGGGTCTGCTACCCCCGCCCACCCCTCCAGGGCTCAACCCATCCCTGAGAGGTCTTGACTTGGTCCCCAGCTCTCCCCATGCAGACCACCTCAGGGGCACAGCCTCCACCCTCCTGCCCCATCAATATTGTCACTGCTCCTAGTTAGACCTTGTCCTCAGATGATCCCTGGGAAATGCTAGGGGGCCAGTCTGGGGTTACAGGAAGTCACACCAGCAGAACAGCCTTCTCAGGCTTTTCCAAAGTTTCCCAAACTTCCAACAAGAGGAATTCACCCCCATGAAGCAAAGGGTATAGCTGGAAGCAGCACTTCAAACAGGAAAACCATGTTTGAAGTACACTGAGTAATCTGAAAATCTCCTGCGCTTTCTGCATTCTACTCCAGAACGAATCCAGATTTGTTTTAAAACATTGCTTTTCATTACTTAGCACTGAGCAAAATGAAGCTGCAGGCAGATTTGCTTTGTTTATCCTCTCTTCCACCGGTTTACCTACAACACCCTCTTTCCCTCTGTCCCACTCAACTGGCACCATCCAACCGTGGTTAAATCCCGCTGTCCACCTGCTTCCTGCCAGCACCTGCACATCTGAACACTGATGGGGAAAAGCACAGGGCTCTGATGTGTGCTGACTCTCATTTTACATTCATGGTCAGAGGTCTCCAAGGGGCGTTTCTTCCTTTCCAGCTAGTAAATTCTCTCTGGAGGAAGATAGCATCATCCAAACTCACATATTTTTGCCACATGAGGTTTGGCAGTACATAAGAAATGATCAGACATATCTGGAGACAAACTGAATGACTGAAAATCAAGAGTGAAAAAACATTTTTAAGGGCTAATAGCCCTACACATGTGATAGAGTTGCACGGAAGTAAACAAATACACTATATTCAAGACAGGCACATATGAACACATCCACACACATCCACATGAGAACAAGGAAAGCTGTGGAAACTGGAATAATAGTGTATCGATGTATCTTGGTAATACTGTACTATAGCTTTGCAAGATGTTACCACTGATGGTAACTAAAAAGGGAACATAGGCTCTCTCTATCATTTCTTACAATTTAATGTGAATCTATAATTGTCTCAAAATTAAAAGTCTAATTTTAAATAAATCTCTATAGGAGATTCTTATAGTGGAGTTATGAGACCCACGCTTCGAAAATATTCATGGTTAATATATCTAAGAATTCAGATGGCAAATAGAATTTCGAAAGAGAATTGTAAACTAAAAAATAATCAAATGAAAATTCCAGAACTGAAAGATACATTAACTGAACTTATGAGCTTAATAAATAGGTGTAACAGCAGATCAAACACAGCTGAAGAAGGAATTGTGCACTCCATCAGCGATCTCAAAAGAAATAATCCTTAATGAAGATGGAGGGGAAAGAAGAGAAAGTAGGGGGGGGAGCACAAGATTCATATGGAAAGTAATGAAAAGCTCTAATATGAGGAGCTCCAGAAAGGGAGGGAGCAAATAGGGCAGAAATCAAATCTGAACAGACAATGTTTCCAAGGTACACACTTTCCATGCCTAGTGCAGGAACATTCCACACGATGGGGCAGCTAAGCCTTTGCACCACAATTACTCAAGGCCATGCGCCCTAGAGCCTGTGATCCCAACGAGAGAAGCCGCAGCAACGATAAACCTGCGCAGCAGCTGGAGAGGGCCTCCCACTCATCGAAACTAGAGAAAGCCCGCACGCAGCAACGAAGACCCAGCAAGCCAAAATAAATAAAGAGAATCTCGGGGAACGTCAAGGATGGGAAACACAAAGAAAACCGTAACTGGGACTTTGATAGTGAAAGAGCTGTAAATCAAAGACAAATTCTTAACAGATCCCAGAGAAAAAAGATACATGATCTTCCAAGGAGCAAGGACCAGAGCAACAGCTAACTTCTCAAGAGAAGGGATGGAAAAAGGAAGACAATAAAATGCTGAAAGGAAGTAATTGCCACCCTAGAATTCCACATTCACTGAAGACCCTTCAAAAATGAAGATGATATTGGGGATTCCCTGGCAGTCACTGGTTAGGACTCCACGCTGTCACTGCTGGGGCTTGGGTTCAATCAGTGGTCGAGGAACTAAGATCCCACAAGGAAGATGACAAAAAGATGTTTTCAGACAAAAAAAAAAAAACACCACAGAATATTTATCACCAAGGCTTTTTGTTATCAACAAAGTTTCTCTTAAAGGACAGACTGCTTTAGGGAGAAGGGGAAAATGGAAAGGAAAAGGAAATATGGAAATTCCAATGAAGAACAAAGGAGAGGGGGGATATGTGGATAAATCTAAGTTAATATTGATAGGGAAAAAATTATGTCTCGTGAGCTTTAAAATTCATGGCAGCAACAGAATTAAAAAGTGGGTAAATGCAACTAAAATATCCTAATGTCTGCATGGTCCTGGAAATAGTTAAAGTATTAATTTTATGTTTGATTTTAACAAGCATAGTATCAATATTGAATTCTCCTAGGGTAATCAGTAAAAGGATTGTAAAAAAAAAAATGTAACTAACAAGTTAACTATAGGAGAATAAAATAGAATAATAAAAATCCAAAGAAGGCCAGAAAAGGAAAAAAGAAAAGGAACACAGAAAGGGAGGGATTAGTAGAAAATAGTGAAGTCATTGATTTAAACCTAAATTGAACATCAGTGGTTAATTAAATGTGAAAAGATAAATATTCCAATGAAAATATTAATATTGTCAAATTGGACTTTAAGTCTATAGAAAGGTTGAAATTAAAAGGATAGAAAAATATGTACCATGCAAACACTAATTCAAAGAAATTTTGTCTATGGACTTTCCTGGCGGTCCAGTGGTTAAGACTCTGGGCTTCAATGCAGGTTGTTTGGGTTCCAGCCCTTGTCAGGGGACTTCAGTCCCACATGCCACAGAGCTCAGCCGAAAACAAATAAATGAACAAAGTACATTGATGTAGCTATACTCAAAGTAGACTTAAAGCCAAGAAGCACTGCTAGAGATAGAAGGTCCATTTCATGATGGTAAAGAGTCAGTCTCTTAGGAAGAGATAATTATAAATTTGCATGTGTGTGTCAACACAGCTTTATAGTTATATAAAGTAAAAATTGATAGAAACAAAAGGAAAAGTTGACAAATCCATAGTTGTAGTGAGATATTTTAACATACCTATCTAAATGATTTATAGGGCTAGCAGAAAAAAAATTTCAGTGTAAGTATGAAGCCCAAGCTGGAATCAAGATTGCCAGGAAAAATATCAATAACCTCAGATAGGGAGATGACACCACCATTACAGCAGAAAGCAAAGAAGAACTAAAGAGCTTCTTGATGAAAGTGAAAGAGGAGAGTGAAAAAGTTGGCTTAAAACTCAACATTAAAAAAACTAAGATCATGGCATCCGGTCCCATCACTTCATGGCAAATAGATGGGGAAACAACGGAAACAGTGACAGACTTTATTATCTTGGGCTCCAAAATCACTGCAGATGGTGACTGCAGTCATGAAATTAAAAGACGCTTGCTCCTTGGAAGAAAAACTATGACTAACCTAGACAGCATATTAAAAAGCAGAGACATTACTTTGCCAACAAAGGTCTGTCTAGTTAAAGCTATGGTTTTTCCAATAGTCATGTATGGATGTGAGTTCAGTTCAGTCACTCAGTCGTGTTCGATTCTGCGACCCCATGATTTGCAGCACGCCAGGCCTCCCTGTCCATTACCAACTCCCAGAGTCCACCTAAACCCACGTCCATCGAGTCGGTGATGCCATCCAACCGTCTCATCCTCTGTCGTCCCCTTCTCCTCCTGCCCTCAGTCTTTCCCAGCATCAGGGTCTCTTCAAATGAGTCAGCTCTTCACATCAAGTGGCCAAAGTATTGGAGTTTCAGCTTCAACATCAGTCCTTCCAATGGACCACAAAGAAAGCTGAGTGCTGAAGAATTGGTGTTTTTGAACTGTGGTGTTGGAGAAGACTCCTGAGAGTCCCTTGGACAGCAAGGAGAGCAAACCAGTCCATCCTAAAGGAGATCAGTCCTGATGTTGAAGCTGTAGCTCCAATACTTTGGCCACCTGATGCGAAGAACTGACTCATTTGAAAAGACCCTGATGCTGGGAAAGGAGGAGAAGGGAACGACGGAGGATGAGATGGCTGGATGGCATCACTGACTTGATGGACATGAGTCTGAGCAAGCTCCAAGAGTTGGTGATGGACAGGGAAGCCTGGCATGCTGCAGTCCATGGGGTCGCAAAGAGTCAGACACAATTGAGAGACTGAACTGAACTGATAGAACATCTGAACAAAATGGTAAACAGACTTGGCCTAACAGAGCAACTACAGAATAGACATTCTTTCCAATTATGTGTGAAAATTTTACCCATACTGACTATAGGGAGTAAAATAATGCCTCTCCCCCAAAGATGTCCACATCGTGATCCCCAGGACCTGTGACTATGTTCTCATGTGGCAGAGGGAAACAAGTTTGTGGATAGAATTAATGTTGCTAATCAGATGACCGTGAGATAAAGAGATTAATGGGGATTATCTGGTTGGGTGCAAGGTAATCATTGGGGTCCTCAGAAATAAAGAGGCTGAAGAGTCCGTGTCAGAAGAAGACAGGAAGTCTCTAGAAACCGGAAAAGGGAAAGAAATAGCCTTCTGCAGAGACTCAGAAAGGAACACAACTCTGGGGACACCTGATTTTAGCCTACTGAGAGCCATTTTAGACTTCTGACTCCAGAACTGTAAGAATAACAAATGTATGTCATCTTAAATCACGATTTTTCCATTATCTATGACTTGCAGCCAATGCAATTGCTGATTCCAGGGTGTCCATCATTAACCATCCTAAACAGCAGGGGCAGTGCATGAAAGGGTACAGCCAGAACATAGGCTGGATCTCGGGGATCAATGTGAGCTCAGTCTGAAGAAGCAGGGTAGGATCCTATCTACCTCATTTATTTATGAAACATTTACTAAGCACCTACTCTCTGCTAGGTCCTGAGTGAAACACAGCAATGTGGAGATGAACAAGACAAAGTCCTTGCTCTCAGGAAGCTCACGGGGAAGGACGGGGAACTAAAGTCAAGTAGAAAACAGTGGAGAAGAGCAGTGACAGGCACGTGCCCTGGATGCGAAGGGAGTACAGAGGACTTTTCTGGTTGCAAGTGATAGAATCCCAACGTGTGCAAGAGAAGACCAAAAATGTATGGGCTACTAGAGTCAAAAGGAGGGATGGCTAGAGGCAGAATGTGGGCAGAGAGGATGCAGGGAGGTGAGCAACGGCATGGAGTGTGTGGAGAGCCATGAGAGCTGGGGTGGCTTGGGCATAAAGCACAGAGGAGATGGAGGTGCCCACAGGCCACACTATGGTGGGGGCCAGCCTCAAATGCCAGGCCATGCATCTGGATGTCATTTGGTAGGCAATGGGCAACTGTGGAGGGAGGGAAGCAGTTGTTAAAGAGAGGAAGGGAGGGACTTCCCTGGTGGTCCAGTGGCTAAGACTGAGTTCCCAATGCAGGGGACCTGGGTTTAAGCCCTGGTCGGGGAACTAGATTCCACATGCTGCACCTAAGACCTGGTGCAGCCAAAATAAATAAATACTTTAAAAAAGAGAGAGAGACATGCAAAATGGTGAAATTTGGGTGTTAGAAGTATCACGCTGACTGTGGTATGGAGGGTGGATCAGAGAAGGGCAAGACTGCAGTCAGGCATTCCTATCAGGAGGTTATTGCAATAATACAGGTGGGATGGCGGTTCTGCGTCTATGAGGAGTGCCATCAGAAGGGGATGTAAGCAGAACACAGGAGTCAGAATCAGAAGGCTCGTGATTGATTTCAGGTGGGTGACGGTCGTGGGAAAGGAGAAGGACCAGATTCCCTGATTTATTTTTTATTCTATTATTTTTAATATTTATTTATTTTTGGCCATGTCAGGTCTTAGTTGCAGCTCAGGGGCTCCAGAACATGTGAGTTCAGTAATTGTGGCGGGCAGGCTTGGTTGCCTCATGAGGCAAGTGGGATCTTAGTTCCCCCATCAGAGATTGAACCCATGTCCCCTGCACTGGTAGGCAGACAATTCTTGACAACTGGACCACCAGGGAAGTCTCAAATTCCCTGATTTCTGATGGAGGCAACTGGGAGTGGGGTTAATGCCATTGATCAAGATGGGGATGCAGGAGAGGAGTTTGGAGGAAGATGATGGATTCAGATTACACTGAGTATAGAGGGTTTGTGGGACATTCTGGTGGAGACAGTCAAGGGGCAGCTGGATATTTAGGCCTATAACTCCAAGGAGAAGCCTAATCTGGAGAAACACAGGAGCCATCAAAATCTACAGGGACATTGACAATAGAATCATTGTCAGTTCGGTGGCTCTGCAGCCTACTTTGAAGATGAGTTTAGTCAACAGTTTTATCCCAGCAGAGTGGATGGGTCCTATAAGAAACAAACTACAAGGGTCTATTGTATTCTGCTCTTCAGGAGGTCACTGGTAACCATGGAAGAAAGAATTTTGGTGGCATTGTGGGAGTGTAAGCCAGATTGCAGTGGGCTGCAGAATGAATGGGAGGTGAGAAAGAGAAGACAGAAAACGTGGACCCCTTTGGGGAGAAGTTTGGATGAGAGGCGGAAGCAAGAGCTTCATCCCCCTCAAAGGCCACCTTCCATCTCCCGGAGGAACTTGGCAAAGAGGATTGGGAAAATCTGGAGGCTGAATCAGATGTTCCATGGACCCCAGATCACACCAGGGAGGCAAGCTGGGAGTCGCCAAAGGCCTAGGGAACCTTAAACTTACAAGTCTCAAAACTAAACCTGCTGTACCTGCCTTTATCTACCTATTCCAAATCCAGTCTGCCATCTTCTCCATCCAAGTAATCGTCCATAACTCAAATCTGCCCATGTTTCCGCCCCACCTACAACCCCCCAGCAGCTACTTTCCCCACTCTCACCTCATCTCCCTGAACTGGCATTCAAAACCCTACTTTCCAGAGTTCCCTGGCAGTGCAGTGGTTAGGACTCAGTACTTTTGGTGCTGTGGTCTGAGTTCAATCCCTGGTCGAGGAACAAAGATCTCATAAGCCGTGCAGAACAGCCAAAAACAAACAAACAAAAAACTCTACTTCCCTCTGCATCTTCACCTCCACAGTCTTCACTACCCCCTCATCCTCTACCCAGGCCTCCTGGAGCCACAGAAGTTCCCAGTGAACTCTGCTCTCCCACCTTCATTAGCCTACTAGTCATCTTAGACTCAGTCTACTCAAACACCACCTCCTTTGAGTTAGCTACTCCATCCTTGGAGAGAACCAGGACCTTGCCCACACCTCGATCAGAACTCAGGTAGAATGAATTACTCTGTGTCTATTTGTTGACATGGCTTTCCCCACACTGGACCATGCTTGCTATGGGACCAAGGTCCCCATTATTCCTTATTCCTTATCCCCTCATTCCTCTCTGAATCATCAGCACCTGGCAAGGGCTGAGTTCCCAGCAAGTGCCAAAGAATGTGAAGTGGAGATCCACCCAGAGTACCCATCATGAGAGGGTAAATGTTTAAAATATGAAGTACTTCACTGACCCTTTGATCCACCAGTCAAAACCTTGAATCTGCAGGGTTATCTCCCTTCCCCCCCTTCCTTTCTCCCTAATTGTACTAATACATTCAGATTAATTTCTCCTAAGGGAAAGAAAAGGCAGGCTCTGGAAAACTATATCTTTAAGTCATATGCTACAGTGTCTCCTACGGACCACGTTGAGGCAGCTCTATGAGGGTGTGCTGCAGTGCAAGAGCCCTGGGTTCCTTCTCTAGGAACCTAACCTTGATTTTTTTTTCCTTTTACAAACTATGTAACCTCTCTGAACCTTAGTTCAGATGGATGTGGTTACGAATACTATTACCTAAAAGAACTGTGGAGAGAATCAGGTGCAATACTCATGCAAAAGCCCTACATGATGTTACTTTATATTAGGCTTTTGTTCAGTTCAGTTCAGTCGCTCAGTCGTGTCCAACTCTTTGAAACCCCATGGACTGCAACACACCAGGCTTCCTTGTCCATCACCAACTCCTGGAGCTTACTCAAACTCATGTCCACCAAGTCAGTGATGCCATCCAACCATCTCATCCTCTGTCATACCCTTCTCCTCCTGCCTTCAATCTTTCCCAGCATCAGGGTCTTTTCAAATGAGTCCTTTGTATCAGCTGGCCAAAGTATTGGAGTTTCAACTTCAGCATCAGTCCTTCCAATGAATATCCAGGACTGATTTCCTTTAGGATGAACTGGGTGGATCTCCTTGCAGTCCAAGGGACTCATGAGAGTCTTCTCCAACACCACAGTTCAAAAGCATCAATTCTTCCACGCTCAGCTTTCTTTATAGTCCAACTCTCACATTCACACATGACTACTGGAAAAAACATAGTGTTGACTAGATGGACCTTTGCTGGCAAAGTAATGTCTCTGCTTTTTGATATGCTGTCTAGGTTGGTCATAGCTTTTCTTATAAGGAGCAAGTGTCTTTTAATTTCATGGTTGCAGTCACCATCTACAGTGATTTTGGAGCCCAAGAAAATAAAGTCTGTCACTGTTTCTATTGTTTTCCCATCTATTTGCCATGAAGTGATGGGACCAGATGCCATGATCTTAGTTTTCTGAATGTTGAGTTTTAAGCCAACTTTTTCACTCTCCTCTTTCACTTTCATCAAGAGGCTCTTTAGTTCTTCGCTTTCTGCCGTAAGTGTGGCCTATTAGTGTCAGGACACCAACAAGTTGCATTTGCTGTTTCAAATGACTAAAAGACACTCTCCAGATAATACCGCTCTTCCAAATTTCTCTAAAATGAGAACTTCTGTTTATGCCCGACTCCTCAGGCCCATTTAAGACAACTATAAGTGAAGCCCCGCCTCCTCAATCTGTAAGCCACGCCTCTTTCATACATTTTACGTTGTAGGGCCCTTCAGTGTTGATTGACATCTTGGTTCACCAATAATAAGTAAAAGTCCCGTAACGTCCGGTGAGGGGGCAGGACTTCCTCGCTGTTGCTAAGACACTCTTGTTTCGCTCCTTGACAACCCTGGCGGGGGTGCGCTCGCTGAGGCCTTAGCTCCGGCCCCCTCGGGAGCAGGTGAGGCCACGGGGTGCGGCGGGCAACCGGGCGGGGAGGGCCGGCCCGAAGCGGGACCGGGAGGCATTGCGGGGCGGGCGGGGCCTCGCCCACCGCAGAGGCCCCACCTCAACCTCCTGCCTGTTGGTCCCCAGTTCCAGATCCTCCCAACCCCCATCCTCCCCACGCCCCCACCCCCCCGCGCCGCCACCACACTTCGGGGACCTGCGAGCTCTGTCGAGACAGTTTCGCTGTCGCTACTCTGCAGGCCCTTCTGAGATCCCCTCCAGCTTCACGTTCCCCCGTCCTCTCTAACCCGACTCCCCCTGCACCTTGATCCCCCATCATTCGCAGAGTAACCCCCTCCTCCCGCGGCTGGGCGGGTGGTCGCCATCGCCTCCTCCCAGACCGCTTGAGTTGGACAGTTGACGACTGTCTGGGAGTCGAGGCTGGTCATTTCCCTCTTTGGGCCTCAGTTTCCATATTTGTAAATGAGAAGTTAGGTTGAATGATCCCTAAAGTCTCTTTGACTCTGACGTTCCAGGATGTGATTCTTTGACCCAACTGTAGACTTCCCCGAGGACGTGATCTTCATGGGAAGTTTGGAGTATAGTGAAAAGGACTTTGTTGTTGTTCAGTCGCTCAGTCGTGTCCTCCGACTCTTTGCGACCCCATGGACTGCAGCACACCAGGCTTCCCTGTCCTTCACCGTCTCCTGGAGAAAAGGACTTGGCAAACCTAATTTGGATTCCCAGCTACAGGACCCTAGCAAGTTCTCTAATATCCCTGGAGTCCAGCCTGAGTATATACAGAATTAGGATACTATAGCATATCTCCTCGGGGGATTCTGAGAATAATATGAACTTCCTTCCTTTGTCTCATATTTCCACGCATTTCCCTCCCTCTGAGAATCACCCTGTTTCTCCGTTTCACCCTCCAATTCACATCTCCAGCTCAGATACTTCTCCTGGGCTTCCATCCTTAGTGAGACTTTGGGGGTGGGGGTTGAAATAGAGATTGCTTTATTGATGTAGTGATTGGACTTGATGGCTCCCCTCCTCCCCCTGGTAATATCCATGATTCTGTGATCCCCTTCTCCTGAGGAGATACCTCCATTTGCATATCTCACCAACAAATTAAACTCAGTAATTCAAACATCAAAGTGTCCCGCATTCTCTGTCTGTCCATCTGTTCTACCTGAATTCTCCTGTCTCTCCCAGTTAGATCACCATCCTCCTGGGGCCTCATCTGCCCCTCTGCCGTGCTTATCCCACTTAGGCAGTGTCACATCTTTGTTTCCGCCTTTGCAAGGATCTCATAGTCTCTCCATGTCTGAAGCCATCATCCTGGTTCAAGTTTTTAATGCCTGTCACCCAGGCCATCTCTATAGATTCCTAACTGGTGTTCCTACCCCCAGTCTCTCCTCCTGTTAACCCAGTCCACCAGAGTAATTGTCAAAACACAGCCATGTCACCAGCCGCCAGGAGACCTCCAAAGGACTTCTCCTTCTCCACTAAAAATATGCATATTTCTTAAGCCTGGATCTCAGGGCTCTTCTCCACATCCACAACCCTATCCCAGCCTCTTTCCCAGCATGCCTCCTCTCCTCTCATTTGCCAGGTTCTGTCCTCTGGCCAAATTGGACTGTTGGACTTTCCCATAAAACCCTTTGAGCTTTCTGCTTCGACATCACTGTGTTTGCTCATCACTCTGCCTGGAATGTCTTCCTCGCCTTGCGCACCAGTCAGGATTCCCACTCACCGTTTAAGGTCTGACTCAAATGTTGCCCCTGCCACCACACACTCACTGTCCTCTCCCCTGTCCTCCAGAATTCTCCTCTTCCTTCTAGTTCCGTGTCTGTCTGGTGGCACTTCCTGTTCTCTGCCATGAACCATAGTTAGTTCCTTGGGTATGTGTGTTGTTCCCTCATATTAGATTGTATGCTCCTTGAAAGCGGAGACTCTCTCTTGCTTATAGCAGAGCAGTTGAGAAAGCTTAGTCCTAAAGTCATATATGCCGAGTGCATCCTGGCTCATCCATTTATCAGCTGGGTGGGAAGTCGCTTTGCTTTGCTCAGCCTGAATGATCTTCAGGGAAGTAAGGATAATAGTGCTTGTCTGATGGAGTTCTTAGGGGGAGTAAATGAGATCCTCTACATAAAACACCCATCCTGTTGCCTTGCTCAAGGTCGGTGCTCAATAGATGTTATTGAAGGGATTTGATAGGGCCCCCCTTCCCAGGGGGCAAATGAAATACAGTTTAATTAGAGTTAGATATTTGTTGGGCTTCTGCCACGTGCCAGACACTGGACGCTGCTCTGGGGGCATCTACAGAAGAGCAGAGCAAGTCCTTCATCCCCGGGAGATTGTCTGGACTCACGACACACTGCTGAGTCGTGACTGGCTATGAGACGTCACCAGTGATTAGTGATTATGAATGATTTTTTTAAAAAGTAACTCAGTGCTAACTTCAGTTTATTTTTGTGATAACATCATTCTTAGTCACTTACGTTCAAATCTGTTCCCTTGAGTGGGAGAAGGGGGAGTAGGTGTGAAAGGGGGGGTGGGGAGGAGGCGGGTAAGAGACTTAGTAACCCACTGTCTGTAGTAAGCAGCTGTCCCCTTGTGATGGCTGTGATAGGTAATGCTTTGTATCTTGACTAAAGTGTGCGGATGGCATCCAAACTTGGCCATGTCCATGAGGGAGAACCATATGAGTCAGTATGGTTTATTACATCATCTTATACATAAAGAAAATGTCTTGATCTCTATCTCTCCATCTTTCTTTCCCTCCCTCCCCCTGGTTTAAGGCACATCAGAAGTTTTCACCAGACATCAGTGAAATGAAAAAATATAAGGGGGATGTGAAACAAACCAAAACCCTTTGTGTACATGAAAGGTAATTGTCTTCTCGAGGACTGTTCTTTATCCTGCAATCATCACTTTCTTACTCTTGAAACTTTCTTTTACAGTAGATGATGCATTTCAAACTGATGGTGAAACCTAGATGGTCCGTGTTGTTTCCGGACCTCCCTGATGTCTTAGGTGAAAGCCTTCAAGTCCTCTCCTTTCTCCTCACCTTACGAGCCTCACCTTTTGTTTGCCAGAAGGCAGAGGGCGGACTTGTCAGGGGAGGGCGGGAGGATGTCCGAGGTGCCGAGGGTGTGTGTGGCCTCACTACAGCTGGAACCAGCAGGCCCGTGTGGGCAGGAGTCTGGACTGCTGGCTGCCAAGGATGGACACTGTTTGTGTTACTGTCTTGCCTCCTACTTGCTCGGGACAGGAGAGAAAGCACAGAAGGTAGAGAAGAGTAGATAAGGATTCAGATCCTGGCTGTGTCCCTCCAGGCCAGCCCCCAGACCTCTCTGAGGTGCCTTGTCTGAGAACTGTGAGTGGGTGCTGCCCCCACAGGTTGTTCTGGGATGAAATGAGACAGCAGGTGTGAAAGCAATGTATCACTCACTGCACCAGAGCTCCTCCAGCCCAACTGTGTTTGCAGAATTCACTTGTGACTCCTTCCTGCCTCAGTACTAACGGCACAGAGCGGGAGCTCGATGAGTGTTGGTTTGTTTGCCTGAGCGTTTCGCTGTTTAGTTGGCTGGGATTCAAAGGACACTTCCTCCCGCGCCAGTAACAAAAGCTGACATTGACTGTGAAGTAGAGTCTGTTTTTAGACCCAGTTTCCAGATGAGAAAAATGAGGCCTGGAGAGGTTAAACACTTATCTGAGACAGTCCGAGGTGTGAAGCCAGACCTTCTTGTGGAGCCTGTACTCACAACCATAAAGCTATGCTCCACACATGTCCTCCCATCTCTCCGATGCTGGAAAGAGGTCAAGGCGGCAAGCTGTGGTCTGCGAACCAAGCTTATTCCAGGTGCTGAGTGGCTGGACGGGGTGGTGAGGGGCCTTTGTTTCCCAGAATTCATTCATTTTTCCTTCCTCCTTCCTACATCCCCTAACCCACTTAAGGATTCTTCCCAAACATTTCAGAAGCAAAAGAATAAACAGTGACTGAGGTCAGTGTCCACAAAAGAACAAAGGACACAGGCTTTGACAAGATGATGAGATGAGGAGCCCAGCTCATTGCCGAGGAGGAGCCTCACGTCAGACATGGGCGAGGCTGTGTAAGGCTCCATAAGGGCCCTTGGGTGAGAAGGAGAATAAAGGGCAGAGCGGGAGCAAGGCTGACGCTGGCTCTGTGCGCCCAGACGGACCCCGGGGAGAGTCGAGCTCTGCTACCCAGCAGATTCGCGTGCCCTGGCCGGGAGCACACTTAAATTATTAAAGGGCTCTCTTTTAGACCTGACGCAACTGCTTTCTGGCCTGGACCTGTCAGGCACACACTCGTTTGCATGGAAGATTGATAAGGTTATTAAAACTTGAGTTGTGCTATTTTGGGTAACATTCAGCAGGGTTTTAAAATCGGAGCTGAATGACTATAGCTGTACTATAATGGTACAGTGTCATAAAAAATTCTACCTTTGTACATTTGGAGACACCTTGTCTGTAACTGTTCCTTTTCATTCTGAGTCTCATCCCTTTTGGATCCCCAGAAGTGTGTGTAGAGGTTAGGAAAAGCCACTTGCAGTCATGATCTTTAATAAATGTGGCCGAAAGATGTGGACGAAGTCTTAGCTGATAACGTGGCGGTGGTTAGAGCAGCGCAGTGCTGGGTGCAGAGGGCCCTCCGGTTTCCAAACGCTCGTGTGCATATGTACTTGGTGCTCACGACAGCTCCCTGAGAAGGACAAGGTGGGATCGTCCCATTTCGCAGAGGAGGACACCAAGGCTCAGGAGGTTAAATTACTTGCCTCAGGCTGCAAAGCAGGGAAGAGGGCAGAACTGCTTTCGGTTTTAGAGCTGGTACTCTAGCCTCAATGCCCCACCTCATAGTCTTGTATCTTCTCTATCAGGTGATATCCCACCCACCCCACCCCCCCAAAAAAAACAACTGTCCCAGTGGCTTTCCCACTTTGTTCCTGAAGAATGGGCTTTGATAACACCTCTGAAGTGTGGTTTCATCCAGGATTCCACATGCTGAAGCAGAGTCCGAGCAGTGGTCACGGACCCTGAGGTCCCCGAGGGCAGACGTGTGCACGGTTGCCTCTGAGCTCCCCTCCACGCTGGCTCTTGTTAGCCCAGAGGCCGAATTGAATCGGATTGAAATATTCGGGTGGAAGGGGCCTAAAGCAGCTGCTTCAGCATCATAAGTTGTTCCCACTTGAAAGTCTCAGGAGACAGCAAAGCTTACAAAGGATGTAATCCTTTTACATCAGTGTAGCCCCCACCTTCTGTCACCCCTTGATGATGTGGGGGAGGAGGCAACGAAGTGGCCTTTACCAAATACCGCAAGGAGGACGGGGGATGGGGCCTTAATCGGAACGAGAAAGGACAAGTTGATTCACTGCCTTTTGTGAAATAAAGAAACTTGAGCAGAAAGGACAATGAGATCGTACTTGGTTATTTGCCAGCTTATATGTAGAGACAAACAGACACAGCTAATATCTGGGTGGTACAAATGCCCAGGATGGTGAGATAAGAAGCCGTCTGTCTGCTGGGAAACCAGAGCATACCCGGGCAATGGGGGGGAGGACCCCCCCCTCTGCCGGGCAGAGAGTGATGCCAGGCTTCCAGCTTTGCTCGAGGGAGCCAACCACATGGAGTAGCACTGAGGATTTCTGCAGCACCAGAGAGAGGGATAAACTTGAAAGCACCGCCCAGAAAAAATGTGCCCAGAAAGCTCAAGGCTTGACCAAACAAGGATCAAGTTAGCGCTGGACAGGGAGACACCGAAAGGGACGCTTTAACATTCCTCTCACTGCTGGGATTGTGGGAGCCGGGCTAGTGGTCATGCCTCGGGGCGAGGTGTGTGGGCGCCCACCTCGTGTGCTTGCTGTGTGCAGGCCCTGTAATGTGAGGACGGTGTTAGGATCACCTGTGTCGGAGACCATCCCAGGTCAGCTGCAGCTCTGCCGCTCAGTAGCTGAGTGACCTCCAGAGTGGTGATGCCTCCCTTACGTGCAGGACCTAACTCACGGGGTGATTGGTGGCGCAGGGCCAAGTAAGTGCACGTGGAGTACTTGCAACAGTGTCTGGCCCGCAGGAAACCCAACCGATGTCACCCGTCATTACCTACCCGTTACTACGCTGGGCATCTTCAGGGTTCAGGGGCTGTGCAATGAAAATTAAATTTATTTGGAAATGTGAGCGATGCTGGAATATGATAACATTATTTGGCTGTATTTGCATACCAACTCAGTCCTATCCAACTCTTTTCAACCCCATGGACTATAGCCCGCCAGGCTCCTCTTGTCTGTGGGACTCTCCAGGTAAGAACACTGGAGTGGGTTGCCATTTCCTCCTCCAGGGGATCATCTCAAGTCAGGGATCAAACCTGCGGCTTCTGCATTGCTGGGAGATTCTCTACTACTGAGCCATCAGGGACACCCATTTGTCCAGTAAGGATAGTTAAAAGGGGCTTAATGATGTGGTGGTTCGTTTTCATTTATATTAGTTGTACTTCTGAGATTAAAAGTTCTTTGAGTTATAGGATAAACTGACTTGTAGGATAGAGAGAAACACTGAGTTTCAAGCACTGCTTCCAGTCATTTAGGATCCAGGCCCATCTTTTAAGGAAAAGCCCCATCTGTTTTTCCGTAAGATTTGGAAAGAAAAAAGAAATCTACGCATGTGTATTAGGCTTTATAACTTTTCCATCATATCCTTATGTGAATCTCCGAGGAGCCAGAGGGAGGGAAAAACAGTTTGCTGGGTGTTTGCTGAGTGCCTACTACGTGCCTGGCCTACGCCATCTCATTTGATTCTCGTAACAGCCCCACGAGGTAGATGTAACCACCTTCATGTTACTGATGAGAAATCTGAGGCCCCAAACCACATAACTAGTGAGCGGAAGGACCAGTAACTAAGGCCTGAGCCTCCCAACTCCTGGGCCAGCCGGATAGGACAGGGTGGCCGGAGGGAGTGGACGAGAAGAGGCGGGCTGCCTGGCACGCCAAGGAGGGCGCAGAGCGTCACTGGTCACATTTCTCCTCTAGAGCCAGGACCTGCAGAAGGAGGCACTTGCTTGCCCATAAGCCCAGAACTGTTGAACACGACCTGACATTTCACTTCCTGACCACATCTGCCGGGAAGCAAGGACGATTTACATAGTAGCCTAGCAGAGAAGCCAAGTTCGTTAATTGCAGGCTGAAGGCTCCACCCTCAGCCTGGCCGGCAGTCAGTATTTGTCTTGATAATGACAGTGTGGGCTTGCAGCATCGTACCAGCGTGTTCTTAACTGGGTCCCAGCATCTCGTGTTGACTCATCCTCCCGTCTCCAGACTTGCTGGCCATTTGGAAAGGGATGTGGAGGAGTTGAGACGGGGAGGTGTCAGATTGTTACTGAGACATTTCTAATTTGTGATGTATAGTTTTTAAGCCAACTCGTTTCTCCTGGTTTTTCCTGTTTTCTACAGCACCCCTTGGGGAAAGACATTTTCTGCTTCCACCAAGCTGGCAGGGCCTGCTTCCTGAATCTCCTGGGTGTGTCTTAATTACCAGTCCCAGCACCTCCTGAAAGCATCCCTCTCTCCTCCTGGTCACAGTGGAAATATCATGGGAGAAACAGAAGGGAAGAAAGATGAGGCTGATTATAAACGACTGCAGACCTTCCCTCTGGTCAGGGTAAGGCCCGGGGGAGGGAGGCAGTGGCCAGCAGGGCCCAAGCGCCTTAGAGAGAGAGGTGAGGGGGAGCTTATCCCCGCAGGATAGCATTGGGAGGAGATTATGACGGGCTCTGCTGGCCAGTCTAGAGACCGAGGGGGCGCCCACAGTGATTCATTCATTCATTCATCCATTCATTCATTCAACAATTACTTAGGCCACTTACTACATACCGGGCGCTGTTCTGGGCACTGTGGATACGGGAGTGAACAAGACAGAAGCCTGGCCCACGTGGAAAAAAGGTTTAAAGAACATAATTTCAGGTCACAAGTGCCCTGAAGAAAAATAAAGCAGAAGTAAGGAGCTGGAGAGTAAATATTGGCTTCTGGAACGAGTTCTCTGATCAGAGACCTAAATAAAGTTAGGGAGCACGCCTTATGAGAGTCTGGAGAACATTCTCTAGGCAGGGGAAGCAGCAGGCATGGAAAGCCTGAGCAAGCTCAGCATCTGGGAGGCGCAGGAAGGCGGCCAGTGTGGCTGGAATGAGTGCCAAGTGAGGGGGCACAGGACGTGAGTGTCAGTGTGACAGCCAGGCCAGCCTCCCAGGCCTGGGGGCCACAGTGAGAAATGGGGATCCCATCCTCACTTCAAAGGGAAACAGTCAAGAGCCTTCAGCAGAGGAGTAGGAGTCTGGTGATCTGTTTAATGTTTCTGAAAGAGCCCTCCAGCTGTTGGATGGAGAGTGGATTTTAGGGAACCCGAGTGGAAGCGGGGAGACCAACCAGGATGCTACTGCAGAGACCCAGGGAGAGAGAGGGTGGCCAGGTCCAGGTCACGGAGCAGAGATGGCAAGACACGGTAGGGCTCTAGACAGAAGCTGAAGGGAGAGCAATGGAATTCAGCAGCGCACTGGATGCTGGGTATGAGGGAAAGCAGGCCACGGGGGACTGCCAGGGCTGGTTTTGTCCTGAGTGTGGGAGAGAGAACAGTGTCGGTCACCAAGAGGGGGAAGACAGAGGACTAGGTTTGTGGGGGAACATCAAGCGTTATCTTTCAGACCTCTGAGGCTGGCAAGTAGGCAGCTGGACATAGGAATCCAGAGCCCCAAAAAGAAGTCAAAGTAAGGATGAACATGTGGGAGCCCTGCCTGCATAGAAGATGTCTGCATCCACAGAGCAGGGCGGGATCCCTGCAGAGCAGGAGCTGGAGAAGAGGCGAGGGTGGAGACGGAGCCCAGGGGAAGAGGGCACCCAGAGAGGGCCGGGCAGAAAAGCAGGGGGCCCTCAGAGTGGCCGCACCATCTCTTCAGGACCTGAGCGAGTCAGCTGTGCCCTGAGGCTGCTGGTAAAGCGTCTCCGTGGTCAGCGTGCTCCTGCCTGGCCAGCCGCCTTCCCCAGTGTGTCGCTGGTTGCACAGGGACCCTGGATGTAAGAGCCCACTAGGCCTCGCTCGGTTCCGTCAGCAGATGGGTCTTCTCTCTGGGCTCTGCCCGTGCCTTAAGCTTGGGACGAGAGGCCAGCCCAGAAGACGGGTCACAGGCTAAGGCTGTCTCTGTTTGTCCCCCGCCCTGTCTCCAGCACTCGGACATGCCAGAGGAGATGCGAGTGGAGACCATGGAGCTGTGTGTCACGGCCTGTGAGAAATTCTCCAACAACAACGAGGTATTGCCATCAGTGCAGCCCCTCGTGTCTTGGGTGACCCCTGCGGCCCCAGTCCCCGCAGCCAGCTACACAGAGTGCCACTGGGGCCAGGCTAACCCTTCCTGGGAAGCTTTCAGAGCGTGGGGAAGGCCGGTGAGAGCAGAGGCTGGCGCTGTCTTGGGCACTGACCCAGTGCTAGAGGGAGAAGAGCCAGGGCACTTTCTCTGACGCCCCTGTCCACATGCACTGTCTCAGGTGGGCTGCAAAATAGGATGCTTACCCCTTGGCTCCATCCCAGTGGAGAACAGAGGCCCGCCCAGGCATTCATTCATGTATCCATTCATCCATTCAGCAAAGATGTTAAACACCATCCCTGTGCCAGGTACTGCCTTAGGTGCTGGCGACACCAGGTAGGCATGGACACAGGCAAAGTCATTCATCAGTCTGCTGGTGAACAAGAAGGAAGCCAGCGTGGTGGCAGCCTGTGGGGGAGGCAGACCCTGGCCACTGCACCCGGCTTCAGGCCAGGCAGGCCCAAGCTCAGATCTCAGTCTCCAGCCCCTTCCTATGTCTTTAGCCTTGGACAGGCCAGTTCTCATCGCGGGGCCCCAGTTTCCCGGTCTGTGCCAGGGGGCGAGGATGCTGCCTCCTTGCTGGGTGGTCCTAAGGACAGACGTCCTGAAATGGTATGGGTGAGGTGCCTGGCATGGCGGCGGGACAGCAAGTGCCGGAGCCTGGGGCTTCACCCCGCGAAGGCGGGGCCTCTGCCCCTCCCGAGACCTCTTGAAAGAGCGAGCTCGGGAAGGACGGCGGGTGCCGCTGCCGCGGCTGACAGAGGCAAGGCCGGCTTCTCTCCCAGAGCCAACCAGATGCGCCAGGGAAGGCCGCTGTGCTCCCTGAAGGTAACCCTGAGCCCTCGCTGTGACGATGGCGATGGCTCCATCCACGGCGATTGCTCGATCCGCGACGATCGCTCCATCCTCAGCATGTGCTCAGGGGTGCTGGCTCATTGAGGGCTGAGAGCAGCCTCCGAGCTCCAGCCGGTGCCCCGTCTCAGGCCCGATGCCCCACCCTGCTGCCTCGCCGGTGTCTTCCGACGGCTGAGGTAGAAAGTCCGATTCGCCGTAGCTGTGTAGCCGCCCCTGGTAGGAGGGGCCGGAAACCCTGTCTGAAGGTTCCGAGAGCCCAACAGCAGTCGCGAGTCTACAAGGCCTCCCTCTTGCCGAGACTTCTGCTTTCCCCGCGAGGGCACTGACTCACGCCCATTCTCACCCCCAAGCTGCCCCCCACCGCCCGCCCCCGACGAGCCTGCTCTCGTTGCAGAGCGCTGCCAAGATGATCAAAGAGACCATGGACAAGAAGTTCGGCTCCTCCTGGCATGTGGTGATCGGCGAAGGCTTCGGCTTTGAGATCACTCACGAGGTGAAGAACCTTCTCTACCTGTACTTCGGGGGGACCCTGGCTGTGTGTGTCTGGAAGTGCTCCTGACACACCGTCCCCCCGCCCTTCCCCGCCCCACCCCACCCCCGCAGGCCTTTCCCCCAAAAGCTGTCCCCCTGGGAGCGGGGAGCAGCCACGGGCAGGTCCTGACTTCCCAGAGGAAAGCTGGGGTCTTTTCTCCATTGTCCTGTGTACCGTGTCCTGAGCCGCGCCCCGGGTGTGCATCCGCAGCCATCT
>NW_011494785.1:7128532-7134968 GCF_000754665.1 Bison bison bison | reverse complement strand
CCCCCACCTTGCCTCCACGTGTGCAGTTGGTAACCAGGGGCTGAGGGTGCGGGAACCGCGCCTGCGCGGTTTCTGGAAGTGTCACTGACCTCCGGTGAGACGCCTGGGCCAGGAGCGCCCTCGCCGCGAGGCCTGTTTCAGCAGGGAAACCTGGCCTGCCACTTACTTCTCATCAGGGACCGCATGCCGATTTGTACTTCTTATCTCTGCTGGGTTTTCTATATTCTTTTTGAGTGTGGGAAGAAGGGTTTTAGTAGAAGGGTGAATCCTATTTTACACAGCGGTCTTATTTATATATAAATGTCTTGGTTTTTACAATTAAAGTAACCAAAAACTGACCTTGATCTTATAGTCTCTTGTGGGGGGAACTGGAGCCAGGCTCAGCATTGTCAGGCTGCGCGGGAGTCCCAGGAACCTGGTGAGGCTGCTGGTGTCTCAGCGCCCAGGCCCTGCGCCTCCCTGTTCCGTCACGGTGCAGGCCCTGGGAACACTGACTTGGGCACCCTGGTTGCCAGATTGAGCCATCGTAAAGACGCTTTCAGTCTCACATCATGTTGTTCTGTTCAGAGATGTTTCTTCAAGCATTCCCCCCATGAATGGGGACACCGAGACGGAGAAGCCACAGACCCTGCCCTCAGTGAGTTCGCGGTCTATGGAGGAGGAGCACAGGAACCCAGTTGTTCCAACTGGACATGAAAAGTGATGAAATAAAAGAAGGGTCTTCCCTGCCAGTCCAGCGGTTAAGAATCCATGTGCCAGTGCAGGGGACACGGGTTCAATCCCTGGCCTAGGAAGATCCCACATCCCCTTGAGCAACTGAGCCTGGGCACTGCAGCTACTGAGCCTGGTCCGCAAGGAGAGAAGCCACCTCCACAAGTGGAGAGCAGCCCCCAATCATTGCAACTAGAGAATGCCCGAGCACAGCAAGGAAGAGCTGAAGCAACTAAAAATAAATTAATTCTTTAAAAAAGAGAGCAGAGGGCATGGTGGGGGTGGATGGAAGGCCTCCACATCCAGCCTAGGGAGTGTCAGGAAGCCCCTGGCAGGGTGGGCCCTGAAAGCCAGCTCTCAAAGGAGAGAGGGATTTCCCCTAGGGAGGAGGTGCTCTGGGCCAAGTGATGCTGGGAGGAGATGCGTGGCGTGAGGGGCCGCCCTGCAGACCCGAGAAGCCCCCTTCCCCCCAATCTGAGTCTTACCCCTAGAAATGCTGGGTCTGGGCAGACCTGGGCCAGCCTGTCCTGCTCCCCAGCCTACCTTCCCTTCCTGAGGTGGCTCACCAGGACATCCAGGCCTGGCAGCCCTGGCCCCTGGCCCGGTCACAGCCTCCTAAGGCTTCGAGTCCATTTGTCATGGGATCTGTCGACAACTCTGCTGTACGGCATCCCATCCCTCCTCAGTTCTACTCAGAGACTCAGGCAGCTGAGCAGGGAGGGGAGCGCGGCGGACTGCTGGTGAATTTCACAAGTGTTCGCTGAGTTGCTGCTGGCGTGGGGTCCTGAGAAAAAGGAGGAGGTCAGGGTCACTGCCCCAAGGCTGGTTACCTAGACCTAACTGTGGTCATCTAGACCTAACTGGTCATCTGACCCTCTGGGACTTGTGGGATGGGGGTTCGGTGGGGAGGGCAACTCCTTGACCTTGGACCTGCGCTGACCTGAGCCCTGGGCCACACCAGGTGCTGCAGGGGGCGGTTGGCGAAGCGTGCAGATGGGAATACAGGAGGTGGGCGCTGAGGCCCGGAATAGCTACAGTTTATTAACTGCTGCCTTGGCAGCTGTTCTCGCCTCTAATCTGCCACACGTAGGTGCCGCAAAGTAAGCCAGGCTCAGCGTGAATCCCAAGTGGTAGGGTGGCAGCCAGGGAGTGTGGGCTCTGAGGTCCACAGACCTGACTCAGGCCCAGCCCTGCTCTTCCTAACCTCGCTAGCCTCAGTGGCTTTGCCTATAAAAATGGGGATAAAACGCACCAGCTCCTGAGGTTGCTAAGAGCCTCAGGTCTGCCCCTGGAGCAGACGGCATGCCCCCCGCCATACACACTGTGCTTGGGGGTGCTGCCGTCTCCCCACCTTGGAGATGGGAACCTGCCTGACACTCAGCTGCTGCAAGACAGGGCGGAAAGTCAGCACGACGCTGCTGACCTCAGTGGCTCTCCTTCTCTCTCCCCGCTGGAACCCATGCCAGCCGTGGTCACCCTAACCATCCTCCCAGGCCCCTCCCTGCTCACGGCCAGAGATTCAACAAGCAGTTGCTGACGGGGACTGAAAAGGAGAGGGTCGTGACCATTGAGCGGTAGGCATGCTGGAACACCCCAGCCTTCGCGGCAGGCAGCTGGCAGTCCACTGAGGAAGGCAGACCCAGAAATGGAAAAGCAGGACGCACTTATAAGTCATCTGCCAGAGGGTGAGGGAGGGTGGGGTTCAGAGGAATGTGGGGTTCAGGGAAAGAGGCACTGTCACTGCCCCCAGGGCGCTGGGGAAGGTGTCACAGAGGAGGTGGCATTGAACTAGGCTGTGGCTTTCCCAGGGGAGGGATGAGATGGGGAGGGGAGAGATACTTGGAGAGGGCAGCCTCAGGTGAGGGGGGCCAGCATGTGCAGAACAGCAGTGCCCAAGGAAGCCACAGAGATGGATGTTGAGAGTGGTGGAGGATGTGCGAGTGGAGTTCCCGAGAGGGCAGAAGGAGGAAGAGGTTGAGGACAAGGAGACTCCAGCTGCTCAGTGTCCCCCACTTGGCAGGCACTTGGGCTTGCTTCCTTATGACGTGATGTTTTGTATCCTCAACAGAACTCCAACGTGGTCATCACTGTCCCCATTTACAGATGAGGCTGGGTGGATGAGAGATCTTGCCTGGGTCCAGCTAGGAAGTGGCTCCAGCTGGGACCTAGACCCCCCGCCTGCCAGCCTCACCAGTCCTGCTCATCGGGGCACCAGCTGCGTTTGCAGGCCCATCGCCCAGACACCTCAGTCCCTTCTGCTGGCTCAGCATAGGGGAAGTCAGCAGCCTTTTTTGCACACATGTTGGGGGGTCAAGTCATAGGCCCCCCAACCCTCGGGGCCCTGGCCCTCTGCCTGGGAGAGCAGAGAACCGAACACTGCTCCCCTCCACCAGGACCTGCACAGACACTAGAAGCACAGGCCTCCCCAGGATTGGGGGTGGGAGCGGGGCAAGGGCACCAAGGCTGTCAGTGTGAGAAGATGAAGGGCAGGGGCTGGGTAGCAGGGCCCCATGGCAACCAAGACGGTGGGCACGCTGCCAAGGGGGCGAGAGGGCTGCCCTTGAAGCTGGCGGTGGGCCCGTGGAGAAATCTTCTGGTGAATATTTAATGCTCTCTCGGAAGTGATGCGGAGAAGCTCCAGGGTCCCGCTTAACCTACTTCTGCTTCTCCCGAGAACAGAGCCTTTGGGGCAGGCAGGTGGTGTCCCCTGGGGTGGTGGGGGTCCCTGGCCAGTGTCTCACCCGCCCCCAGCTGGACTGACGGAGATGTGAAGCAGGGCTTGTTGGTTCCTTGAGAAGAAGGAGCAGGGAACACCGATACTGTCCTTCAGATCCTCCCCCGAGTCTGGGAGGGGAATTGTTCCATTTTAGCCACAAGCCACCACCCTGTTCTATTTTCCTTTTGTTCTCCTCATCCCATATTTAAAGTAACCGCCTCCCACCGCCAGCTGCTGTCTTCAGTCCTTAGGAAGGCGGGGCGGGGGCGGGGTAGAAAGGGAGCAAGCTTAGGTGGTGGAGGATCTGAATTAGTACTCGTAATGTTTCCGAACTATTGGGGGTCCCAAGTGTGCCGGGCGCTGCCCTAAGCATTTTCCAAACTTTCGCTTAGTTGGTACATCCACCCTGTGAAGAGATACTGTCGTGTGTGTGCCAAGGTGCTCCTCCCGTGTCGAGCTCTTTGCAGCCCTATGGACTGTAACCCGCCAGGCTCCTCTGTCCATGGAATTATCTGGGCAAGAATACCGGAGTGGGTTGCCAATTCCTCCTCCAGGGGATCTTCCCGACCCAGGGATCAAACCCGTGTCCCTCATGTCTCCTGCATGGGCAAGCAGGCTCTTTACCACTAGCACCGCCTGGGAAGCGTTTTCCAAACGGTCTCATGTAGTTCGTACATCCGTCCTGTGAGAAGACACCATCAGCCCCCGCTTTTACAGATGAAGCATCGAGGCCCAGAGAGGTTAAGCTCCAGGTCACACAGCCAGGATTCACCGCAGGCCCACAGGGCACTAGAGCCCAGCTCTCCAGAGGTCTGCCCACCACGGGACAGCCACTCAACTTCTCGGATCTGTTTTCTCACCTGCAAAATAGGGCTCCCGGCTCCTGCCCTGCCTCGTCTCCTTGGTCACTTCTCCTAGGGCACCAAGGAGATAGTGGTCATGAAGGTGGAAATGCCTGAAGGTGGGAAGTGCTGGTCAGGAATTGGGGTCAGGGCCAGTGTGGGAGCCCCTGCGACCCCTGGGAGATGTGGGAATCTGGAAGCTTGGGCTCAGCAGGCCAGGTAGGTAGTTGCCTCCAAGGCCCTGTTGGCATCTGGGCTCTGCAGGGTCACGGCATGAGACACAGGGTGACCACACACACGTCCAGTGACTGAGGATCCCAAACAGCCGGGACCAGACGCTGTCTTTCCATCCTGAGCTGGGAAGGACTGTCCTGACAGCAGATACTTGTGAGGACTCTGCTGTTGCCGAGCACTCTCCAAGCTGTGTCTGTCCTTCGAGCCTCAGAATGGCCCAGTGAAGTGAGCCAGGCAGATTCTATAAGGGTCTCTGCCCCAACAGTGAGGAAATGGCCTCATAGAGTACTTGGGATGTGTTGGGATGGGGGCCGGCCTGGGGCAGAGGTTTCTCCTCTACACACCAGTAGCCTCAGAGACGTGGGGAGGGTGCTGCCAACCCCTCTAGGACCGCCCCCCGCTGCAGTCCCTGGACACTCCAGGTCACTTTGTGTCCCCACTGTGCCTCATCATCATATCTACACCGGCTACATTTTATTGACTTTGTGGAGATATGTCTTCTCTCTCTAGCATAGGACCTGCTATGTATCAGAGGTGCATTGTGACTAGTGAGCAGGTGAGTAAGGCTGGTTAGAGGGGTGAATAGATGGATGGATGGATGAGGGATGGTTGGATGGATGGATGGATTATGGATGGATGGATGAAAGATGGATGGATGGATGGATGGATGAGGGATGGTTGGATGGATGGATGGATTATGGATGAAAGATGGATGAACAATGGATGGATGGATGGATGGATAAATGGGTGATAAATTAGAAAATTCTCCAGGAAGCTCAGAGCAACAGGGCACACGAGCCAAACACACCAGTGATGGCTGCACCAGGGGCATCCCTTTATTTCTGATGCCCTCAGCCAAATCTCCAGGCCCCTCAAAGGAGACCTCAAGTTTATTTGGGACTCAGAAAGTCACCCCTCTTTAGCTGATTAATAAGAAAATACAAAGACTCAGAAGCAGCACAAGTTGATTCCTAAGGCTGGAAGAGCTTGCTAAGGAGCACCAAGAACATTGGGGATGCCATCAGACCTGAGTTCCAACACCAGCTCCACCGCTTGCTGGCCGTGTGGCCTTGAGTGAGTCCCTTCTCCTGAGCCTCATTCTCTTCAGGCGTGAAAAGGAGTGAAGTCCTTGCCCTTCTAGCCCAGAGGTCACAGGGAGGATTAAGCGAATGAGCAGCCCCAGGAAAGGGGTCAGGGCTGAGCTCCTGCTATTAAAGCCTCTGCCAGAGCATCGTCACTGGCTAGCGAGCCATCAGCCAGGACCCTGTGCCCCAGGCTGGCCTTTTGCCTGCTGGCCTGATGCTCTTTCCAGCCCTCACTCAGGCAAGTATTTAATAAGCTCTGGAGATGCCAGGCCCTGTGCAGAGGAAATAGGCCCCCACCCTGGTCCCTGCCTGTGGGAGCACAATCTAGGGGAGGTGAGCTCTAAAGGGGCTCCTGGAGAACACTGTGCGGGCCAAGCACAGGGAAGCCGGCGGGCTGTTCAGGAGTGTTCTAGGCAGAGCCCCCGCCAAAGCCCCCAGTTGCCCTGGGCAGGCACAGAACCTCCCCCTTAAACACTGTGTGATCTAGAGCTCTTTTGAGAGCCACAGGGCCTTGCATTATGAAACCTCTTACAGGGCTGAGCACAAGGCTGTGTACACAACCCGTGCTCAATAAATGTTTATCAAGTGAGTGTCCTCATCCTCGTCTACAAAACCTTTCAGCACATTCTTTGTGCTGCTTGCGCTGGGGCCCAGGGACACAGGACAGCGGGGCAAGTCTGCCCGCCCCTCCCCGGGGGAGCTTGCATTAGGCAGACACGGGGGCCAGTGGGACAGCTCCATGTCCATTGTGTGACCGTGGCGGGTGGGTGTGCCCAGGAGGGGTGCTGAGACCAGAGGAGGGACACAACGGAAGTGGACGTGGAGTTCAACACAAGGGGAAGGAATTG
>NW_011494785.1:7124793-7128432 GCF_000754665.1 Bison bison bison | reverse complement strand
AGGGAGCGGGGGGGGTGGGGGAGATGAGCCAAGAAATGGCTCCAGAGAGGCGGGCAGGGCTAGGCCTTTGTGGGCCTCCTTCATGGCAGGAAGGATGGAGGTGGGGGGCAGTGAAGGAGGCGACAGCGTCCACGTGGCAGGGGCAGGCTGGGGTCTCAGGGCGAGGCTGGCACCAGGATGGAGGGAGGGTGCTGAATCCGGGGAGGCGACAGTGTGCGGTGGCCCGCTGAGTGCTGGGAGCACAGGGCTGGGTGGAGGGCCTCAAGGCTGCACGCGGAGCGGCTGCTCAGCCCTTCCTTGGCCTAGCTGGTCCTCGCACTTTGCCCCACCCCCGGCTCAGAGCCCCTGTGGAGCTGGGAGGGGCAACGCCACCTTGATGATGGACCCACATCTTGGGAGGTTTGCCAAGGGCCAGGAGTAGGGCGGGGTAAGCATTCCGTTCCCGAGGAATCCAGAGCCCAAACCTGCCTTCCCCTTGGTCCCTTGGCCCCTTGACCTGCGGCCCCTTCTCTTGTCAGTGCCCCTAAGCCCAGCCCGCCCCACCCGGCCAGGGCTCCCTCCCTTGGCCACCTCCATGGCATCCCCAGGGCCTTGGGCACCCTCTGGACTCCATCTCTGGACAGCCCTCCAGGAGATGCCCTCCCTCCATGGCTGGGTCCAGGAGGTGCCACTTCTGACGATCCTCACAGTATTAGCATCCCCTTAGAGAATGCCTCGGAGAAGGCGATGGCACCCCACTCTAGTACTCTTGCCTGGAAAATCCCATGGACGGAGGAGCCCGGTAGGCTGCAGTCCATGGGGTCGCTCAGAGTTGGACAAGACTGAACGACTTCACTTTCACTTTTCACCTTCATGCATTGAAGAAGGAAATGGCAACCCACTCCAGTGTTCTTGCCTGGAGAATCCCAGGGACAGGGGAGCCTGGTGGGCTGCCGTCTATGGGGTCGCAAAGAGTCGGACACGACTGAAGCGACTTAGCAGCAGCAGCAGCAGAGAATGCCTGTGCGGTCCAGCTTCCTGGCCTTGCAGCTGTTTGAATAGCGGCCACGGTGCCCCCTCCAGCTCCTGGGACTCCTTTCGATGGCCGTGCTGCCACTCTTGGCTTCCCCCTCCTCTTGGGCCCCTTTAGGTGGCCTTGTCACAGCCAGGGAAGCCCATGCCTGACCCCCACCCCCAAAGCTTGGCCAGCAGCCATGGGGGCTTCAGGAGCCATAGGATTTCAAGGGTGGCAAGGGATCCTTGGAGAAAGGGGTGCTGCCCAACAGCCTGGGGCCACAACCTGGCAGCCGGGCCAGGGCAAACGGGGCAAGTCCTCTGCCCACTTCATGCACACAGCCACGTCAACGCTGGCGCAGAAGGACAAGCTCTTCTGTGTCACACCTAGGAGATGCCCACTCCATGCACACAGCCACGTCAACGCTGGCGCAGAAGGACAAGCTCTTCTGTGTCACACCTAGGAGATGCCCACTCCATGCACACAGCCACGTCAACGCTGGCGCAGAAGGACAAGCTCTTCTGTGTCACACCTAGGAGATGCCCACTCCATGCACACAGCCACGTCAACGCTGGCGCAGAAGGACAAGCTCTTCTGTGTCACACCTAGGAGATGCCCACTCCATGCACACAGCCACGTCAACGCTGGCGCAGAAGGACAAGCTCTTCTGTGTCACACCTAGGAGATGCCCACTCCATGCACACAGCCACGTCAACGCTGGCGCAGAAGGACAAGCTCTTCTGTGTCACACCTAGGAGAAGTTCGCTGACCAAAAAGTGAGAGTGTCGAACTCGAGTTCAGGGACTCAAGAGTGGGGCTCAGCCTCCCTGGACCCCTCTGTCCTCTCTCTCCACATCCCTCTTGCTGGATGATGTACCTGCTGCTGGGCCAGTCCCTGTATTCAGGTGGCTCCACCCCCTAGGCCTTGGCCAACAACCCCACTCACATGGTAAGCATGGAACTTCCAAGGGATGGGGGTGCCAGGGAGAGGCTTCACTGCCCAAACTGGCCAGGAGGTCCTCTCAGAGGAGGTGATATTTGAACTAGGCCCAGAAGGGATTTCTGCAGGACCCAGGGAGATGAGGAGGGGTCAGAGCACCGCAGCTGAAGTCGCTGAAGGTGGGAGTGGGCAGAGCTGAGGACGGGGCTGGGGGGGGGTGTCCACCTGCCATCAGACCAGCTGTGGGGAGCCAGGGAAGGTGTCTGGCAGGATCCTGATGCCAGACAGCCAGGAGAAAAGCCTCCTCTCCCAGCTTGGAGGGCTGAAGGGAGACAGCCAGACAAAACCAGTCACCTGCCCTGCAAGTCAGTGTGAGCTGGGCTGTGAGCTGTGTCGTGGGTGCAGGTGACCACAGCCTCCTAACCCAGCTCCCCACCCACATCTTGCTAACCCAGACCAACCTAGACAGCATATTAATAAGCAGAGACATTACTTTGCCAACAAAAGTCCGTCTAGTCAAAGCTATGGTTTTTCCAGTAGTCATGTATGGATGTGAGAGTTGGACTATAAACAAAGCTGAGTGCCGAAGAATTGATGCTTTTGAACTGTGGTGTTGGAGAAGACTCTTGAGAGTCCCTTGGACTTCAAGGAGATCCAACCAGTCCATCCTAAAGGAAATCAGTCCTGAATGTTTATTGGAAGGATTGATGCTGAAGCTGAAACTCCAATACTTTGGCTACCAGATGCGTTGGAAAAGACTCTGATGCTGGGAAAGATTGAAGACAGGAGGAGAAGGGGACGACAGAGGATGAGATGGTTGGATGGCATCACCGACTCAATGAGCATGAGTTTGAGCAAGCTCTGGGAGTTGGTGTTGGACAGGGAAGCCTGGTGTCCATGGAAGTTGCAGTCCATGGGGTCGCAAAGAGTTGGACACGACTGAGCTACTGAACTGACCTAGAAGGGCCACGTGCTCCCCAGTTTAACCCCCGCCTGATAGATTCCCCAATGGCCCAGGACAAACCCAGCTCCTCACCTGGCCTGCAGCATGGCCTGGCCTCTCTGCCTCTCAGGAGGACCCACTGGGTGCCCAGGGCCAGGCCTGCCCCTCAGGCATGGGGTTCCAGGGTCAGTGAGGGCCAAGCCAGAGCCCCTGGGGCACCCGCCTCACTTGGTGATGTTTCCACATCAATGGAGACAAGTTGTACCCACAGCATGACTGGTTGAGCCCTCCCTGCAGGAGGAGATGGCTACCAAGAAGGCGGTGGCCTTGGGTAAGCCAAGTGCACCCCGTGGCCCCATCACCATCCTCCCCGCCCACCAGCCCTGCCCTTCCTGACCCCCATCTCCACCTTGCAGTCCAGAAGTCTGGGGGAACCCAGACAAAGCGGCCCCAACAACAGGAGGCCCTCTTCAAAACCATGTGATGAGGACCTCGGAGGGGTCCTCTGGGGGTGGCCGAGGACTATCCGTGTGTCCCCGGGACCAGCCACCCCTCTCTGGGCCCATTTCCTCCTCTGTGCCCCAAGAGTCCCTTTCACAGTGTCCCTCAGCTGACCCTCCAGATGGTCTTTCTCCAACCCTGCTCCGAACGCATCCTGCTTTCTGCAAGGTGAGTTCCTTTCTCCACCGCTAGGGGTCCTCTGGGAGGCTGGATTCACGGCGGCTGACGGTGCGGGGCGACCTCTCGTGGCCACATGTGCGC
>NW_011494785.1:7117938-7124693 GCF_000754665.1 Bison bison bison | reverse complement strand
ACATGTGCGCATAACAAGGCTCCCTGGAGACTGCCCGCTGGACCGCAGGACTGCGCTGGGGGGACCCGCCCGGCTCTGTCCACACCCCGCCCTCCTCCCAGGCCTGGGGAGGAGGGGGACTACAGCCACTCCTCAGGTTCATCAAGCCCAAGTGGGAAAAATCATGAATCCTTCGGACCTGACTTCCTTTGGCTCTTCACTCACAAACATTTATTGAGCACCTACTGTGTGCCTTGCCAGTGTGGGTACGGAGGCAGCCACCTAAGAGCAGGTGGGTCCCCACCGTCACTGAAGTTATGATGCAGCCAGGCCCCAGCGCCTCCACTTCACACTCTGAACCCCACACTCCTCCTGTAACTCAGCTCCACAGTCCCCATCTTGCAAGACTTCCCCTCTATCCCCACCGTCCAGGGAAGGGGTCCCGTTAATGGAATCTGATTGGGGAACTTTTCAAAACAATGAAGATCCTCTCGGAGACTGAGGGAGCACTCTAAAATTTACCTTTCAGGACTCCTTGGAATTTTCTGTTCAGTGGGTTCGCTTTAAGCAAGGCGATACTGAGCCCCTCCCCACTCCAGTGGCCAAGCCAGGCCAGAGCATGTGGGCCTTGGTGCTGCCACCCCAGGCCCTGGAGGAAAACACAGGCTGGGCCAGCCCCCCTCAGCCACCAGAAAGCCCTCCCAGAAAGTAAGAAGGCAGACCCTCTCACTTCATTCTGTGGCTGGGTTGTCACCTCTGGCACAGAGCCCCGCACCCCAAGACTACAGTCACCCTGGAGAGGGACTCTTACCATGCTCCGCATTTCACCCTAAAAAAGAAAAAAACAAAACAAAAAACCCAGCCACTCACACATCTGTGATTTACCTGGTGAGGACGCTGAAGCACAGAGAGGTTTAGTACCCTGCCCAGAGTCACACTGCCACAGGAACTGTGCAGAGAGCAGAATCCAGAGAAGACTGCAAGTTCAGTGCTCTTCAGAGACCCCAGGCCTGTTTTCCTGGACCATCTGGCTCAACTTCAGATTGACCTGCCTTGCCTGCCTGTGGACCAGTTTGGGAAGGAAGCCAGGGAGCCAGTGAGTTAAGGGCGAGGCTCCATGTCAGTCCTCATTTCATCCTCACCGTGGCTCCTCAAGACAGATGGTGCCATTCCACTTTTTATTTTCTTTTTTTAATTAATTAATTTTATTTTTGGCTGTGCTAGGTCTTCCTGGCTGTGCACAGGCTGTCTCTGGTTGAAGTGAGTGGAGGCTTCTCTTGTTGCAGAGCCCCAGCTCTCAAGCTCAGTAGTTGTGGAGCACAGTCTTAGTTGTCCAGTGGCAAGTGGGATCTTCCCGGACCAGGGATCGAACCCGTGTCCTCTGCATTGCAAGTCGGACTCTTAACCACTGGGCCACGAGGGAAGCCCCACTATTCCACTTTTGACAAAATGCAGAAACCAAGGCCCAGGGACGCAAGGCCACTCCCACAGTCACACAGCTCTCTCACAGGGGCCGGACTTGGTCCCTGACACTGTGGGCAGGAAGCCGGGACATCCCCTCCACCAGGACAGGGAGGTCTCTGGCCTCCAGTAAGGAGTCCGACCTCTGGGCTCAGGGGTGGAGGGCCAAGTAGGGAGCAGTCAGGGGGCCTTTCCATCTAATGTCAAGCTGGCCCAAGAACAGGAGACCCCTGCCAGGTTCCGACTTTGAGCAACATAATTCAGAACTCACAGCCTTTCTCTTTGCACCTCCACTGGGCAGCTTCCCGGTAGCCCTAGGCCCCTTGAGAGCAGAGACAGGTCTTCCGGTCTCCTCCAGCTTCTCCCAGCCCTGGGGTTCCCTGCCCCACCTCCCCCTCCGAGGGCAGATTCTTCCCCTGACATTTGGCCCAATCCTGGGGGCCACTTGGGGGTGAGAGAGGGCATCACTGTGTGTCAGACACTCTGGGCTCCCCCCCCACCAGATGCTCCCCTTGGACAAGCCCCGCAATTTCTCCAAGCCCAGCTTCCTGTAAAGGTGACGATCACCCTACGTCCCACCTGTCAAAGATTTTAGTGAACTGCTAGGTGGTAAGAAGTGCCAGAGGCCTGACTGAAAGTGAAAGAAAGTGTTAGTCGCTCAGTCGTGTCCAGCTCTTTGTGATCCCGTGGGCTGTAGTCCGCCAGGCTCCTCTGTCCATGGGATTCTCCAGGCAAGAATACTGGAGTGGGTTGTCATGCCCTTCTCCAGGGGAGCTTCCCAACCCAGGGACAGAACCCAGGTCTCCTGCACTGCATGCAGATTCTTTACCAGCTGAGCTGCCAGGGGAGCCTGACCAACAGGCACTAAGTATAGGCAGTTTCCTCCCCTTCTCTTTATTCTGGGGCCGAATCCTGCATTTCAGGAGGGTCCTCTCGGTCATGAACTGAAAGGTGAACAATGTCAAGGAGATCTGAGATGTCACTGCTCATAAGAGAGCCCTGCAAAACCTTCCACATGTCCCCCGATGACGGGGCCCACTTCTCCAGAGTCCCAGGCCCGGGGAGGCAGTGAATTGAGAGCCCTCCTCACGCTGAGACACCCGCTGAGGCCTTCCCCGCCCCCAGATTGTCTCCCCACACGGGCCACACCCTAGTGATTCTCCCTGGGCACCCTGCGTCCAGCGCAGACCCCAAGGCGGTCCTCTGGACTCCACCCACTCAGTCTCTACACTGCTGGCCAGCCCCAGAGATGGAGCTCATACATTGGCCTGTGTCTGGCAGGGAGACAGTGCTAATGACCAAGGCAACAGGATTTATGGGTACAGTGAAGGGACGCATAGACCACCCTGGGGTCCAGGGAGACTTCCTGGAGCAGACGCTATTGTCACTAGGATTTGAAAGATTTGTGAGTGTTTGTGTGTGTGTGTGTCAGTGTGTGCGTGTGAGTTAGTGGAGAGAGGAAAGGTGAGATGGACTGCCAGGAGGAGGTCACAGCACCAACAGAGGGGTGGAGCCTGGGAACAGCCTGACAGGTGAGGAAAGCACTGCCGAGGCTGTTATTAGAATTTTTAAAATATTAATTTGGCTGCGCCAGGTCTTAGTTGCGACAAGTGGGATCCTGTTTCCCGACCAGGGATGAAACCCGGGCTCCCTGCATCTGGAGTGTGGCGTCTTAGCCACTGGACCACCAGGGAAGTCCCTGTTATTGGAATTTGGGGAAAGAAAGGAACAGACTGGGGACCGAGGTTCGGGGAAGTGGAGTGCCTGACCGAGCATCTCCGACCGGTGGATCAGCCTGGCTCCCAGGCCCACGTTCTCTCTCCTACTCCGGGCCGGCTACAAGAGGGCACGGTTGTCAGAATCTAGGCACAGGTGTTGCTGGGATCTGGGGAAAGTGGCAGAGATCACATCAACCAAAGCAGAGTCAGAGTCCAAGAGAGTCACCTCTTCCTGGCAGAAAGGGGCAGGGGTCCTTCTGTCCCCTCATCCCACCCCCAGCTTGGGGTGGAGGCCAGGGCCTTGCCTGGGCTGAGCCTGGGGGAGCCTGGTGAGGGACAGGAGCCCCAGACGTGGCCCATACGGCACTGCCTGCAGCCTCCCACCTCCCGCAGCAAACAACTGCGTATACGCCTCCTACTGCTGTAGGGAGCCCACGCTGTGCGATGGCCCCACACGTTGGAGGGCCCTGAAGTCCCCTTTCTGCCCAAAGCCACCCTGGCCAAATGCCACAGCTGGTACAGCCCACAGATGCTCCCACAGCAAGAGTAAGAAGGCCAAGTGAGTCAGGGCAAACCTGTCCTCTAGAACGGCTCCGGTCAAGGCCATGGGCCTTCTTCTCATTGCCTAGCACCGTTCCCCAGGTTCTCCTCTGAGGTCTAAGGCAGTCACTAGTCAAAGGGAAAGAGAAATGTGCTTTAGGAATCAGAAGGCCCTGGCTTTGTTAGGCACTGGCTGTGTGACTTTGGATAAATCACGTCTCTGAGCCTCAGTTTTCTTATCTGTAAAATGGAGACAACAGTGGGGATGGTTGTTATTCATTCTATAGATATTTACTGAACACTGACTATGTGCCTGATGTTCGATTAGGGACCGAGGGTATGGCAGTGAACAAAATGGGTCTAATCCCTGCCCTCAGAGTGCTTTCAAGTGGAGAAGTACTAGCAATAAATAACAACCGCAGCTAAGTAAAATGTAGGGTGTGTTCAGCGGTGACCTAGCGGGAAGATGAAGCAGGGAAGAGGGACTGGAGGGAGGAGGTGGTGGCACAGTTCTCAACGGGGTGGTTTGAGAAGAACAGGGCCTCACTGGGAGGGTGGAGACTGAGCCAAGTGGCCATGGCAGGAACGGGCTCCAGGCAGGGGAGCCGCAAAGCCAAAGTTGAGGTGGGGTTGAGAGTCACGTGGGTGCAGCCGCTGGCGTGGTCCAGGCACTGGCTCTTCTCCCCACCAGGAATCAGGCCCCTGGAGGACAGGCATCGTGGTCCGGCTTACCAGGACCCGCAGGCCTGGCACGTGTCAGATGAATTCATCAGTGGTCACATTGTTTACTAGAGAAAACCGAGGCCCAGAGCAGAATAGCGTCTGAGCCAAGCTCCTTCCCAAGCTAAGGGCACAAGTGGGATTAGGGCCCCGTCTGCCAACAGCCCCCAGGCCCTTCTCAGGACACCCTGTGCTGTCTCAGCCACTGCCCTCCTCCCTTAACCCAGCCTGGCCTGGCTATTCCCCATCACTGGGTCAGCGTGGGCTGCCCAGCGCTGCTGAGCCAAGCTGCACCCCATTTCCGGGCCTCTCAGGCGGGAGGGGAATCTGGACTGCTGTGCCAGGTCCAAGGGCCTCCCACCTGCTCCCTGGCCATCCTGGACTTCCTCCCGAGCGAGACTCGGGCTCTGGGAAGTCGGCCAGGCCAGTTGTCCATTTCGTTTGCTTGGTTTGTTTTCTGGCAGCAGAATTCTTTTTGCAAACTACTTTGCCCAGGGAACCCCGTGTGGTGAACAGACAGCACAGAATGGCTCTGGCTGAGGGGATGGGGGAAGCCTGGCTTCCAGGAGCCCCCTGAGCCCCCTCAGATCTGAGGCAACACTGGGTGAGCTGCTGTCTTGGCCACCTGCTCATCCCCCCCTCCATGGGCCAGTGGGCCTCAGAGGTCTGAGCTCTGAGCAGCTGGTCTGTCTGGCTGCTTGGGCCTGCTCCGACCAGGCCTGTCCTCTGGAGCTGGGTGGGCCCTGCGGTCTGCAGCCTCCCCACACCTGGGGTCCCAGCGGCCTCCCTGCGGCCCCCTCTGGCTCCCCTCACCCGGGTTTAGGTGGCCCTCCCGACCTGAGCATTTCTAGGGTGACAGTACTGTAAGTCATATACATACACACACACAGTCACATATATATTCATATATGTATGACTTATAGCTGCTGTCATATATGTATATACACATAGTCATATATATATATATTGGAGAAGGCAATGGCACCCCACTCCAGTCCTCTTGCCTGGAAAATCCCATGGACGGAGGAGCCTGGTGGGCTGCAATCCATGGGGTGGCGAAGAGTCGGACACGACTGAGTAACTTCACTTTCACTTTTCACTTACATGCACTGGAGAAGGAAATGGCAACCCACTCCAGTGTTCTTGCCTGGAGAATCCCAGGGACGGGGGAGCTGGGTGGGCTGCCGTCTATGGGGTCGCACAGAGTCGGACATGACTGAAGCGACTTAGCAGCAGCAGTCATATATATATGTATGTCATATATACGACTTACAGCTGCTGTCATATATATATACACACACACACACACACAGAGTCAGTATCTGATATATATATATATGTGTGTGTGTGTGTGTGTGTGTGTGTGTATAGGGGCTCCCAGGCACTCCTTGGAGTGTGTGTGTACGTGTGTGGGTCTTAGTGTGTCTCTGTGTATCTGTGTGCCTGATGTGTGTGCCTCTGTGTGTCTCCGGTGTTAGCTGCATCAGGTCTTAGCTCAGCATGTGAAACCTTTGGTTGTGGCATGTGGGATCTAGTTCTCTGACCGGGGATTGAACTGGGGACCCCTGCATTGGGAGCACAGAGTCTTAGCCACCAGATGCCCAGGGAGGTCCCCGCTCTAAGTCTTTAATGGGCAGCCCCCTCACTGTTACCCCAGTGGCCCCACAGACCCTCCTACCTTTACCTGGGAACGCCCCCAGGGGGAGCCCTTCTAGATTCTCTCTCCCCTTCCTGCCTTACCCCCTCCCGAGGGAACCTGCACCACTACTGTTCCGAGAGATGCCGGAATATCGGCAATGACAACTTCGTGCTACACCTGGACAACAACTGGAGGTTAGGCCAGGACCAGCAGGGGCTCCCTGGGAGTGTGTGTGTGTGTGTGTTAGTATGTCTCTGTGTATCTGTGTCCCTGATGTGCATGTGCCTGTGTGTGCCTCCTGGGTTGTCTGTATGTGTTTTTGTGTATTTGTGTTTCTGTGTGTGTGTTAGTGTGTGTTTGGAAGTGACCACAGATTTCCCTCTATGCTTCTGAGTGCTAAGAGAGCAAGGGAGGGCTGCCCCAGGGAGGGGGTGATGCTACCCAAGCTCTGAAGACATCCATGAACCACCATAGGTGAGGGTCAGACACGAACACTGCGTTTCAGGCCCAGGGAGACCCAGAGGATATCCCCTTTATCCTGAAATGTGTAACACAGATTCATTCATTTAGTCATAATATTTCCAACAATTTTTGGAAGAAATTCATTTGAGATAAAGATCATTTCATGTAACCCTTACCGCAACCCCATGAAGCACCACTGTCCCCAGAGAGGCAGCTTCGAGGGTTCTGCAGCCCCT
>NW_011494785.1:7108551-7117838 GCF_000754665.1 Bison bison bison | reverse complement strand
GCTGTGGCTGAGTGGGCTGCATTGACAGTCCCCTCCTGGTTCCCTCCTGGGCCTGAAGCTCATTTAGAGACCCTCATGGCCCTTGGTGACCTGACCTCCCTCCTCATGGTTGGGACAACTGTGATGACCCCAGGATGGGCCCTGGAGCCCCAAGGACTAAGGGGATGGAGCATGTCTAACAGCCAAAGCTGGGGTTGATTCTCTCTCCTTCTCGAGCTCTTTCCCTGCTGCCCAGGGTGTGTTGTTTTTTTTTTTTTTTCTGGCTGCACCACGCAGCATGCAAGATGTTAGTTCCCCGACAAACCATGGGGACTGAACTCGCACCTCCTGCAGTGAAAGTGCAGAGTCTTAACCCCTGAACCACCAGGGAAGTCCTCAGCCAGGCATCTTTGCCAGCCACTTCAGACCATGGTAGGAGGGGGCAGCCAGAGCCCCTGCCCCCTGAGGAGTGTTGTTATCAAGACACGAATCAAGTCAGGTGTCCCGCCAACTGTCACAAGCCTGACCCTCAGGCTCACCACGCTTCACAGCCTGGCAGGTCCCCTCAAAAGCTATGTGCAAATAACCAGTCTCATTGATAATGCACGCAAGAGGCTTGTTAGTGACAAAACATTTGAGAAGAGGAGGGATCCTCCTTCACCTCCCCTGGTCAAGCCAAGAAGCTCTTGAGAAAGGAATAACCACCCCCTGACTTCTTAGGGGTCCTCGATTCAGCCAGCACAAGGCCGGGCAGTGCCCACAGCACCGGGTCACGAATGTACAGCAGAGGGCAGGGGGACCTTGGAGGAGGTCACCTGCGTCCTCCTCCAGATGGGCCCGCAGATGGGCCCGCCGGGTGAAATGGGGAGATCAGCTTACAAAGCAGGAGCAGTGGGAGCAGAGGCATGGAGGCCTAATACCCACAGAGTATTTGAGAAAGGATCAGTGAGCTGGGGGCCCCCAGGACACCCCAGATCCCATGATTGGCTAGGAAGACTCACAGGGCGTGGCCCAGGGTCGTACTCATGGCTATTTCACAAAAGGATATGGAGCTTAACCAGCAAAGGGAGGGACTTCCCAGGTGGTCCAGTGGTTAAGACTCTGCGCTGCCAGTGCAGGGGGCGCAGGTTTGATCCCTAGTCTGGGAACTAAGATCTCATATGTCACATGGCAAAAAAAAAAATCAGCAAAGGGAAAGGGCACAAGGGCCATACTGGAGGAAACCAAGCTCAGGCCTCACAAGAGTCCCTCCCAGTGCAGTCACCCATGCTTAACGTCTTCAGCAACGAGCTATGACCACACACGTGAAGAGTCGTCAACTGGGGAAGCTTGTTAGAGACCCAAGGCTCAAGGTTTTCACTGGGGGCTGGTCATGGAGGTACCCTCTGCCTGGCATGTACCCAAATCCAGACTCCCAGAAGGAAAGCAGGGGTTCAGCCTAAACCACGCTGGCTTCACCAGCAGTTTACCCCCAGTGGCCTCTCTCGTCAAGGAGTGATGGGAACTTCCTGAAATCCACATGTCCAGTTGCCAGCCCAGGTCCAGCCTTGCAAGCAGGCCTTTGTCTCAGGCCTGCTGTGCTCCTTCTTTTCTGCATGGTTAGAATGGAGGTGGGGAGGGAGACAGCGGCTGGGTGGGGGGCAGTGGAGGCCACGTCACAGAGGGCCTTTGAGGCCGGGCTGGACTTGATAGTGGGGGTGATGGAGCCACTGACAGGTGATAAGCTGGAAGCAGGTCACAAGGCAACAGCCTGAGCTTAGGGAAGATCCTTCTGGAAGTTTTGTGGAGGCTGGGGTAGGAGTGGGTTGTAGGGGGGCGGGGGCAGAAGGTGGCTCAGGTTCCAAGGAATCTACCCTGGGAGAGAGACTGGCTGTTAGGGGTGGGGCACAGGGTTGGCAGGGACCCAGCTCTGGAGCATCTGGGCTGGGAGCTGGGGACAGGCCGGAAGAGGAAGGCTGAGAAATTGCCTGAATTACAGATAACCTCAGCCTCCTTGGGTCCTAGGGCAAAGCTGTTGAGGATTAAACACAGGAGGATGGAGTAACAGAGAAGCAGGGGGCCGGACATGAGTGCTTGGAGCACTTCAGACAGAGAACAGAACAGGGGGGCTTCGCTGGTGGTCCGGTGCTTCAGACTCCATACTCCCAATGCAAGATTCCCAGGGTTCGATCCCTGGTTGGGGAACTAGATCCCACATGCTGCAAGTAAGAGTTTGCATACCCCAACTAAAGATCCCACATGCCACAACTACGGAGCCCGAGCTCAACACCAAAGACCCCAAGTGCTGCAGCTAAGACCCGCGGTGGCCAAAAAATTTAAAATAAATAAATAAATACCCCGACTGAGCCGCAGGCACTGTGCTGGGTGTGGAGGCAGATAACTCACTCTCCCACACGTCCTGGGGGCTGGGAAGGTTCTGGCAGGGTGATCAGAGCAAAGATGGGGCAGCCGTGGCCAGTGGGAGGGATGAGGCCTGGGTGGGCTCTGGAAAGGACCCCAGAGGCAGTTCGTTCAACCCCTGGGTGGGCAGACTGAGGCTTGCCCGAGGTCACTTCACTCCCAAGTGGTAGCCCACGTCTACCATCCGTGTTTTGCACACACACAGGCATGCACATAGGCACACACACACCCCAGCTGCTAAAGGCAAGTCCGGTCTTGGACCAGTGGGGTGGAGGGGCAGACCCAGGCCATCCCCTGTTGATCCTGTCCTCCCCTCCCGCCTCATTCTTCAGGATCAAGAAGACAATCTTCTTGAGCCCACGGCTCCTGACCACCAGCTCCTACCACCCGAGGGATGGCACCTGAGAGCCTGTGAGCATCTGGAGGCCCTGGGCTGGCGGGTGCAGCCACGCTGGTATGATGCCCAGGGGAATGGGTTGGGGGCCCTCAAAGGTGTTGGTGGAGGAGCTTGCCAGACAGTAGGCCTGAGCCTGGCAGGTGACCACGTTTAATCTCCAGCCCTGTCTCGCTCCACCTCTGTGGTACCAAAGCGGGTCACCCAAGATTCCTCATACACAGAGGGCTTTGGCTCTCAGAAAGCAGAGCCTTCAGGAAACGGGCGGTGTGGAAGGTGGTGGGCACAGGAGGAGGATTGAATGAACTGGGGCCCCCAGATTGAAACGCCCTCAGCCGTGACCCAGGCCCACCTGTCCTGCACCCTCTCTGGGACCGCACTGAGCGCCGTGCGATGGAGCATTCCTCCCCAGGCGGGCTGCATTGCTGATGACCGGGTGCGGGGTGACGAGGCCCCTCTGAGGTCGGTCCTGTGTGGGAGAGGCAGGCCGACCACACCGACAATAACACGGAGGCAAAGCCTGGCTGCCTCGTGAGTCCTCGTGCAGCCCCTTGTCCCCAGGCCTTGGAGAGTGGGGAAGGGTGGCAAAGACATTCCCTTAGCGCAGGTGGGAAAGCTAAGGCTGGGGAGCGGAGGAGGGGGCTGGGCAAGTGATGGGGTTTGGCTGGGGTTGTGCTTAGGACATCTCAGGTTAGCCCAGGGGACAAGAGTGAAGGATCCAGGGACTGTGCAGTGGGCTAATCGATCCTGCGATGTCCCCACCAGCTGGGTGCTCTCCCTGCTGTCCCCTGGCTACTCCTCCTGCCCTTCCGGTCACTGTCTCTGCAGCCTCTCTGACTTCCCAAATCTGGGTGAGGAGTCACAGGCAGACACTGACACACAGCAGGTACGATGTCAGGGTCTGCCGCACTTACAGGGCCACGGAAACGCTTTGATTCTTTCGATCAATTAGAAGAGGGGACTAACATTTTAAGGAGAAAAAAGAAAAAAAAAAAAAAAGAAGTGGGAGAAATGGATATAACCCAGCCTGGATTCTATCCTTTTTTTTTTTTTCTGGAAGAAGGTACCCATGAAAGTCATACTGAGGCCCTGGTCATGGGGGGCCCTTAGAGGCCCGTGTGCCTCCCAGGGCCTCACTGTGGGGATGCTCGCTCAATTGCCTCCTCCAGCAAGGATCACGTCTTACTGTCAGAGCAGGCTCACAGTAGGCACTGGGTGAATAAAGACAAGCTTGTAAACAGAAAAGTGGTTTACATTGACTGAACTCTTGCCCTGTGCCAGACACTGTGCTCAGCTCCTGTGAGGCAGACACATTACTATCATGCCCATTTTACAGATGAGCACGTGGAGGCTGAGAAAGGCAGCATGACTGGCCAGAGCTGTTCACTAGGAAAGCCCGAGTGTCGAGCCTGCACCACGGCCCCAGCCACATCCCCACGGGAGGTGGAGCAGCTGGTGGATGTGTCGTTTCCAGGAAGGACAACCTCACATAGACATCAGGCAAGCCCCTGATGTCAGCCTGTGAGTCCTGACCCATGGGCCAGTGCTCTTGAAGGCCCCAGTGCCGCCCTGACCTTCCTCCAGACCGCACAGCCCATAACCAGATGCTGTTCCAGGGGAACCGGGGGGCGATAAATGATGACTGCAGCTCACAGTCACTGAAGGCCAGGCACCAGCCCATCCAATCTTCATGGCATCCCTGAGGGCCATAGGGGACTCTTATTCCCGTTCTAGAATCCAGCCTGAGAAGTACGCAGAGAGAGGGAGGTGGGATCCATTGCTTCTGCCTTGGGAACTTGGAGGCAGAGAAGCAAGCCTTCATGAGACTAGAGACCCGTGAGCCCCTCCGTGAAAGATTAGAATTTCATCGGGCATTCCAGGCCCAGGCACAGCCTGAGCAAAGGTGTGGGAGTGCGAGGGGCCCCAGGGTGAGGTTGTGGAGGGCTCCGCTTGGACTGCAAGCCAGGCCACAGGAGGTTTCCAGCTGCTGCCTTCGGAGGCCATGCAGGGGAGTGGGCTGTTTGAAGATTGGGGAGGTGCGGTCAGGCAGGTACTTGGTGCACTTTATTGGGCATTCATGAGGAGTGGGGCACTATAACAGGCGTGGGGGAACAGCAATGACTCACTAGACCTGCCTGGGAGAGTCCCTCTTGGTGGGGGACCCACAGTCTGTCCCTGGCGCCCCGCTGGTTCCAATAACCTGGATCCATCATCTTTCCCTCCTCGGACTGGACTTGTCCTTCCATAAAACAGGCTTAACTGCACCTGCCACCTGGTGACGGAGCTCTTTGAGCTCCTTGGATAAAAGATCCTGTAAATACAGAACCCGGTCATCAGACTGGGTGGAGTGGAGTAGGGAGCCCACATCAGATCCTCAGGAGACAGAGAAACAGCCCCTGGGGGTGCTGAGGGGGCACCAAGATCCTCTGAGGTTACCACCTCTTGATGGTTGTCAAACGTGTTCCTACAGTCAGCAAGCCTGACATTAAAGTCCCCTGCCCAGCCCCCGCCCCTACTGAGGCTACTCTGCCTGTGATGCTTAAATGACAGACGCCACCACCTTGGCAGCTGATGGGTGTGATGGCCAGGAGGAAGGTATAGAGGAGCCTTGGCTGCAGGGAGGTGGCTGAAGTGTGTGAATCTGACACAAGCGTAGGAGCGCCGACCAGGACCCGTCCTGGCACAAGGGTCAGGAGGCAGACAGGGAGAGGGCTCATCCAGCCATCACGTGGGGGTATAAGGGGGAAGCCAGGCTTCTGGAAGCACAGAAAAGCTACCTGATTTGACTTTGCAAGCAAGCAAGCTCAGTTGCGTCTGACTCTTTGTGACCCTATGGGCTGTAAGCCCAGCCCACCCCTCTGTCCATGGGATTCTCCAGGTGAGAATACTAGAGTAGGTTGCCATTTCTTCCTCCAGGGGATCTTCCTGACCCAGGGATCAAACCTGAGTCTCCTGCCTCTCCTGCATTGCAGGTGGATTCTTTACCGCTGAGCTACCAGGGAAGCCCAATTTGACTCTGAGTCCAGTATCAACCCTTCTCCCTTCATCTCCCAAAGACCATCATGGCAGAAGCCCTTTATGCTGAAGCAGCGCCTCTCCTCGCCCTGACCTCACACCTGAGGAAACAGGGGCCAGGGAACCTTGGTGATTTGTCCTGGGTCACACAGCCAGACATGACAGACAGGACAGTTATTTGCATTTTACAAACAAGAGGTGAAGTGGCTCACAGAGCAGACACAGAGCAGGCAAGCGGTGCACCCAGCCTAGACCCAGGGCTGTAGATCGAGCCTACCTGCTGTCTTTGGCCAGAGCCTAGTCCAATGAAGAGTTTCTCTGGTAGCTCCGATGGTAAGGAATCTGCCTGCAATGTAGGAGACCCGGGTTTGATCCTGGGTTGGGAAGATCCCCTGGAGAAGGGGATCCTCTGTCAGGCAGAGGCAGGGGTCGGGGCCCTTCTCACTGAGCTATTCCTCAGTCTCTCCAGCACAGAGCCAACTTCCCCATTCGCCCAGGACACAGGGCCCTTCAGGGGCCCACAGAAATGTTTTCATTTCTTTTAAAACCAGAAGAAAATTGAGTATAATAATAATGAATACTTACTAATGCATCAAGTCTAGATTACAGTCATCTTTCTACCCATGTGGTTGTAAAATATAACTTTTTTTTTTTTAATGAAGGAAGGGGCCACTGAAGCAGAAGTGGCTGGCAATGGAGAAAGCCACCACGTGGCCGCATGGTAGCAGCCACATTTGTCAGCCACCAAGAACCTGTTCCAGCAGGGGCAAAGCCGGCCACTTCCACCCTGCCACTGTTTGTGAAATGATGATAGAGAAAGGAGGAACAAGAAGAGAGCCGTGAAAAAGAGAGAAGGGTGTTGGGAGAAGACTGGACAAATGAGTGGCAGCCAGACAGAGGGGAGTCTGGAAGGGCAGAGCATTGCTGAAGGAGAAGAGGGCAGAGAGGCAGGGGCAGCAGAAACGGGGAGACAGGGCTGTGTGTGACTGCCCAGTCTGAACAGATCCCATCAGAGAGGACGGTCAGGACCAAGGGAGGAGCCTGGCACAACCATGGGGGCCTTGAATGACAAGCCCAGGGGTTTTCCAGGGGCCCTTATTACATTTCTGTTCCTGCCGTAGCAAACGACCACAAATTCGGTGACTTAAAGCAATAGAGATTTGCCCTCTCATAGTTGAGAAAACTGGAAGTCCAAAATCAAAATTACTGGACCACAGTGGCTAAGACTTCGTTCGTGCTCCCCAAGCAGGGGGCCTGGGTCCGATCTGTGGTCAGGGAAATATTAATAGATCGCATACGCTGCAACTAACAGTTTGCATGCTGCAACTAAAGATCCACATGTCGCAGTGAAGGTCGAGACTCTGAGTGCCGCAACTAGGCCTGGCTCAGCCAAATAAATTAATTAATTAAAAAAAAAAATCACTGGACGAAAGTCATGATCAGTAGGGCCTTGTTCCCGTTGGAGGCTCGAGGAGCGATTCCGTCCCTGGCTTCTCCTGGCGTCTGGTGTCTGCCAGCATTCCTTGTCTTGTAGCCACACACTCCGATTTCTGCTTCCATGGCCGCACCGCCCTCTCCTCTTCTCCTCTGCCTCTCTCTTCAAAGGACACTGGTGATTGCATTTAGGATTCACCTTGATAATCCAGGATAATCTCCCCATCTCAAAATCCTTCCATTTAATTGCATCTGCAAAGACTAACCATGTGCGGTAACATTCACAGGAGCTAAGGATTAGAACCTAATATCTTTGGGGCCCATGGTTCACCTACTACAGGCCTATAGAGTCAACATAGTTTAGTCAGGGCTGCCTCTAGCCAGCCTGTGGGCATGGCCCTCTCCTGTGGCCAGTGGACGGCACGTGGCCTCTCGCTTTATAAACCAGCATATCCTGGGAAGGGAGTCCTTCTCCCAGGATCCCTGGAGAGAAGTGAAGCAGGGTGTGCAATGGAGGTGGCAGGATATGGAAACTCCAGCACCTTGGGGAGGACAAGGTGTCAAGAGAGGGCCCTCTCCCCTATTGGATGCTGACTCTAAATCTGATTTGAATTCTCATTTAACTCATCCCATGTTCACCAGATACTCAGACCAGAGCCAGCCCTTGTCTTCAGGAAGCTCGAAGTCTTAACCCCAGAAGCAAGCACTGTGGTCTTCAATGGGCTGTTAGTGCAGGTGTGGAGACCCAGGGATGGGCCGGGGTGGGGGGGTTCATCTTTGCCTGGAACCGGCTGAGCACAAGGGTTTCACATGTCCTCAGTCCTCTGCCCCCAGCATCTTCCTGTCCGGATTTCGTCACTTTGAGTCTCTTCCTCTTGGCACTTTAAAAGTGAAATAACACCATTTCACCTTCTCTTAGCACAGGAAGTGCTTCTCCCAAGTGGGGCCCTTTCTGTGCCTGTACAGCTGGCTCGTGGGGAACCAGGGCCCTGGACCCTTGGAGTCAGGCAGTGTATTTATTATTCACTCAGTATATATCAAGCGCTTATTCCACAAGCAGATCTGAGTAAGGCATAGGAATAGATAGCCAGTCTTGCCTTCTCAGCACCAACTGGGGCAAGTGTCCTCCTTAAAGTGGGGGAAAAAAAAAAAAAGCTTCTGCCATGAAATTTCAGAGAATCTTCTAATCTCAATTTTGCCTTTTTCAAGCTGTGTGACTTTAAGCAAATCACTTAAAAACTCTACAAACCTGTTTCCAGACATGCTTTTTTTTTTTTTTTTAAGTGTTGTACCTAAGCGAACAATTACGCATAAGCATCCAACAATCATTTTTTTAGGGGAGGGGCGGTCCCCTAAGGGCTAACTACGTGCTACCCCTCCAGGTAGGCCCTAGGCCATCAGGGGTCGTCCTGTCCCCTGCTCCCCACTTCCTCGTGCCCTCTTCAATGCCTTTAAGGTCCTGGCACCCCGGCCCTATGTAGTCAGCTTGCGGAGCACTGGGACGCAGAAGATCGCGGGTGGGGTGAGGCGCGCGAGGCGGCGCTAGGAGAGGTCTCAGGTATTTTCAGCCACCAGACCCAGAGTCAAGTGCGCAGTCAGGCCGGCTTCAGCCAAGTACCCAAGCAGGGAGGGATCGCAGCCCCCTCACCCGCGCCTCCCACGCGCGGATTCTGGTCTGGTTCTGCCCCGCCCGCTGGGCCCACGCGGCGGGCGGGGCGAGCCGGGAGCCTTTGTGTTCAAACCGCCCAATGGGCGGTGGCAGTGGGCGGTGACGCGGGCGGAGTCTGGCCAATGGGTTGCGGCCTGTCAGCGTTGACTGACAGGCGCACACATACACACTCGGCCACGCGCGCGCCGTCCGGCCCCACTCGCGCAGCGCAGTTCAGCGCGGGCCGCATTGTCCGCCTGCCAGCCCTCCTGCCTCTTCTCCCCGCGCCCCCGGGGCCCCCGAGCCGCCCGCCGCTCCCCGGACTCCGACACGGTAAGGGGGGGCGGCGCGGCGGGCCTCGGAAGCCCCTGGCCTTGTACGGAGCAGCGGCGGAGGCAGGTAACAGCCGGCCGTGGG
>NW_011494785.1:7102797-7108284 GCF_000754665.1 Bison bison bison | reverse complement strand
GGCCGCCCCACTGGTCGGCCCAAAGGGCGGATGTCTCCGGGCGGGACTTCCCCGGGCCGAACCTCCCCAGGAGGAGGGAAGCGGAGACCCGGCTGTCCAAACCGGCCCAGGCCGGTGCCTGCGTTTTCGTGCCAGTTCGGCAGTTTCTAGGGACTGGCAGTTCTCTGCTTCTTCCGCCGCCTGTCAGAACTCTGGTAATAGGGAGGAGGCCCATTTTGTTCAGTTCTAAAAAAAAAAATAAAAAGGCAAACAAATAGGGGGCGGGAGTGTTACTTAGAGCAGAGAGGCAGGGACAGGCGCGTGGTTGGTAAAAAAAAAAAAAAAAAGAGAGAGAGAGAGAGAGAAAGAAAAATCTCCCGCAGGTTCAGCCAGTAGGGCATGAAGGGAGAAGAGAGTTAGCACCTGGAGCGGTTTGCCCATCCCACGAGGGAATGCGGTGTGAAAACGTCAGGCGGAGGTTGCCAAGATCTAGGTTAAGTCCGAAGAGTGGCTGGATACTGCCATATAAGTTTGTGATGAGGGCGGGAAAGGTGAAGTTGAAAAAAGGATGTGGTCAGCTCAAAAGTGGGGAGGGATGTTTTATTCGAGGATGGTGTGTTGCCGGGGCGGTGTCTTCTGATATGCAAAAGATTTGAGCTCCTAGACGCTCACCTCTTGTTTTGTTTTGGAGGACAGAGCCTTGACCTTTTTCATCTTGTGAAACCCAGGCTCAGTTTTGTGTTAGCAGTTATAAACTGTTTTGTGATAGCAGAACCCTAGGAGAAAGATGAAAAGGCACCCATCTGGGAGGGTGTGCACTGCTGATGGTTTTCAGCAACCCCTCCCCCAGCCCCAACACACACACACCTCTCCATCTACATATTTCTTTATATTCTTGCCAACGGCAGCCTGAGTTCTGCATAAACATTTTGCTTTGTTCCTGCCCCAGGGCAAAAGCTTCATCAACTTTATCAGGGCAGGGTTAAGAGGAGGAGCCTGTGCCTGTGTGGGCATCTGGAGCTTTCAGGTAGGGAGGGTAGTAGTGGGGGTGGAATTACTTTATAAGGAGTTGAATATAGACAAGGACCCAGGCCAACTTCCTGCTGTGGCTACTACCAGTTGGTCCCTTTACCAACCTCGGCCTAAACCAGGGATGATGCCAGGTGAGCATCCTACCTGTGAGGACACCAATAAGTCCCAAGACATGAGACTGCTTATGTTCCAGAAGAGAACTTTGTAGAATTCTCTAGCCAGACCAACTAGATCTCCCGGTTTCCATAGTGAGTTGGGATGTGTTAGAGCCTATGGCCACCTCACAACCCAGAGAAGTAGTAATTTAAGTATCAACCAGGAGGGGCTTCCATGGTGGCTCAGTGGTGAAGCATCCACCTGCCAAGGCAGGAGACATGGGTTATATCCCTGATCCAGGAAGATTCCACATGCCAGAGCAGCTAAGCCCATGCACCAGCCCTCTGCAACAAGAGAAGCCACTGCAATGAGAAGCCTGCGCGGCTGCAGCAACAGAGACTGAGCACAGCTTAAAAAAAAGTATCAACCAGGAATATTAGAAGTGATAACAAGTCACAAGTACTACTAGGGCCAAAGTGTAACAGTGACTTTGTAACACAGGCCAACAAAGGCACCATGTTTGGAGTGCTCACACGGTTTATCAGAGATTCTGAATTTGGGTTTCTAGAGCTGAAAGGTTTATTAATCCCCCTGTGTTGTAGAATGCCGCCTTTTGCCAGGTTTTTTCACCTTGGCCTCGTCCCAGAGCCTTGGTTTCCACCCACTGTGGTGACTGGTCTGGCTGGTAGAGGCTGACAGTAATCTCACACAGCTGCTCCACCGGCCTGTTTTGTTAGTTTGTTAACCAATATTTGTAATGTAACAGCTCTGTCCACAGCCTGTTCTGAACATAATTTTTTTTTTTTAAAGTCACTCAGTCGGTTGGACTCTTTGCAACCGCGTGAACTATACAGTCCATGGAATTCTCCAGGCCAGAACACTGGAGTGGGTAGCCTTTCCCTTCTCCAGGGGATCGTCCCAACCCAGGGGTCGAACCAGGTCTCCTGCATTGCGGGCGGATTCTTTACCAGCTGAGCCACCAGGGAAGCCCAAGAATACTGGAGTAGGTGCCTATCCCTTCTCTAGCAGATTTTCCCGACCCAGGAATCGAACCAGGGTCTCCTGCACTGCAGGCGGATTCTTTACCAACTGAGCTATCAGGGAAGCCCTCTGAACATAATGGGGGCTATGTAAGACTCTCGTTGGGGACACAGCAACACCTTTCTGAAACAACTTGAAAACTTCCTGGTGGAATGGAAATATCCAGGCCCCAGCGCAGCACACCCTCTGCCTCTGTCACTTACAGCCTGGGTTACTGATCTATGGGCAGGTTACTGATCCTCTGAGTGCCCCCGGGTTCCCCACTGTACAGTGGGAGCGGTGATACCTCCCTTGATCATAAGGATCAGAGATGAGTATGTCAGGAGCCCCGTACCCAGGAGGCATTTAACCGAGTATTTTATCACCACCGTCGGCATCATATCAAGAGGCACTGATGTTGCAGGCCAGTAATCACTAATAGGCTAGGCACGCAGGCTCCAGCAGAATGTAAGCGGGGGTTACTGTGGAAAGGTTTTCTGGAGTCAGAGTTTGACTGGGGCTCTGAATCAATGGATACAGCTACAAAGAAAGAAATGCATGTCCCACTTAAGGGAAACAAGCTAGAACAAGAGCGGGCACAGCTTTAGGACTGGGCAGCCCGGTAAGAGGCTGGACTGGAGAGTCTGCAGGGCAGCGGTGACGAGCGGTGTTTATTTAGCACCTGTAGCTACCTAGCTACGAGCTCCGCCTCGTGTCAGAAGTTGCAGAAGGCCCAATTCTGGATCTCGGAGCTCAGCATCCAATAATCTGAAAGTTTGGAAATCCTATGAACCTGTTTTGAAAGAGGCTGGCAGAGTGCAGAGGGCTGCAGGTGGGCGGGGCGGGGATGCTTAATCAACGCCGGGTCTCGCCCACATGTCAAGCTCTTTGGTTGAATGCAGAGGGGTGTGTGTTTGCTGGGAGGCTGTGTCTTGTCTTTCCTCCCTGCCCCTGCCACGCCGGCCCCTGGAAGCCTCACCTGGCCGCCTTTCTCTCCCCAGACTCCCTTCAGGGGAAGGGTCCCCCCGCCCACCTCATCATGTCTCGGCGAAGCCAGCGCCTAACGCGCTACTCCTCCCAGGGTGACGATGATGGCGGCAGCAGCAGCAGCGGAGGGAGCTCAGTGATGGGGAGTCAGAGCACCCTGTTTAAGGACAGCCCTCTCAGGTAGGGGCTCACCTCCACCCCCAGCCCGCATGGGTCCCCCGACCCACCGAGCAGATGTCTTGGGCCCTTCACCGTGCTGCCTCTTGCCGTTGTGACTTCCGTGGGCAGAGACCAGACCTTGCCCATGTCCGGTCAGCCACACCTCCGAGGGTGCCAGGGCCCAGTGCTGTTTCTTCTCTCTAAGCTGGGCTGTTTTATATTCAGGGAACAGGAAGTGAGGAGAGGCAGTTTCAAGCATAAGCCAGGCCGGAAACCCCAAAACCAAGTGCTGGGCTCACAGGAACCCCTTCTGCTGTGTATGGCTGTGCCAGACCCATAGCCGCTTGCCTCACCATCCATCCGTCTGTAGGGCCTCAGTAAGGCCAGCGAAGCAGCTGAGGACATGAACAAGTTCAAGGGCACCTGGGACGTGAGCTAAGGCAGGCGTCCCTCCCTCACATCCTGCCCCCTGGCAGGCGCAAGGCCCAGATGACAGCCCCCCGAGGAGGCTTTGAGTAGCTCTCCGAGGCCAGGTCGGCTTTGTCTGGGTTTTCAGTGGGTGGCAGAAACGACTAATCCATCAGGAAGCATGAAAGAACACTGGGGCTTTGAAGTTCGAGACCTGGATTTGAATCCTGACTCCCTCACTGATCTTACCTAACTGCTTGTGAGATTTAGAGATAATGGGAACACGGAAAGTACCTGCTTTGCGTGGCAGTCAGCAGATGGGGGTTGTTAGTTGCTTAGCAACACAGCTACCCACCCGACCCCCACCTCCCCACGCCACTCACCATAGGAGGGCAGAGCATTCCAGGCCGGCTCACCTGCCTGCTCTGGCCTCTCCCCTCCTGGCTGACCTCCCACAGGACCTTGAAGAAGAAAACCAACAACTCGAAGCGCCTCTCCCCAGCGCCACAGCTAGGCCCCTCCTCGGACACACACACCTCCTACTACAGCGAGTCCGTGGTCAGGGAGTCCTACATCGGCAGCCCTCGGGCCGCTTCCATCGCCGCCTCCCTCACCAGGCACTCCCTCCTCGACGACCCCTACTGGAGTGAGTATCCGCAACCCTCCTCCGGGGCCTTGGCTTCCTTTGGAAATTTATGGTTCAAAATCTACCCCCACCCCCCGCAGGGCGTTCCCTAACCACTGCTGGGCCAGAAGAGGGGTGCCCCACCTTTGGAAATCCTGGGGAGAGCAGCCAGGTGTCTTAACTCCCAGGTCCTTTCAGATGATGAAGTAGCCACGTGTCTGCTCCAGACTTAGGAGACAGGGGTGGGTCCTGGTTCACCCATCCTTGGACTCAAGGGAGCTCAGGAGGGGCTCAGAGTAGATTCCATCTGCCCATCAGAGATGCTCATCAGGGTGTCCCCAAGCACACCACCTCCCTCCTTGGAGCATCTGCCCCAGGAGAACCCCGAGTTCTTCCCTCCGCAGGTGAGGACCTGCGGGTGAGGAGGAGGAGAGGCACAGGCGGCACCGACAGCAGCAAGCCCAACGGGCTCCCGGAGAACAAGCTCTCCGAGGACTTCCTCGGGTCCTCCTCGGGCTACTCCTCCGAGGATGACTACGTAGGTAGGCGACGTCCTCCTTCCCCAGGCTCGGGGAGATGCTCCGCCAGGTTCCCGGGCCTATGGGAAGCCGGGGAGGGTGCCCTGACAGCTTGGGAGAGCACCCATGTCTGGCTGGAGGTCGCTGCTGGGCCACCATGGTACCCGAGCCAGGCTGGGGGTGGTTCTGGACATGCTGGGCTCCGATGGCCAGGCTCCACGAGGCCCTGAGCAGCCTGTGGCCAGTCCCCTTGTTTTGATGTTTCCAGCAAGTGTTTAGCGTGAGCCTTCACACACAGGAGGTGCTTGATTCCTTAGTCCAGTTCTGAGTGGCTTGAGGGACTGCTGGGAAGCAGAGGGAAGCAGACAGGAGTTCGAGGGAAATAGAACGCTGGGAGCCAAGCACGTCACTCCAACAGCATTTACTGACCTGCTGCCTGCCAGCCTGAGTCAGCTGGGGACATGAAGGAGAGTGACACATGGTCTCAGCTCACAGGCCAGAGGAGCAGACAGTGACCGTCTTCCATATTCCAGAGCTCTTAAGGAGGAGGACAGTGGTTAGGACTCTGTGCTTCCACCGCAGTGGGTGTGGGTTCCACCCCTGGTTGGGGAAGTTAAGATCCCACATGCCACGTGGTGCAGCCAAAAAAAAAAAAAACAGAGT
>NW_011494785.1:7102290-7102697 GCF_000754665.1 Bison bison bison | reverse complement strand
AACAGTTAAAAAAAAATGAAAGCATGAAGACAACTGAGCTGTTCCCTCTCCCCCCACCACCCCGCAGGCTACTCGGAGACAGACCACCGGGGTTCAGGGTCACGGCTACGGAATGCTGTCTCCCGGGCGGGCTCTCTGCTCTGGATGGTGGTCACCTCTCCAGGTGGGTGCGGACTGCTCTGTGCACGATCGTCCGTTTTCTCCGGCAGTTACTTTCGCCCATCTTTCTGTGGTTGGGCATCCAACTCCGTTACAGAGACTGTAGCGCCACTGGGAGAAGCTTGTTCCAGAATAATCGCTGGGAGCCGAGAGCCACAGGAACACCCTTGCTTGGAAGCGGGATGGAGGGCGTTGGCAGCACGGGCGGGTGGTGGGTGGGATGATGGGAACTGGGAGGCGTGGGACAG
>NW_011494785.1:7092973-7102190 GCF_000754665.1 Bison bison bison | reverse complement strand
GTGCACTGGCTGTCAGGGTTGGGGTCAGGGCAGGGAGGGCCTCGGGGAGAGACCCGCAAGCCGATGGTTCAGGGTGGCACTTGGGCTCCATGGGCCCTCTTCCAGGCCGGCTCTTCGGGCTCCTCTACTGGTGGATCGGCACCACCTGGTACCGCTTGACCACAGCTGCCTCCCTCCTTGACGTCTTCGTTTTAACCAGGTGAGCGAAACTGACAAGGAATCAGAAGGCCCTGGGCAGGGGGGTGGCCAGTAAAGCATCTAAACCTGTACGCAACCATTTCTCTGAAGGGTTTTTCCCCAGTATTTGCTGCTTGTATTAGAGAGCGTGGAGTGGACGCCCAGAGCTCGGCTCTGCCTGACAGAGGGTGGGACGCAGGGTCAGGTTTTGCTCCTTGAATTGGTAGCTCATCAGGGAGCGTTCCAGAACACGGGTTCTTGTTTCTTCTCGGGTACTTCCTGCTAAGCACCAGCCGAGCCACTTTGGAGTCTCAGACAAGCTCGGCCTTACTCTCACGGGCCAGGCCTTAGGCTCTAGCCGGCAAGTTGTGTTTCCCGGCATCGAGGGCGTGGTACTCTTGGCCCCCAGGGTTTCCCATGTTGCATTCAGAAGCCACGAACAGGTGCGGCCTGAGGATGCTGTGGGTCTGTTCCCCAAGTCCCTGACCCAGTAGAGCCAGATTTGGGGAGCTGGTCCTTGGGCAAAGGAAGGAACACTGAACCAGGAGGTTAGGGTCCCTCTGGCCCTAAACCTGGTTGGAGTGGGCAGCCAACTATGCTGAAAAGACGAGCAAGGATGAATTCATGTCACCAAAAAAGGCTCCTCATTTTTCTAAAAGAAACATTGTCTGTTTAAGGAATTAACTTTTTTTTTCTTCTATATTTGCTTGCCTATAAGACCTCTATGTATAAGAGTTTTAGGTTATTCAAGGACCCCAGGATTTATTTTTAATAACATCAATACAATTCAGAGTCAGAACTGTCCCCATCACTCCAAGCTCTGCAGGTAAAGCTCTCAGCATCCAGTCTGGCCCTGGCAAGATGCGAGGCTTGAGGGTGTCCCCTCCAACTGTAGCTCAGCACTCTAGGGACTCCCTGAGGGCACCCAGAGGCCCTGGAGTCCTCTTGACCCCTCCGCCCACCCTCTCTCCCCTCCTGTGGTCCAGACGCTTCTCATCCCTGAAGACGTTCCTGTGGTTCCTCTTGCTGCTGCTGCTTCTGACCGGCCTGACCTATGGTGAGTCGCCCACTGTCACTGGGAAGGGAGGACTGTCCTTGTGGAGCTGGGGCTGGTGAGCCAGAGGGGCAGGCAGAGCGTGCGCCGAGGGTGGCACTGAGCAGAAATGTGAAAACTGGAGGGACACTGAAAAGCTACAGTAAGCGGAAAGACAAGGCAGGGTCGGATCAAGCCTGGGCAACATCCTGTCTGGCTGTCCTGGGCCCTCTGGTGATCAGCGGATGGAAGGGGCAATGCCCCAACCTGCCGATCTTGTGGGTTTGGGTGTCTCTGTTGGACTGCCTGGCATGTCTAGAGCATCCTTGGAAGCCACGGGGCCAGAAGATGCCCCGTTACAGGAGTGCTGGGGTGAAAGGCAGGGACTCTGAGACTGTCATTGCACTCACTTTCCCTCCATTCCAAATCAGGGTGTAGCGTGGGTAAGTGAGTTATTACTCCAGTAAGGCTTCAGCTGTCTTTAAGATCAAAACAGTGAAGTAGGAAAGAGAAGTAAGGGCACTTTTTTGCACCAAGATACTAAATTACATTTCATTTGCAAGATGTTCCACGTTGTCCTGATCTCTATCATTGAACTTTCACAATTTTTTACAGTTTTAATCGTAACACTTTACTATGAGCGTCCCCTGTGGCCCCAGGCTCAAAGTTACCAATTTATAACTAAAGACCATGCTTTATTATTATTTTTTAGATTATTATTATTTTTTTTATTATTATTTTGTTTTTTTTAGCATCTACTGAAGTTGTATTTCTTTAATTTATACCAAAGTAGGACATCTTTTGGAGAAGGCAATGGCACCCCACTCCAGTACTCTTGCCTGGAAAATCCCATGGATGGAGGAGCCTGGTAGGCTGCAGTCCATGGGGTCGCTAGGAGTTGGACACAACTGAGCGACTTCACTTTCACTTTTCACTTTCATGCATTGTTAGAAGGAAATGGCAACCCACTCCAGTGTTCTTGCCTGGAGAATCCCAGGGACAGGGGAGCCTGGTGGGCTGCCATCTCTGGGGTCGCACAGAGTCGGACATGACTGAAGCGACTTAGCAGCAGCAGCAGGACATCTTTCCAAGTGTTGATTCCCTTGCTTTCATAAGAACAGCTTGTTCCTATTCAGTGGAAACTGGGTCTCACTCTTAAAACAATTTTAATGACTTTATGATCATACAGCGTTATGTTCAGGAAGCACATTCCCTCGTGTTATCTCCGTTTGTTTCACCATCCCCTCATGGGGTTGGTGGAGCCAAGGTCATCACAGCCTCATGAGGAGATGCACATAGAAAGTCTGAAAGGCAGAGGGATGGAGTGACCAGCTCAGGGAGGGCAGTAAGCAAAGGCCTGTCCAGAGGGTCTGACTTAAAGCCCTGTGGTCACATGCTTCCCATTGCACCTGCTCGAGGCCAACAGTTGTGTGGCAAGCGTGGCATCTTACCAGGCTGGAGGCCCCACCGCCAGTATGACTTCTCCAGGCACTGTCACCGCCATGCATACTTGTACACTCACACACATGCACACGCATAGCTCAGGAGTAAAAACAGGCGGCTCCTAAAGCAATATGTCTGTGTGTGGCAGCCTTGTGCTCTCTTCTGGGGCCACAGGCAGCCTCTCTGAGCAGGTGGATTCTGTTCCAGTGATGGCTCAACTGTGGCCAACCATTAGAGTCACCTGGGGAGCTTTTAAAACTCATTGCAGGGGGATCCGCCCAGGCCAGCAAGCTCACTCCCTGCCAGGTGGGGCCAGACGCTGTTGGAGAAGCTCCCTAGGTGATTCTGCTGTACAGTCTGAACTGAGAAGCACCTCAGGGCCTCTGGGTTCCATCCCTGGACAGTCCTCAGCTTCCAGTGATTTCCTGCAGGCTTTACCGTCTATGGAAAGATGAGGATTCCTGAGGGGATGTGAGAATGCTTATACTCTGTGATCATCAGGTGGAGGTTGCTGCCTCAGTGGGGGAACCTCCATCCCTCGTACCACCTTCGACAGGAGCGAGGCTCCCATGAGTGAGATAGGCTAGTGACGAGCGCTACTTGTGAATCTGCCGTGCTCCCTGGCGTGTGCCTCCTCGCTGGGCCCCGGCCCCAGTAACTAACCTCTCCTCTGTGTGCAGGAGCCTGGTACTTCTATCCCTTTGGGCTGCAGACGCTCCACCCCGCTGTGGTCTCCTGGTGGGCCTCGAAGGGGAGCATTGGGCAGCGTGAGGTGTGGGAGTCCAGAGACTCATCCCCACATTTCCAGGTGAGCATCTTAGGGTCGCAGCACCCGCCTCCTCCCCACCACTCTCGGCCTGCATTTGCCATCACATTCCTTGCCCTCATTCCTCCCACTCCCAGCGGATGAGATGCTGCCTGTCTCCTAGGACACCTTCCTTTCTCTACTGTTTGTGGTGCAGGGGCTGGGGGGAAGTTTTGCCTGCACTTAAATGTGACTCAGACCTGTCCTAAAGTTAGTTTGCATCCTAAGAAGCATAGAAAACAGAAGGAAAAGAAATCAGACAAATTGCTTTCTTCCTTTTTAATACAGTATCACAAATATTTACTGAGTACCTTCTGGGAGTCAGGTGATATCCTGGTCTGTTACCTACTACCACCAAAATCAGTGCCTTAAGATTACCAGCACTGGAGGGTCACCTGCAGCAGTCCAGTGGTTAAGACTCTGCGCTTCCACTGCAGGGGACATGGGGTTGATCCCTGGTCAGGGGATTAAGAGCCCGCAAGCGGCAGTATGGCCAAAAAGAAAAGTGCCAGCACTGGACTATCTTGTGAATCCACAGGTCCTCTAGGTAGCTTTTCTGGTCTGAGCGAGGGCAGCTGATCTTCGCTAGGCCCCCTCGACTAGAGCATCCATGGTGGACTGGTGCGTCAGCAGGGGTGGCTGGTCTAGGCCTGGCCTGGCCGGGCTGTACCTTTGATGTCCGGCCAGCTAGCCTGGGCTTGCTCTCACAGCAACCGGGCAGGGTTCCAGGAGGGTGGAGTCAGGCCAGACTTCAAGGACTGTTCACTTCTGCTACATTCTGTTGGCCAGATTCATGGAGGGGGAAAGAAACTCCCCCTCTCATGGGAGCACCTGGGAAGCCACTTGCAGGGGGTGCAGGTGTGGGGAGGAGGGCAGGCAGTGGTCATTTTCTGCATCCTGCCAGAGACCAAAGATGGATCAGGCCCAGGCCATGCCCTCAAGACGCCTGGGGTCCAAGGTGGCAGGGGTGATGAGTGCATAGACAACAGCAGTGTGTGCGTACAGGTTCTGGGCTCTGCGATGAAAATGTAAAACTCTTTGTCCTCTAATTACTGTTATGTGAACTTTGCTTGCATCCTGCTGAATTTAACTTGGCAGCACATTTTTAACCATTTATTTTGGTGGAAAGTACTTTCCTGACCGTGATGTTATTATTTCACAAAATAATGTGTTGTGGCAACTTTTTTTTAATCACTAGTAAAGACAGTTCCGTTTCAGGACCAGCTTTTCTGTAAAATGGGGGAAGTAAAGGATGAATCTATCTTTGTATTTACTTTTATCTGCATTAGAAAATAGTTGCCTAGGAAGGGTTGGTGGTCAGGGCTCTGGGTGGATGGGGCAGAGGTTAGGACCTTGACTTTGCTGCTTGCTTCTTGAGTCATACAAATACTGCCTAGTTTAAAAATGGAATTTTTGAAAGTTGAAAGCCCAACCTCTGTTCCCAGTAGGCTCCTGCCTTTTAATCGAGTCGACAGGCTGTGTGTTTCTGGGACTTCCTTCCGTTTCTCTTTAGGAAGCTCTGTTGTCATGAATGCCTCACCTCTGTGGTTTTTCCCTCCCCGCCCCACCAGGCCGAGCAGCGCATTCTGTCCCGGGTACACTCGCTGGAGCGGCGCCTGGACGCTCTCGCTGCCGAGTTCTCGTCCAGCTGGCAAAAGGAGGCCATGCGGCTGGAGCGCCTGGAGCTGCAGCAGGGGGCTGGCGGGCAGGGAGGCGGAGGTGGTGGCCTGAGCCACGAGGACACCCTGGCACTCCTGGAGGGGCTGGTGAGCCGCCGCGAGGCTGCCCTGAAGGAGGACCTCCGCAGGGACACTGCTGCTCGGATCCAGGTGGGGACAGGAGCTGAGGAGCCTTCCAGCCCTCTCTGTGGGTGGCACCCTGGGTGTGCGGGTAGGGGGGTGAGGCCCCACACCCCTGACATGACTCGGATCCAGGTAGGGACAGGAGCTGAGGAGCCTTCCAGCCCTCTCTGTGGGTGGCACCCTGGGTGTGTGAGGGGGTGAGGCCCCACACCCCGACATGAGGGGCTGCAGTGTGTTGCCGTTTCAGGGTCAGACACTCTGCCACTTGGCAGTTACCTTCTCTAAGCCTTACTTTCCTCCTCTTTGCAACGGAGGCTCTCCTGTCTGCCCCGTCCCTGGTCTTGAGAACAAGAGGTTGTAGTGCATCTGGCACGGTGCCCATGTAGGTGTGGCATACCACGCACACCGAGAGGAGTCTTGCATCTTTCCAGAAAGGCACTGTAGCAGAAAGGCTAGGAGCTGAAGTTTGCAATCAAATAGGCCTGGTTTGAATTTCAGTTACACCACTTACTGGTTTTAAGTGGCCCTCTGAGCACGGCTCACTAGAATCCTCAGCCTCTCTCCTATACTTGATAGGAAGAGCTGGTCACCTTGAGATCAGAGCATCAACAGGACTCAGAAGACCTTTTCAAGAAGATTGTCCAGGCCTCACAGGTTGGTGAGCTTGGGGCTTGATCCAATTCATCATCTCTTCTTGGGCTGAGACACCTTGGCCCCAAAGGGTCTGCTTAGACATAGAATGGGGAGAAGGATGTGTAGTCTCCTGACTTCTGCTTAAACTGAATCCCCCTGGGCTGGAACACTCTGCAAAGACCCCCCCCTGCGAGTGTGCCAGAGGACAGGAAGGGCTACTTTCAAGTGGCCTGTTGTGCTGGGTATAACATGCTGCATGAACGAGTGAACGGCTGAACGCCTGAGCACAGTAGTTATGGGGTGAGGCTCGTATCAGGACATCAACTGGGAGGCCAGTGTGACATTTGCTGAAACAGCCAGGAGGCTCTGGGGTGGGGATGTGGTTAAGCAGAGACCCCAAAAGGAACAGATCCTGCTCTGGGAGACTGATTGCTGTGAGCCCGACAGTCCTTGAATTGGTGCCTTTTTCCTGCTTATAGGAATCTGAGGCTCGACTCCAGCAGCTGAAGTCAGAGTGGCAAAGGTAATGGGCACTTCCGTCTGTCCTAGGCTTGCTCATCTCCAGCCTCCCCATTCCCACCTCCAGACAGGACTGCTGGGCAGAAACCCGGAGCAGAGTTCTGTGTCCCAGGCTGAGAAGATGGTGGACCATCTTCTCAGGACCATCTGCTCAGAGCCTGTCCTTGAGGGGCAGTGGCGGTCGGGGTAGGGGATCATGGGCACTGCCAGATAATCGGGATTCCTGGGTTCATTTATAGATACACCATCTTTTCTGTGCTGCCTCATGCTGGCTGCCTCCCCGTGTCCCAGACGTCCATACTGGTGGAGGATGTGAGAGCTGAGGCAGTGAATTCTGGATCTGGGCTTAGGAGGGAAGCAGGATAATAACTAGCTCCTTGGGATATGCAGGCCAAGAGTAGGCACCAGAGCTGTGTTCTACAGCCTCAGTTTAGAATCCCCGAGAGCAGGCCTCACACTCACGTATATCAGGTGCCAACTAGGGGATCCTCTCATTTGCCTCAGCATAGCCTTACCCCTCACTGGAGACCCACAGCTTACTCTTCTGTTTGGGAGTAGGATGACCCAGGAGTCCTTCCAGGAGAACGCCATGAAGGAGCTGGGGCGGCTGGAGGGCCAGCTGGCAGGCCTGCGGCAGGAGCTGGCAGCCCTGACCCTGAAGCAGAGCTTGGTGGAGGACCAGGTGGGGCTGCTGCCCCAGCAGCTCCAGGCTGTGCGGGACGATGTGAGTTGGAACCCTCTGGGTTCCCCAGGAATACCCCTTCTCTGCACTGGTCCTGGGAGTCTGCGAGGCAGAGTGCCTCCTACCCCTGCTCTGGGCACAGATGCTGGCTTTCTTTGATGGAAGGTCTTCCCGTTTTGTCACTGATAATAATATGGAGGGTTGTTCCTCCTTCCCCCCTGTGGCCTGAGCAGGCACGTGCCGGCCCTCCTTTCACTGGAGTGACTACAGAGGGGCCTGTACTCACTGCCTGGCCTCTCGACGCAAGCCAGGTGCCGCCCCCAACCCCCCACTCCAGGCCCCTGTGGTGGCATCTTCCACCTTCCTGGTGAGCCTCCCAGAGTGAGACCTTGTTTTGGTTCCTAGGTGGAGTCTCAGTTCCCTGCCTGGGTCAGTCAGTTCCTTCTTCGAGGTGGGGGAACCCGCACTGGGCTCCTTCAGCAAGAGGAGATGGAAGCTCAGCTGCGGGACCTGGAGAGCAGGATCCTCACCCACGTGGCCGAGATGCAGGGCAAGTCGGCAAGGGAGGCCGTGGCCAGCCTGGGGCTGACGCTGCAGAGGGAAGGCGTGATTGGGGTGACCGAGGAGGTGAGGACTCTGTCCCTGGACCCCCCCCCACACACACAGTGCTCTCCTCCTGGGAGCCATAGAGCTGCAGTCCCACCCAGCCAGCTCCCTGGCAGGTTCCAGGACCTAAGTAACATGCAGAAGCCTCCAATGTTTGTTTTGGGGCTGGTGTGAGGGAGCAGGGGTATGCCTGGGGAAGTGCCATGTGTGTCTGGACATCAGGGGCTCGGTCTGCGGGTCTCTGGCCTGACAGTGGGCAGAGGTGGATGGCTGGCATCCCCATCACAGCTGCGCTGGCGCCTGTTTCAGCAGGTGCACCGTATCGTAAACCAGGCTCTGAAGCGCTACAGCGAGGACCGCATCGGGATGGTGGACTACGCTCTGGAGTCGGGAGGTATGTCTAGCTCGCCTCCCTTTGCTGGGCCCCCTTGCCCCACACTGACAGGTCCCCTGGCATCTGCTGGGGCAGCCGTGGTGCTTAGCAAGCAGGGCTTGAGGTCAGCAGAAACCAGCCAACCCAGAACTCACCACAAAGGCGAGTGACTGTGGGAGAAGGCAGGATACACTGAGCGCCATCCTTCACCGCGGCGGGGCTGACGCTTACTCTGCTCTGTGGTCTGGGTCAGATGTAAAGACCTGTCCTGAGGGACAGTAGTCTCTCTTCAGCCTCCCTTGGCTGGCAGCTAAGCCTGGGTCTCCCTCCCCTACTAGTGTCCAGCCCCAGGCGCCCACCCTGCTTTTCTTCCCTGTCTCAGGGGCCAGTGTCATCAGTACTCGATGCTCCGAGACCTACGAGACCAAGACGGCCCTCCTCAGCCTCTTCGGCATCCCCCTGTGGTACCACTCCCAGTCTCCCAGAGTCATTCTCCAGGTGGGGCCCTGAGCGCCCCGTGTCGCCTCCGTGGCTGTCCCACCCTGGGTCATAAGAGCTGCGCTCGGGGCAGGCTGTCTTTGCCACCTGCCATGTGCTGACTCGCCTTTTTCCCCTCCAGCCAGACGTGCACCCGGGCAACTGCTGGGCCTTCCAGGGGCCCCAGGGCTTTGCTGTGGTTCGCCTTTCTGCCCGCATCCGCCCCACTGCTGTCACCTTAGAGCATGTGCCCAAATCCTTGTCGCCCAACAGCACCATCTCCAGTGCCCCCAAGGACTTTGCCATCTTTGTGAGTATCCCTCCTGGGGGCTGTGGGGCTGGGGGTCTCTATCAAGGATACAGCTAGGGTCATTCTTTGGCTGGGCGGCAGGGCATAGATGTGGAAGACAGTGCCAAGGTGGGAAATGGCAGTTCAGTGTTTCTGCCTCAGGCTGCAGAGAAAAAAAACGGGAGGCCTAAGATGTTAAGCAGCTTGTCACAGATCACACAGCAGCCCTGTGTCCAGAGCTCAGGACCCCTGCAGTCCCCAAGGAGGCCAGTCCCTGCCCTGCCAGATGGCAGGGGACCAGGGGGAGCCAGGAGGGAAGGCCTTCCTCCCTGGGGGCCCGCGGCTAAGTGCAGGGTCCTCCCTCCATCCGCAGGGGCT
>NW_011494785.1:7091215-7092873 GCF_000754665.1 Bison bison bison | reverse complement strand
AGGAAGGGACGCCCCTTGGCCAGTTCACCTATGACCAGGACGGGGAGCCCATTCAGACGTTTTATTTCCAGGTAAGGAGCTTCGGGTCTGCTCGCAGAGGTGATGTGCTTACTTTCCCATCCATTCGCCAGATGTTTTCTGAGTACTTACCCCGTGCCAGGCACTGAGAGTCCCAAGTGAGAAGCCACAGCCCGGCCCCCCCACAGCCTGAGATATGAAACAGAAAACGTCCAAGCGGCGTAGGGCAGGGCCCTTCCAGGTGGGGGACGTTGGGGAAGCTGTGAGGGCAGGTGTCTTGAGTGAGGCTGTGGCCCGGCAGGGTGTCACGCGGCACAGCCTGGCTGGGTCTCAGACAGGGGCCTCTTGCCTCAACCTGAGTGGACATCGGTCTCCTAGGCCCTTGTCAGAAATAGCTTCCCAGTCTCCAGCCCAGGTGACCTGAGAGCCACCCCACAGGAGTCCAAGTGCGGGAAACTGGGTGAGGTGGGGGAGGGGCCGAGGCAGGAGGAGAGGCAGGCCTGGCTGCCAGGCCAGAGAATTCCAGCTCGCGGCCGAAAACAAGCGTACAGGACAGAGGCGTGATGGGAACTTGACAAAAAAAAGAAACTCTGCTTAATTCATGGTGAAGGAATTCTTTTTCAACATCAGCATATATCAGAGTCTCCTAAAAGGTAGTCCTGCTCATGGTCAAAAGGAGCTCCTGTGAGTTTTTCCCAGTTCACGATGCATCGTGCTCGTGTTCAGTTGTAAGGTTGTGTTTCTGTGGCCGTGGGTGCCTCACGCAGCCTTAACGTGCGTTCCCGGCCCCTGCAGGACCTCAGAAGGCTCTGGGGCTTCTTGGTCCACCCGCTGGAAACTCTGTTCCAGGGCCTGAAGACAGGATTTTTGAAGTCTGGTTTCTCTGCAGAGGCCTGAGGGAGAGGGTGTCTGGCCCTGGGTATGGCCGTCTCCCCTCCAGTCTGCAAATTCTTAGCCTTTGCTTCTCTCTCTGCAGGATCCTAAAATGGCCACGTACCAGGTGGTGGAGCTGCGCATCCTGACTAACTGGGGCCACCCCGAGTACACCTGCATCTACCGCTTCAGGGTGCACGGGGAGCCCGCCCACTAGGCCTTCTCTGTGCTGCTGCCGGCCATGCCCCCTCTCCGGGGTTAGGTGCGCAGCACCCCCAACTCCCCGCACACGCTTGAAGCGCACTGACTTCCAGGAGCAAGAAAGGAGCCCTGGCGCAGTGGAGATGAAAGAACACGCGGGCTTTTCCTGTGCGGCGGGCGGCTCGAGCGGTCAGCAGGCTCCATTCTCGCTCTTCCTTCTTCGCTCTCCGCGTGCCAAGCACTGGGCGTCTTCTCCCTCCTGGGAGGGTGTATATATGTAGCATGTTGTGGGGAACTGAGGCGGGAAGAGCGGGGTGATGCCTGCGGTCCAGCGAAGGTGGGCCAGACCTGCCTGCCCTTGGCCCGTGTGGAGGGACTGACACCTCGGGAGCTGCACAGATGAAGCAGGTGCCAAAGCCGTGCGTGAGACAGGCGAGGGCCTGGGGCAGCTGGGCTGTGCCCCCTCCCTCAGTGAGGGGGGTGCTCAGGGTGCAGGTCGGAACTGGTTCCCAGGCACGAAGCTCCTGGGAGAGGGTGGCTGGGCTCCTGCAGACACCAGTGCCATC
>NW_011494785.1:7080639-7090967 GCF_000754665.1 Bison bison bison | reverse complement strand
TGGGATAGGGCCCGCTCTGCTCCCCTCTCCTGCTCAGGCCCACCTAGTCCCCAGAGCAAGCTTGCCACATTCCCCCAGGGTGTAGGTGTCCAGACCTGTCTTTGGGGGCAGCCAGCAGTGTTCACGGAGCTCCCTGGGCTCTTGTGGTGGCCCAGTGACACGATGAGAGTGACATTCAGGGTGTTGCTGGGGTGGGGTGGTGTAGACTGTTGGCCCTGCCCCACCCTATCAGGCCCCTGATCCTAAGCCATCCCTGGGGGCTCATTCAGCTCTTGCTTCATTGTTTCTATTCTGACTCATTTTCTATGGGGACAGTCGGGGTGGGGGTGGGGGTGGGGGGTTGGCTATGGAGGCGGGGCTGAGGTGGGAGCTTTTGGACCCAGCAGGCCCTGCTCTATTGTGTATATATTTTTCAAGGTCTTGTTTTTTTAACTGAGAAGCTAAGGGCTTGATTTCTAGCCCCGTTCTGTGGGGCCTTGGGTGAATGCAGTTCCTTGTAACCTGGCTGCCAAGAGGGGTCTGGTTCTGACTCTGTGGTTCATTGTGGCCTGTGGGGAGGGGGCAGGAAGGGCTGCTGCATAGGTGGGTGCCCTTGGAAGAGTTCCTAGATGTGGCTGGAACAAAGGAGAGGCCCCACGGACCCCTGTGTGTTCCAGCACCAGCCCCTGCCTCCAGACAACCAGGTTTTGTTTGCGCTCTCCTGTCACAAATGCTGCACTATTGGTTCTTAATTTTTTTTTATCTCCAGATTCTAATTTATGCCTATGCAAAAAATAAATTATGCCCAGGGTTAATGGAGTGTGTGGTGTGGTTTTTATCTGGCCATTGTATGGGACTCTGCTCTTGGGAAAAAGAGAAAGGATTCTTAGCCAAAACAACGTCGCAAAGGCTTACCTCCTAAGCTTTAGAAACCTAAGCCTTAGAAACCCAGGCTTCTCAGCTGTGATGGGAGATGGGACCCGAGGCTGGCCCTGTTCTGGTGACTCCTGGGTTTGACGGTGGCAGGAGAAAGGGAGGTGGCTTTAATAGCCACCACTGATGTCCACTGGGAAGCAGGAGGCTTGTCCTGCGTCTCTCAGTGGAGCAGGAGATAGGAGTGACCCACCTGACTCAGCTCGTCTACGTTGGTGTCGCAATCCCCCTCCACAGGAGTTAGACCCTTGTCCCTTGTACCTGTGTTGGGATGGGATGAGGTAGGTCCCCTGAAGAGTCAGACTCTTGCAAGTTCCGGGGAGCAGGTCCTGGCCCTTCCCTGCATGTATCTCCCCAGATTCAGTGCCTCCAATGAGCAGCTCCAGGTGACGGGGTGGTTCCCCATCTGGACTCAACATACGCCTCATCCTGACCATGGCACCTGGCCCAGGGCTGGGCCCCATCACAGCTGAGAAAATAAAGGCAGGAACAAGTCAGCAGGGAGGAGCTGGGGGTGAACTGCTATACGAGAGGGTGCTGGGTGGGATCCATAGCCAGGCCCAAAGCTTTGGGCCAGTTGCTCAAGCCCTCAGCTCTCCACACCAGGACAGAGCCAGTCCCAGGGCGCACTGCTCAGCAGCCGCTTGCTTCATTGCCTCCTGTCTCACTTAACACCGGCACTGTATTTACCACCATTTTTCAACAAAGGCCACATCCCTAAGCAGCACCAGTAAATGGTTTCTGGAACCGACCACATACAGAGAGCTCAGGGCCTCCGCTCATGCCCTCTGGGGCCTGTCTGTACATATTCAAATCTCATGAGTCCTTCATGGTACAGCCTGCCAGGGGTGGTTCCCCATCTGGACTCAACATATGCCTCATCCTGACCATGGCACCTAGCCATCTTCTCCATGGTCCGTCTCATGACCCCAGTCAAACCTACTCTTCCCTGTACCATGGCATGTTCCTGTTACCTTATTCTGGTGCTGGGAAAGTCAGGAGGCCAGAACAGAGGGCCTGGATGAATTAAAAAAGGCCATACATGCTAACTGCATTGCAGAAGGTCAGGATTTGCCATTTAAGATGACTGGATTAACAACTTTTCTTCATCAGCTATGAAAGGGCTGGTGGTTTGTTCCAAATAGTGGGTAGGGCTGAGACTCACACAGGACCGTTGCAGTCCCAGCCAACGACAGTAAAATGCTGCCGTCAGTCCCCTGGCTAGCAGGTGGGGGCCCGGTGACCACAGAGCTAAGACTGACCTGAGTGAAGGCAGAGGCCAGGGTGGAAGCCATAGCATCTAAATGTAAAGGAAGTGGTTATGTTCACAGAGGCAAGAGACTGCCAACCAAATGTGGTTCTGCCTGTTTCAGGGTCCCACATGAAATTCCACAGCACCTGCCATGGGAACCGAGAGCAGGCGCTGCTACTCCCCCTGGAACTCCCACTATGAAGGCACCACTGGGCAGGGCCCCTCTAAGCAGAACCAGAGTCAAAAAAGCAAAGGGGAAACAGCCAGCAGACAAAGGAACCAGGGCCGACCGGAGGACATGCTGGAGCGGGTGACTGGAACGGCTGGGGGCACTGCTCCGAGTTCTCCTTAACTGGAAAGATGTCATGAACGCCACCTCCCTCACAGATGGTAGCTGCGAATGTCGAAGAACATGAAGCGAGGGAAATGCCTGGCACGGTCCCAGCTGCACAGCAGAGCCGAGTCCGTGCCACATTTCTCCTTTGGAGCCTGTGACTCAGCTTGTGGCCTCTGCTGTGGACTTGGGAGCCAGCGTGGGTGAGAAGCCACGCGGTGACCACTCACCGGGTACCTCCCACATGCTGGGCACATCGGGACCTCACGCTCCTTCTCTCGCTGAATCCTCACAACCTGATGCAGGCATTCACCTCTCTTGCTGTGGATGAGGAAGCTGAGGTTCAGAGGATGCCAGCTGGTCCTGGGTCACTGCTGGCCGAGAAGCCTGGGTTCTTGAAGCCACGCCTGCCTGGCAGGAGAGGCTGGGCTCCTACAGGCCCCGCCTGCGGCCGGGGCTCCAGGGCAGGCAAAGCAATGGAGGTCCCTGTGGCAGCGCCTCCACCTGGAGGGGCTGGGCAGGGAACACGACACCGTCAACTTGGAACAAACTTTTATTTTGTGTGCTGGTCTGGTCGGTCCATGGCCACAGGTAAGTGGTAACTAGAAATAGTTAGAAGGAGGGGAGGAGAGGGGACCAGTGGTCTGGACGCAGGAGGAGTGGTGAAGGGTTGGGGACGGAGGGGAGGTGAGGCTGAGAAAGGACCCAGCCAGGTAGGTGAGTGTCCCAGGCTAGAGAAAGAACACAGCTCTGCCCACAAGTCCACCCTGAAGTGAGGGCTTAGTCCACAGCTCAGGCCAGGCTGGTTTGGGGCCCATGTTGCCCTCTGGCCTGGGCAACACCACTCCCACCCCAGGCAATGATTCTTCCTGAGGGCTTAATACTCTTGAGATGGGTCTGGAAGAATCTTGTTAATACCTCCTACCTGCCCTCCCTGTACTCCAATTAGAGCTTCCCAATCTGGGGCTCTGGCCCTTCACTCTTGTGCTCCTGTAGCAGCCACACTGGGGCGATGTGGGCAAGGAGGGGTTCTGACCCTGCCTGGCTCAGAGGAACAGCCGGCACCCCCACCAAAAAGATGGGCTGCTGAGTGTGAGCCTGAGCGGGCGGCCCCCAATCCTGGTCCTCAGTGGCCCGAGGTTCAACAAGACTCAGAGTCCAAGTCCAAGCAGGAGGCAGCCATGGGAAGGGCGAGGCGAGAGCCTCTACCGTGACAGAATCGGCCGAGGAGGGGTCACCCCAGTCAGCTAGGCAAACAGAAGATTGTCTCGGAGGGGCAAGAAAAGCCATCAGCTGTCTAGATCAAGGGCGAGGGTCAGAGATAGGGGAAGGAGGACCCTACAATCCAATCGCCAATACCCTCCACACATCTACAGGTTACAGCTTAAGAGCTTTTGGCATTAACTGTTTGGGGGTTCAAGGGGAACAAGAGGGAGAAAGAGACTAGGGAACCACCACTCTTGGCTCTGCTAAGATCCCCAAGTGCCGGAAGGAGGACTCCAGTACCAGCAGACACTCCCACCTGGACGCCCGCAGCCCCGAGGCGTCTCCAGGCGCAGAGAATGGACATAGGGAAGGGGAGGCGGGGCGCGTCAGCCCGACAGCCCCAGAAGGTTCGCACAGACACACACAGACGGACGCACGGACAGGCAGCCAGCTAGCTCCTGGAGGCCGGTGGCCAGCCACAGAGGAAAAAGAAGAAAGACGCCCAGGGCCCTGAACGGCCGCACTCCTGCACCTCAGACACACATGCCCACACACAACCACACGCACACTAGATAGAGAGAGAGATATATAATAAAAAGAATAAAAACTAAGGGCCCGGATGTACAAAAGAGGTGTGAGTGAGGAAGAAGGCAGGGAGGAGGGTGGGAGATGGCCAGTCCTCTCTGGAAGTCTGGCCACCTTCCTCAGCTTATAAATTACAGCCCCCCTGGAAAATGGGGGTGGGGGGAATGATGAGGCTCCGGGTGCGGCCGGGGGAGGGCAAGTGGCGCCAGGGCTGCTCTGGTCCCTCTGGCAGAGCCGGGGCCAGAGCACTAGGATCCCTCGGGTGGCGGAGGTGGGCTGGGGAGACTCAGCAGCCGCTGGCGGGAGTCATGCAGGCCCCCTGGGACTTCACCTTGTGACGCTGGCCCCCCCGTCGCCGGCCCCCACTGCTGGGCTTGGGCTGAAAGAGAGAAGGAGGAGCTTGAGAAGCGGTGGTCCGCTGGGCCCAGGGCAGCACAGGGTACAGAGGGGCCATGGGAAGCGGGGGCCGCCTGTGAGCGAGCGGCTGTCTGGGATGGAGCCGGCGCCCACCCTGCCTTCCTCGCAGGCGGTGGGTCCCAGTGATCAGGGTGTGAGGAGCAGTTCAGGGGGCACACAGGGGGCGGGAGCAAACACGTGCCACCGCTGACAGGTGCAAAGGGAAAGCATGCAAAGGACGCAGAGGGGAGACTCGACAGGAGGGCGGGGGGAGAGCAGGAAGGAGGAGTCCAGGCAGAAGCTCTCTATCCAGAGAGGAGTCAGGGAAGACTCTGGAAAGGAGCAATGTGGGGGTGCCAGGAGAGGACTCCAGGGCCCAGAGCTGGCCGGAGGTTCTGAGTGAGAGCCACACTGACCGGGGCCCGAGGCCACCCACCCCTCACGTCACGTTGGGGAAGGGGCCCAGAAGGACCCTTGAAGGCAGCATCTTTCGGACACCCGTGGCTGCAGTGTGCACACATCACTTGTATTCTTACACACACACCACTCGCTCTTATTGTGACAGGGAAACTCTGACATTTTTAAATTCTATTTCATTAAAACTAAATGCTGGTCTGACTCATTAAGTTGACTTTACGTAGGCCACATCTCAAGTTTGAAAAACACTGCCTTAAGAGACCAAAAGCTCCCACTTAGAGAACACTTACAGGCCTGGAGTGTGGGAAACACCCACTGAGGAACTCAAGGACACGGCAGGCTGGCAAAGGCTGCCTGGGCTCTTCTGTGAGTCACCTCCACCCCCAACTCTCGCCCCCGCCCGCCTGAGGTGGTCAGGGGCCGGACTGGCCGGGGAAGCACTCACCTGTGGCTGGAGACTGCTGGATGCAGCCAGCTGGGTGGCCCCTAGGGAGCAAGCTTCATCTCCTGGTGGGGGGCCCCCCACTGTGGGACCTCCAGAGGGGCCCCCCTCTTCTCTTTTGGGCAGGGGACCCTTTTTCGTCGATTGCATTTTAATCTGCTGGGGCTTGGAGTTCATTGGGGAGTTGTTGGTGGTCTGCAGGAGCTGCCAGAACCAAGGGGGTGGGGGTAAGACTGGAGTTGCCAGCCATGACATGGGCTCAACTGCCCCCGCCCCAGCCCGAGGTCTCAGGGACCTCCCACCCCTGGCCTGGAGGGCCTGGGCAAGGCAGGCAGGGGCTGGAGGGTGGCGAGTTGCCCTCTCCCCTCAGTGCACTCAGGCTGCCATGGTCGGGGCCAATGTCTCAGCGGTCTCCACCCAGCCCAGAAGGGTTTCAGGCTGTTCCCCACCCTGGCTGCTCTTCCCACAATGTGTGAACCCCAGCATCTGCTACTCAGCTCAGCTCCCAGGCAGGGGGTCCAGCCTGCCCTGAGCGTCAACCGTACCTCCTGCTGCCCATGGAACAAAAGTCTGGGGCAAGTTTTCATTTCAGGCTTCCCAAAGAGACCAAGTGAGTCTCCCAGGAGCTGGAAGCATTTGGAGTGCTGCCATCAGAATTCTTAAGAGCTACCACCCAGGAAGGACTGACTCAGAGCCTTCCCTGATGATCCCAGTTCAATCTCAAAGCAGGGAACAGGCCCGGCTGCACCCCCAAGGGCACTAGAGCACGTGCTAGTAGCTTCAGCCAAACCCTCAGCCAGTCCGAAGCAAGGGGGCCTTCAAGGACACGATCCTCCCCTCTCCCCAACACACACTGCAGGCCCAGGGTCACACGAATGGGCCTAAGGCCATTCTGGAGAGAAAGCAAGCCTGAGCCTGATTCCAAGATCTCAGACAGGCTGTATGGAGCAGGGATCAGACCACTTTCTCAAGGGCCCCTACTCAAGGCCACGGATAAAGTCTGCAGAGGGCATGAGGCGGGCTCCAGAACACAAAGAGCTTGAGCCTATGCCCCAATGCTGGCCAGCACTCATTCCAACTGGACCCACTACTGTAAGGGCACTGCCCCAGCCAGGCCACTGGAGCCTGTGCCCAGCTTCTCAGAAGCTGACTCTGCCTAGGCCAGGAAATTCTCCCACCATTCTCTCCTACCGACGACTGCCATGCCTCAACCCCACCTTCTCTCCACCGTGGTCGCCACCAAAGCCCAGAAGGACGGGAGGTCTAGGGATGCCTCTCAGGGCAGCAGAGCAGATGGCACTTGGTAAGATTTCACAGGGCTTCTCAAGAAGAGCGTGCTGTGCTCACAGGCTAGAACCGGAAGCCCCCGGCACTTCCTGCAGGCAGGCAAGGTGGTCTGCCCGGCCATACCTTAGTGATGGTGCCCACGGCCTTGGTGCGGCCTTCCCGGAACACCAGCCGCTGGTCTATGTGCAGGTACTCGGGGGTCTTGATGAAGCGGAAATGAACGGTGGCCTTGTCCCCAGTGCGCAGACAGTCCTTGTCCATGCTCAGGATGGTGGCCGTCTGCCTGATGCTCCCACAGTGCACTGCCAAGGGAGCCAGGAGGTCAGCAGAGGCCTGAGCCACCCAGGGGCCTCAGGGCAGGGGAGGCAGTGAGTGAAAGCATGAACCATGCTTGAGCTATGTAGCAGGCTAAACCTGGAGGGGCCGAGTGTGGCTAAGTGAGCTGGAAGCCTGCTCTCAGACTGATCCTGCCTCACACTCTCCCACTGTCCTCCAGTTTATAGACCCCGCTGGTCCCTGGACCCACCGTCCTAGTTCTTGAACACAGGCACTCTGGACTTTGGGCTTCTTGATGGCAGTGCCCTCACCCATCTTGTCTTTGTCCCCCAGCACCTTAGCATCACTGCCTGGCACACAGCAGCGCTTGGCAGACGTCCGCTGAAGGACTGAGTGTGAGGTCTCTGAGGGCAGGTCCGAGTCTCCAGTGCCCAGCGCAGAACCAGCGCTCGGTTAGTGTTTGCAAGAATGAACAGACCACAGGCTACAGCTTGTAGGTGGAACAGAGGGGATGGTGTCACTAAACAGGACAGAGACCTGACTCTTGGCTGCAGCTGGAACTTTGGGGTGAGGGCTGCTGGAGCCGGGGACTTCCGGCTGGCAGTGCCCTTTGACACCTACCCATGGCCTGGTACCGCGGGCTGATTGTGGTGGGGTGGTGAAGGACCAGGATCTCGGCCTCAAACTCCCAGGAAGCTTGGGGATTCAGGCGTGGAGAAACCATCACCATGCCCTTCCGGATGGATGAGCGCTTGATCTGAAAACAAGAGGGAACCCCAGACCTCAGGGACAGTAATGCCCTGTGGCTTCACGCCCTGGTGTGGTGGGGCAGGAGTCCCTCTGAGAACTGGGACCAACAGGGCCTTGACCTCTCATTGTGCTGGACCACCAGCTTTCTAGGGCAGACTGTCCCAGGCAGACTTTAGGGCTCTGTCAGGGGGTAGTTATGGGGGCTCAGGAAAGACTTCAGTCAGAAAGCGTCATTTCAGCCAGACCTTGTGGATGGGCTAGAATTGAGTGAGTGGCAAAAGGGCAAAGATAGGCAAGTACTCAAGTGGGAGAAACAGGGTAAGCACAATACGACTGATGGACAGTAGAAAGTCCGGCCTTGCTGGTTAATTTGTTTGGTGGGAAAAGTGGGTGACCCAGGAGCCAGCAGTCACCCCAGTCCCCTGCCCCAGGAACTGAAAGCTGAATGGCAAGAGACTCTGCAAGAGACCTCAACAGCCCCAGGTAGAAAGACCCTCTGCACAGCAGGCAGGCCCCCAGCTGACCTCACCCCTGGTGCAGGGTACCACGGCCAGACACTGTGTGGAGGAACAGAGCTCAGGAGGCCGCAGGCCTGGGTTCAAGTCCCAGTATGCTCCCCTGACAAGTCACTCAGGCTCTCTGAGCCTCAGTTTCCTCATCTGTAAAAGTGAGGTCAGCACTCCCTGCCTTGCAGAGCAGCTGTTGAGAGCTGGAGATGAGTCAGAGCCCAGCGTGACGCAGAGCCCGAGGGAGCTTGCAGCTCTCTCCACACTCACCTTCTTCAGTGCGAAGGAGGCAGTCTGGCCCCCGCGCACCTCCTTGACAGGCATGCGCTTGCGATGGATGGATTTGACAGCAATCGACAGGAAGTTACCCAAGGGATCTGGGCCCAGCAGCAGCGTGTCGTTCAGCTTGATCAGGCCCCTCAGTGTCGTCCCAGACACCACGGTCCCCACACCCTGCCGAGAAGACCCCAGCCCAGTGAGTCCATCCGCAGCACAAGCTGGCCCCAACAGCCCCGGAGAAGCACCGCTCAGCACCCCAACCCTGTTCAGCCCACTGAAACGCACGCACCGGGACGGAGTAGGTATCGTCAATCTGAAACTCGGCAGGCTCCTCCTCCCGGTAGCTGGTGCGAGGGGACAGCAGGTTGAGGAACATCTTGAGCAGGTCGAGGTTCTCACCTGTGACGTTGGAGATTTGGAATATCGGGCACATCCTGGTGGGGGTGTGGTGTGGAGACAGAGGAAGAAAGGTGCGCCCGTGGTGAGCGCCTGCCTGAGCAGGGAGGAGCAGCAGGAGGCCTCAGGCACGGCTGCTGTGACTGAGGGTGCCCCCACCACGCCGTCACTGGCCTCCCAGGCCCTGCCTAGCCCACCGACCTGTGCCTGAGGCCTCCTCTCCTTACACCATTTTGTCCCTGAAATCTGTCCCCTCCTCTCTTGTCTTGGCACCACTGCCCTATTCCGGGAGCTCGTGAGTACCCCTTCTTCTTACAGCGCACACATCCTTAAACCCTTAACCAACTCTCCACTGATGAGATACCAGATGGAATCCTTCCTCCCGACACCCCTACCAGTTTATTTCTCTCAGAGTTCTGTATTCCAGCTGGACTGGCGAATCCTCCCTTCTCCTCAAAGCTTTTTTCATTCCCATGTACTTGTTCACTCTAATCCGCCTGCCTGGACTCCTTCCCTCTTATCCAACTACTAAATCCTCTCATCAGGAAACTGTATTCAGTATGAATAGCCCATCTCTAATGCCGCCTCCTTCCAGAGAATCCTTCCCAGATGGGTACCCTTGACTCCCTCTGAGTTTTCAGAAAACTTAAAAAAACAAACAAACACTGAAATATAATATAGTAGTTGATTTACAGTGCTAAATTTTTATGTAAAGTGACTCAGTTACACACATACATATATATTCAATATAATATATTCTTTTCTATATTCTTTTCCATTATGGTTTGTCATAGGATACTGAATATGCTACACAGTAGAACCTTGCTACTTATCCATTCTATATATAATAGTTTCCTGCCTATCTGCTATCCATGGTTAATCAAACTTCTCAAGATCAGGAATTACACGTTTGCTACATCTAGAATAAGGACTGTACAGAACAGGCACTCCACAAAATGAATGAACTGAAATGGGGCCAACTGAAGCGTACCCCCTCTGCTGGCCAACTGGTGGTACTAAAGACAGAGGTAGGGCAGGGAGAAAGGCCAAAATGTCGGGCTGCTCTGGGTCCTGGAGCAAACAGCCCCAAGACTACGGGAGAAGAAGCGGAGTCAACAAAATTTACTACTACCAAGAGACTATCTTTGACCAGGAGCCGACCACCCTGAAGACAAGGACTGTGCCCAAGTCAACTCTGAGTCCTCAATGCCTAAATGAAAAGCCCAGCACAGAACAAACATCCAATAAATATTTATGGAATCAAGGAATTCCCTGGCAGTCAACCACCTT
>NW_011494785.1:7064293-7080539 GCF_000754665.1 Bison bison bison | reverse complement strand
CAACCACCTTCACTGCTGGCCTGGGTTCAATTGTGGTCAGGGAACTAAGAGCCCAAAAGTCATCCAGCACGGCCAAAAATATATATATATTTATAGAATCAAAGGACATGCTAATGAGTAAATGCCAAAACTCATCTGTGATTAGAGAGCTTTTGAGAAACAACAGTATAAAAAAAATTAGGGACTTCCCTGGTGGTCCAGTGGCTAAGACTCTGCACTCCCAATACAGGGGGCCTGGGTTTGATCTCTGGTCAGGAAACTAGATCCGGAATGCTACAACTAAGACCCAGTGCAGCCAAATAAATAAAATATATTTATTTTAAAAGTCAATAGAAACAGTTATAAAAATGGCTGTGTATCTATCAAACACCAGCCACGCGCAGTGCTAAGTGCTTTACATACATCATTGCCAACACTTACAAGAGCCCTATGAAGAAGATAACATCCATTTCACAGATAAGGACACTGAAGTCTCAGCTAGTACTCCAACTTCAGTGAGGCCAGCACCTCACAATCTGGGTCACCTCATACAGCCCCTGAGCAACACCGCTGCGAGCAGAATCATCTATTTCAACCAATCTCTGTGCCTGTGCCCAAGTGACCGCTCCCCACCATTACCTCTCAGAGCTGAAGTTGGAGGCTGTAACAATCACATCATCCTTGCTCTGCACCAGCACAGGGATCTTCCGGCAGCCTGGTGACTTCAGCAGGCGCTGCAACAGCTTCAGGGTTTCTTAAAGGGTGAAATGGAACAAAATTAGAGGGGCACAGCCTTCTCTTTGGCCAGGCTTCCAAGGCAAGACAGGTCCATTCATTAGTGACTCAGCAGGAGACAGACAGACACACAGTGTTAAATGCCATAATGCCTGGAGAAGAGAAGGAGGGCCAAAACTGGGTGAATGCTTGCCAGAGTAGGAGGAGACTGATGGGGAGTGTGTGCTCAGGCCACAGGTCTGAAACCTGTCAGGTTTCTCCAGAGTCTCTAGAAGACTCACATCCTATACGCAAGTGACTTGGGGGTCCATGAGAAGGACAGTGTTGTTCCTAGAATGCTCTGTTTCCTGGGAAAAAATTCATCTGACAAGAGGATCTCTGGATGTTTAGACACCTGCAGAAGCCCTTACGAGGCCCTCCAGAAAGATCATTCTCTCCCACCATCTCTAGCCTAGTCTTGCAACTTTGTTTTGAAGCCTTTGGTTGCAAAAGACCATCAGACTCTGCCCAAATGTCTCCATATATGCCCAGCTTAGATGGAAAAACCCAACCCCCTCTGCCTAGAACCATCTGAAAAGAGATGCCAGATTAGGGCCTTCAAGGATCCTGCATTTTTAACCAGAAGAAACAATGAGCAGGAGGTAACTCCAGGCTGTGCTCAGACCAAGAGCCAAACAGGGAGGAAGCAGAAGTCTCTGGGCTGGTGGACATTCAGGCCAAGGTCTATGCCCAGTACAAGGAAGCAGAAGATCCCAGGCTGCAGACCACCAAGGAGCCACCGTGGGTGACTGTGCCACAGACTGCTGCCGCCAGCACTTACCTTGTAGGATGTTGGCAGGACACATGTCAATCTTGGTGACCACCACAAACACAGGCACGTTGAGGGCCAACGCCAAGCCCAGGTGCTCCTTGGTCATCCCTACGATGCCAGCGTTGCTGCCCACCTGCCCCAACACAGAAAGGACTATCAGGACAAGGGGCACAGAGAGTGCTGCTGGTGGGCACAGGGGCGCAAAGAAGCCTGAGGGAAGAGAGCACTCTCATCTTTGAGGCCACTATCAGAACAGAACACAGGGGCCGCAAGTCTTCGGCCAGAAACCAAACAGCTGTAGCTAAAAGCTGGGCTGGGCACAGACCGCTTTAACCTCCCATATAACAAGATGGCCTGTCAAAATCTGAGGAGACTTGGAGGCAATAAAAAAGAAGACAAACTCAGTCTGGGAAAAGAACTGTCCAGAGTCATCAAAGTGGATTCAGTTTAACATCCCTGGCCCCCAGTTACCCTATCTATAAAATGGGAGGAGAATAATATTCACTTTAAAGGGTTCACTTGAGGTTTAAATAACCAAACATGTTTTAAAGGGCCACATAGAACTAGCAGGAATTAGGTCTTCAGGCAAGAGCCACTGTTACTACTGTTATCATTCCTTCCTGTAACAATAAACATTTCCAAGTATCATAAAGGCCAGTTACATGAATTAATGCACATGCACAAGTGTGCCTGCAAAAGAAAGAGGAAATTCCTCTCCACTGATATGGGGTACTCTCTAAGATATGTTTGAAGGGGAGAAAAGCAAGGTGGTATAAGAGTGGTGATTAGATCACTGTTTGAAAAAAAGCAGCTGTAAGACATCCCAGGGAACATCTGAGATAATGTAAACACTTTTAGACTAGATACTGTATGATATTAGTGCACTCGTTCATCTTCTTGGGTGTAAAAACAGTAGCAGACTGTGCGCTGAAGTATTTTAGGACCTGTGAGAGGCATTTGGGGTGAAGAGTCACAATGTCTATAATATAATCTACTTTCAATACACACACATTTGCTGGTATGATTACAAAATATCTCTAGAGGATGTGTAAGAAACTGGCTGTACTGGTTGCCTCCGGAGAAAACGGAACAGAGCCAGGAGAGAGACTTCTCACTCTCAAGTGGAAAGCCTCTAAAGTCCTTAGGTACCTTTTAATTTTTATACCATATGCATGTATTACTCACTAAAACAAAATAAGGTTAAAATTGCCATGACATATTTATACAGGCCTTCATACATTCCAGAGTGTTTTCAAGTGATGCTCTCACTGGTCATCACAGTTCCCAGGGGAGCTATCACCCCACCAACACAGATGTCCCACACATGTTCCCTCTGACTACACCACGACCTCTCTACCATCTTCCTCCTAAATCTTCCCATCCCTCCCACCACCTTTCCTAACCTACCCAGACCTGCTTCTCTTCTTCCAAGAGGGATATGAGAAAGCTCTCTCTCTGCTGTCTCTGTATTTTCAAGGTTTTTTTTTTTTTTGAAATTGACTGCCATGAAACAATAATCAAGTATTTCATTGTTTTCTACAGAGATTTTTAGTATTTAGCTCCTGACCTAAAAGTTAAATAATTTATAACATCTCATCTGGGGTGAAGACATGTCCATTGATCACTGTAGCCATGTGGGAGACCCAGGTTTGATTCCTGGGTTGGGGAGATTCCCTGGAGAAGGAAATGGCAACCCACTCTGGTATTCCTGTCCAGAAAATCCCACGGACAGAGGAGGCTGCAGGGCTATAGCCCATAGGGTCGCAAAGTGACTGACACTAGCTAACTGTAGCTCAGTTAGAAAAACGCTCATTTTAAACTGATTTCTATACCCTTAATTTTAATCCAACAACTGCCCCAAATACACTCTACGCTCTTCCTCTAAAACCCCTTCGGGAAGAGCAGCTTTCCTTGGCCAGTCAAGGTTGGTAAGGGTCCTCTGCAACGTCCAAAGACACAGGAGATGAAACCACACAGATCCTAAGAACCTTGGGCAGAGAGCTGACGAGTGTTCACACATATGCTCTGCCTCTCTTTGCTCTCCAGGCTGGAGAGAATTTGCCCGAGAACCTGTTCGTTGGGCAACTTGATCAAGTTTGTGCTGAACAGATGCTTTCATTTACTATACTTATTAATACAGGCAGCTGGAGGGACTGGGAAATGGGGAAGGGCTTTGAGAAGGATTTGCCAAAGGAAAACCAGCTTGCTTGCACTCTGTGAAAGCTTTGAAGTCGTGACCAAGGCTGTGGGCCTCACAGACTCCTACTCTCTGGCCAGGAAGATCCAAGAGACCCAACTGCGGGATTCACAACGTGATCCAGCCCAGAAGCCTCTGCTCCCTTCCCTCTTCAGTTTATCCACGTGGTGAGGTGCTGAAAAGTCTATTCCCACCAGACTGTGAGCTCTATGGGCGCTCAGGACAGCCTGTTCACGGCTCTATTTTCGGGCCTGGCACAGTGCCAGGCACACAGAAGCCTCTCAACAAGTAGCTGTGAGAGGCGGACACCAGTCCCAGGCTCAGAAGAGACCGCCTTCTAGCCCCTCAGTGGCTGTCCGTGCTCTCGCCTCCACTTCGTCCCCAGGCTGCCCCATCTCTGAGGGTGCTGCCCAGTTCACCTCAAAAATAGCCCGACCCCAGGAGGAAACACCTTTCAGAGGTGTTTCCTTTCAGAAGGTAGTAAGAAACGCCCCGGGAGAACCCTCCTCTACACCTCTCTGAAAAACAAGAGAGGTCTGCAGATGGCACCTTGGTTTCTCTTCGAGGATCTCTTCCTGGCCTCACCTAGCAGAAAGATCAAGGTACACCCTTGAGAAGACCGGGCACCCTTGCAACACTTGTCGTTCTTATCCGGTTTCAATGCCCTAAACCAAAGGCTCCTGCCTCAGAACAATTGTAAACACTTGTATACCACCATATCCCAGGATCCGAGCCGAAGCCCCCCGCCCTCCTTAGCAGCACCTCACTTACCATGAGCATGCAGAAGTCAGGCAAATGGCCGGTCATGCCAAAGACAGTGGTCTTCAGGTACTTCTCATGGCCGGCCAAGTCGATGAAGGTAATCACCTTAGTGGATTTCTCACAGATCTTTGTCCACTCCAGGCTGCCGCCGTGGCTGTCTGGCTTGTTTACCACATTTCCTTCACTGTCAAAGCCCAGAATGTCGTTGCCCACGCTGCTGGTGCGACCCGACTCAATCTCATGTTTGTGGCGGAAGAGTTTCTGGCGGGCAAAGCCTCGCCCATTGTCCAGCTCCCCGTGTGTCAGGACCCCCAGAAGCGTGCTTTTGCCAGCATCCACGTTGCCCACAACTGCTACCCTGCGTGTACACAAACCCATACATTTGTGTGAGAGTTGGTGGGTGAGTGAGAGTTGGTAGGTGAGTGAAGTGAACTCCAGCAACTGGACCTGTAGGGACGGGCTCACCCCTGAGCCTCTCCAGTTCTCTGCTCCTTTGAGTCATGGGTGAGCACGTTGGGAATGCTCTTGGAGCTGTACCCAGGGACTAAAATGTTACTTAGGAGGAACTGAGCTCCCCGACAGGAGCCCTAAAGCCAAGAGGGGCACATGATGCTCTCCTCCATGACCCTGGTTTCTAGCCTCCCAGGCTGAGGGGAGAGCAAGTACCCCCACAAAGTGGCCACAGAACGCAGGGCTGGCCTCCCTCCCACTCTTTCCAAATGGGAGGATTTAAAGATGAAAAAGTATGGAAACATAGAATGGAGCCATTGATGTCACTGGACACTCTTTCCAGGCCTCAGGAAGCAAAAGGACGAAGTGAGTGTGCCCGGTGTCAAAGGATCAATCACCATTCTCTGTGGTGCCCGGGACCCCAAGGTCATGCTGCAGGGGACCTGGAACCGTTCAGGGCCCCTCACCTGACTTCCAGGAAGTCATTGTCTCCTACTCGTTTTCGGACCAGGTAATCGCGCACACGGCCCCCGGCCTCTTGCCGCTCCCGCAGGAGGATGACATCAGCCTCTATCTGCTCTGCCATGCTCTTCACGGTGGCGTAGGAGGCCTCCATGTCAGCTTCACTCAGCCCGTACTCAGTCCCATCTGGTGACAAGAGTCCACACGTCAGCTGCCACCAAGTCAGCCAGTTAACCACCCGTCACCAGGGCCCCACTCTGGGCACTGCAGAACATGGCTCTCTACCTGACACTTCTGACACTTGGGCACGTGTGGAGTTCATAAGTAACAGGGCTTCCCCATTAAGCAGGGCAGTCATTAATTCCTTCAATGGTAATCAGGGAGACTCTCCCAGGTTTCATGCCAAGTCTCATGCTGGGTACTGGGAATACAGGTGCCCTTGGCGGGTTCACAGCCCAGTGGGAGAGACAGGAAATTAATTAATTGCCATACTGCTTGAGTGCTGTACTATACAACAGTACAAAGAGAATGTAAAGCATGAGCAACTAGCATTGCCTAGGGAAGCTGAACACAGCTTTGCAGGGTGCTGACTTCAAGCTGGGACTCCGAACATGAAAAATGGGCCTGCAGAGAAAGGAGGGAAGACATGATAAGCAGCAGAGCAAAGCGTGGAGCCCGGCAGATCATGGCACATTCAGGGACCGAGAAGCAGCTTGGTGTGCTGGGGAGCAGGATGTCAAGTGGCAGGAGACCATGTGACAGGTGGAAATGGTCAGGCAGGTGAACATCACACAGCAGCAACACACACATATACCAGGGAGGGAAGCCTCGGTGGTTACATGGGGGAGTAACATGATCAGATCGCCGTGGGACAGAAAGATCTCTTGAGCAGCAATGTAAAGTGTGTGCTGGCAAGCAAGAGACCAGAAACGGGGAGCCAAGTTTAGGAAGGAATTCTAATAATACAGTCAAGAGATAACAAGGACAGGAGACAAAGGAAAATGGGGAGAAAATTTACGAACGGCTTTAGGGACAGATTTTTCACGGAGGTGGCTCAGGTGAAACGTCCAGCAAGGAGCTGGAAAAACTGAGTCTGAGCTTAGGATGAGGGAGGAAGGACCAATCAACCAGTAATTTATGGAGTGCCTACTGTCTGACAATCTGGTCAGGTGCTTCCCACATGGAGTCACACTTAATTCCCACAGTAGCTGCCTCCGCTTTCCTCCAGCCTGTCTCCCCGAGAGCACCCCTGCTCCTTCCCTGGGCTCACCTGCAGCATGTGCCCCACCTCTTTTCTTTTCTGCCTCCCAAGACCCTGCAGCTGCTCTCATCCGCTTCCATGTCTCCCCTTACAAACAAGTTCAAGCCATTCCTAAACTAAAGGAGACCAACCTCTCCTCCTGTGCCCCAGCAAATGTACCGTGCTGCCATCCCCGCCAGAGGACACTTGGTGACTGCACCTCCTCACCACCTCCTCACTGATCTGATGCCTCTGGGAAAAAACTGGCTTTCAAGTCAGCAGACGCCTTCTACCCCCTCATCCAAAGTCCTTTCCTCAAGCCCTGCAGAGTCAACGCCACTGGCCACCGTTGACTGAAGCACCTCACTCCCACTCTGCTTGCCTATAACCCGAACTCTGTTTTTCTTTTTATTTATTTACTTTTGGCCATGCCTTGCCACATGTGGGATTAGTTTCCCAACCAGGGATCGAACCAGTGCCCCCTGCACTGGTAGCTCGAAGCCTTGACCACTAGAGCACCAGGGAAGTCCCCCAGATTCTCCTGCTTCACCTCCCACCCTCTGGTTTCTCCTTTTGTTTCCTCTCCTGGCTCTTCCTGCTCCTGCCCCTAGATGCGAGCCTTTTTCAGTAGTTGGTCAGTGGCCCTCTTCTCTATCCTTGAACATTCCCCTCGACTATCTGGATATTCTATGGCTTCCACTGTCATTTGAAAACTACAAAAAACATTCATAACTAGTCCTCTTCCCAGAGCTCTATCCACTCCCTTTTTAAACAACAGCACAAAAACTAACAGCATTAACAAAGCATTTCAGTCCTCCCTGTAGCCCTATGAGTTAGATACTACTGTTCCCATTTAGTATTGGGGTACACAGAACCCAGAGGTCTCAGAGCTGGGAGGGAGCAGAGGGGCCATGGGTCTTCTGATTCCACACCTAGAGCCGGTTCCTTTGGCAAGGGCTCCCCTTAATGCCAGACCAGTTCCTCCTCCTGCCTTCCCTGTTTCTGATGACACCACTATCCTTCCAGTCACCCAAGATTAATACTCATCACTCTAGTCCTGCCAAGTCTAGCTTTCCTTGTTCCTGCTCTCCTTTCTTTGCCAGTCCAATGTCACCAGCCTGATTCAGGCCCTCATTTACCTGAATCATCACAAGATCCCTAACTGGTCTTAACAAATCCCATCTGTTTCCTCCAACCCATCCTGCATAGATGCACAAGCTCGAGTTCCTAACAATGCACAGCGCTGACATTGTCACTTTCAAGTCAAAACCTTGGAAGGGCTCCCCAGGTCCAGCAGCGTCCAGTTCTAATTCCTTAGAGGTGTCCATCTAAGGAATTAGAACTACTCCACCCCTTCCCCATCCTCCCCTCCTATATTCTGTTCCAGTGCAGATGGCCCAGTCACCATCCCCCATGTTTTCTGCACTCTGCCAGCTCTACACCTTTGCTCATGTATTTCCTACCCTGGAAAGCCAATCAGCACATTTCCACTTGTCAAAAGCCTACCCATTCTGCTCCCTTATGAAATTTACCACGAATAGTGTTTTGGATGTGTCTTCACCCACTATACGCAAGCATCTCGAGGATAAGGACCGTATCTCAAATATCCCTGGACACTCCATGAGGGGTGCCTTTCCTATACCAAGTCCGCAAATGTCTGCAAAATGCTAAAACAAATGAGCAAAGAGTGAGCAGTTGGGTCAAGGAGCTTCTAAATGCATGGCCAACTGAGCTCTGGAAATCTTCTGGATTAGAGAAGGGATTGGAACTGTTCCTGAGAGAAGGCTGGCTGCCTTGCCATTCTGGCCAGATCCCCTTTTCTGTTTCTGTTACATTGAAAAGCAATGCTTTCAGGTTCTATCTCACACCAGGGGGCAATCAATAGCGTCACCTATCCATCCAGGGCTCCCAGTATTCTGTGACTGAAAATACCCCCAGTCACATCAGCCTTCTCCAGCATGTCCTCACTTGGTAGGAGTGGGGAAAAAAGCCAAGGAGAAAAGTCAGAGGTCCAATCACTAAGGGCCACATATTAAGCCTCGTGGGAAGCGAGTCAGATTTCGGTCCTGCTTCCTGACTCACCCTCCTGCTCAACATGCAGTAGGGGGTCCCCATACTTTTAGGATACAAGTCTAAACGCTTTGGTGTGGCATTCAAAGACTCTCAGAGCTGGGCCCTGACTACCGGTCCAGTGTCCCTTCCTGACACTCCCAATCTCACCCTCATTCCCACTTTACTGAATCACCTCTGATCCACCAAAAACTCCACAATCACAATGCCCCCATGCCTCTGTGCTTGTGGCTTTCTTGGCTCACTAACTACTGCCTCCACTCACCTAGGAAACTCCTACTCATCCTTTAGAATTCACTCATCGGGCACCTCCTCCTTCAGAAAGACTTTTAAGCCTTCTCTGCCCCTGCCACAAACTTATAATACTCCTCCCACATTTCCTGAACTTTTAATGCAGTACTTAGTTCTTAGAAAGTCATGATTTAATATTTGAGGAATGAACAAGGTTCTTTTTGAAAGAGATCTCATGGTAAATCAATTATAACCTGGAACCTTTAAAAAGTGACTAACTACTAATACTAAAAAGCATTTATATAGTGCTTACTATATGCCAAGTGTTAATCCTCACCACGATACCACGGGCTAGATTCTATTATTATCTCCATTTCAAGGCAAGGGAAAGAACCCGTAAGGCAAACTCAGACCTGCCAGGTTCCAGAACCTGACCTAACTACAGAACTTGAACTAACTAATCACGGTGCCTCCTTTTAGTATCAGTCTTAAGAATGTATATTTAAAGAGCACAATCCTCCACCCTGCTTAGAATTTTTTAATAACCGAATTTATCTATACAGATTTCTCTGAGGCGGGGGTGGCGGTGGGGGGGATGGTACCATTAGCCCCATTTTACAGATGGAGGAAGCAGTCAACAGAGGGGAAGCCCCAAATACACAGGAAGTCAGTGATGGAGCTGACCCCTGGGGCTTTGCATCTCCTTCAGTCTTCCATTTGAAGTTGAACTTGTTTAACTAGTTGCAATCTTTTTCTGCCTCTAAAGAATTCCAGCAGGAAGGAGTCACTATGAATCTAATAGTATCCAATTGGTAGATGCCAAGATAATGCTTTGGTGTGTAAGATACATGTTAATGAATGTTTGTTCTTATGCTTTGCCATGGGAGGGTTAATTAACTGTGAGCCATCAAGGTCTGGTAAAGTTCACTAAGAGTTCATATTAAAGAATAAGGGAGCAGTGGGGGCTTTACAGGGCTTCCCTGGTGGCTCCAACCCTAAAGAATCCGCCTGCAATGCAGGAGCTGCTGCTGCTGCTGCTGCTGCTAAGTCGATTCAGTTGTGTCTGACTCTGTGCGACCCAGTGGACGGCAGCCCACCAGGCTCCCCCGTCCCTGGGATTCTCCAGGCAAGAACACTGGAGTGGGTTGCCATTTCCTTCTCCGGATTCAATCCCTGGGTTGGGAAGATCCTCTGGAGTAGGGAATGGCCTCCCACTCCAGTATTCTGGCCTGGAGAATTTGATGGACAGAGGAGCCTGGCTGGCTAGGGTCCATGGGTCGCAGAGTCGAACTCAACTCAGCTTTAAGAATCTGCATCTTCAACAAACAGTCCCAAGACTTGTCAGAATTGACCTAGATGTGGTTTTCTTCAATTTTATACGTTTGAAGTGATCTTTGAGTGGTTCATCCTATTACAGCAGGCCAGATGTGACACAAAGGCTTTTCAAAAGGCTCCCAATGAACCCCTAGTCACCAAATGGAATGGCTTTTTCTGAACCTAACTCTCCCTGCTGTCTCTGTAACACTTGACAATGCTGACCATCTCTCTCTCTCGACATGAACCTCCTGCTTGGCCTATCTCTCTCACCATGCCTTCTTTAAAGTGATAAGACCTGAAACTGGGGAGGTGGCAGCAAAGACAGAAAGGAAAGGATAAACATGAGAAACATTTCAAAGGAAAGCAGAGCAGTATTGGGAGATCAAACCCTTCTTCCTTGCGTCAATTTTGCAGCATTTCTAAATGCTGTTTTCTACTGAAGTTAATTATGTATATGCCATCTTTCCTTCTCAGGACAGAGGACAGATTATAAGTATCCAGTGTTTTGCAACAGTATCAAGACCTTAGAAGGATACTTAATAGATATTTGTCAAACAGTTCAAAACTGATTTTGAGATTTCTACCATCTTAGACTCACACTGTAGAAGAATTATTACCTGTCTTTATAAAAAGCTACATTCAGTGAAGAGAACTAGTCCTTTAATGATGCATGGAGGCCTACTTAAAACTTGCAAAGACCACAGACAAGATCTAGTACAGGCTAAACTGATAACTGTTAAACAAGCCCAGCTGCCATTTTAGCAAAGATAATGTCTAAATGAAGGTAAGAGTAAGCAGGCTTTGCATTGAGAGTATAAACTAGGAATGACCGGGGGTGGGAAGCCCAGGATATAATCTGGGATTCTGTCAGGGGGATGGCCTTCCTCTAAAACAATGGGCCCCTAAAGTGGAATAAGAGGGCTAGAGGGCAATAACAAGTCTCTTCCAGAATGGCAACAAGCCTACGTATGTGATAGGATCTCACAGCTATTCCCACTGACTGGTCAGTGTGGACCAGGGCAAGGCAGCCTTGCTGAAGAGAGAATTCTGGATGTCCTTTTCTTGCTGACATCAAGAAATATCACAGAGGTTCTCTGCTAAGCAGGCAACAAGCAGCAATGGGACTGGTAAATCAGACTTGGAGGGGAAGACCTAGAACTACCTAGGGAAGACTTAATTCTAGACCTAATTGTGACTTACTCCATTATCTCAGACAAGAAGTTTCCTTGCTCTGTGCTTCATCACACCTTATGCAAATGCAGGGTACTGGAAGCAGAAACGAAGCTTCTGTAAAATCTCTTGGAAAGTGAATCTTTAAAGTCAAGCACATTAGGACCACTAAGGTGGGAATTAACATTATCACGTTGTACTTTCACATTCTCCCAAACAGTTCTGCAGACACTAAAGAATCACTGCAACTGAGACACACGAACAGGAAAAGTTGATAAAAGAGGGAAAATGTGCTCTAAATAATGTTTTTAAAAATAAAGTGAAAGGAAAACTATGCTCACCTGATCCCTGCCCAATGACATATATGGTCTCTCCGCATCCCTCGTCCATCCTCTCCCACATTTGCCGAAGTAGGCTGTCATACTGCTCTGATGTAGGGCTCACTAGAACCAGCTAGAAGAGAAACCAACAGCCTTAGGACCACACTTACTAGAAGAGCACCACAGCCAAAGCAGATCAAAGACCCTGACTGAACCCCACTGCGCCCTGACCTAAACTAGCTTCGCAGCCCCCTCATGGCCTCTTTGCCTCTCTTCAAATAGCCTTTGAGCTCAAGGCCTTATGAGTTTGTTCGAACCCCAACCCACAGAAAAGAGGGTGTGAGCAGCCTGCCTCCTGCTGCTTAACACAAGGGGCAGGAGCCACAGGGACTGACAATGTGGCATTGTAGCCAGAAATTAATGAGCAGTGTTTTACACCTACATGCCAAGGTCTTCTACCTGCAGCTTGCAACTCACAGGACAGGGATCTCATATACTGCCATGCTCTCCATCCAAGGCCAATGGTTCCTATAACAACATAAGAATTCTGTTCCATCTTGCCTTGGCTATCTTGATTATTTAGGAATTGGCAGTAAAAACTGCTGCAAGATTTATCTTTATCAACAAAACACCCTAACCTCTAAGATGGGTATCAACACCATCATTTTGTGAATTTCTGCCAATAACATTAAAATATCAACCATTTATTTGGGGAGGCTGTTTACCAACAGGCATGTCAAATTCCATTCTCAAACTGTCATATGTGACCTTGGACAAAGAACTTAACCTCTGAGTCTCAGTTTTTTTAGTCTACAAAATGGAGATACTATTACCTACCTCCTAGGGCCACTGTGAAGACCAAATAAGATAACATGTAAAGCATCCACTCCACAGCTCAATAAGTGGTAATTACAGTTTTCCCCACCCAGTCATTCCTAAATGAAACTAGATACCGCAATTCACTAATTCTCTCTCTCTTTGGAAGCTCTCAGAGTCTTATGTCCATCCCCACATTTAACTATGGCAAGTATATACACTTACAGCTTCTAACCTTTCCCTCAGGAATCAGTCTATTTAACCCATCTCTTCTCTCTCATCACATCAGTTTTTTTCAATATCATCAGTATTAATTTACACAGCATCTTTAAAATAATGAGAAAGACTTCCTCAGCTTCATGACGAAGACACACCTCCCTACCCTGGAACATTAAATAAGTTGGTCAGGAAATAAATCTGTTTGCAACTCTGCTGGGCCATTTCCCACTGTTTTCAGGCTTCTTCAGCACCTTGGCCATGAACTGACATCTAGTTCATCTGCTTCCGAGTCAAGTGCATCTCTTACAATTTCCTGAGTTGACTCATCAGAGCCTGTACTTTGAACCTAGGTGCTGGGTCTTCTGCATTGTGTCCCATTGCCTCATACACTTCCCCTGATCATCCTCTCTTTGAACCTGGCCGGCAGCCTCATTATGGCATTAGAGGCACCAGAGAGGACCCTGTGCTAAGCTGGAGTGCTGGCTTTTAAGCGCTCAGTGGAGACTAGAGGGAGAGAGCTGTTGGTTTCAGGAAAGTTCTCTCCAGTTTAGATCAAGTTTCATGAAGTTTTGTCACCACAGACTAAAAAATCACAAATGTTTTCAAAACTCATTAAACATCTCTATTGTAAGTATCCAACAACAGGTAGGAGGTGAGATGGGTGTGCTCTCTTGCATCAGCTGCTATTTAATCTGCACAGAGAATCATCAGTTCCTTCAATTCCCTTCAAACATTTACTGAGTAGTAAGTAACCGGCAGTGTAGTAGATTTCTTACATAAGTTTCTCATTTTTACTACGTATTTGTACTAAAAAAAGATGATGAAGCTGGAGAACTGAGAGGTTAAGACACTTTCCCAAGGTCACAGAGCCTTTTTAACTGGCAGGGCAGAAAAGGGAACCCAGCCTAGTCCGACTCTCAAGCTAGCATTCTTTCCTTTAGCAACGTTAGGAACCTTCAAAACGCCAGTCCCAAATTATACTTAATTATTTATCCCCGCCCCCACCAACGCCAAGCAGAAGGTTGAGCCCTTAAAATCCTGCACCTTCGCAAAAGCTCAGAAAACACGATCTAAAACGTCCTTCATTATTCCAGTCATACAAGATAAGGTTCCATTCCCAGAAGACGAAACTATGGGTCATGCCCATCTTTCACTTTTGTTTTGGGTGGATTTCTAAAGGAGACATTCTTGATTGAGTGACTACTTAATATTGCCTTTCTCCACACCAGGAAGAGCCGCAGCTGCCTCCCGGCTCCCCCTTCGACTACCTGATCCTCCCGCGCTCGCCCTGCCAGAGCCACCTTCGACCCTCGGCTGCCGTGGACAGTCCACGGAGAGAGTCCCTCTCGATGTCCCGGGGAGGCGGCACCGCGTGGGAACCGCCACTGCGCGGGCAGCTGCCGGCGTCGGGCGCTCGCGTTCCACGTGGCGGAGCCGAGGGGTTGTGATCTCGGCGGGAGCCGGACGGCGGGGAGGCCGGGTGGGCGCCACCAGAGAAGGACTGCGGTGCCCGCGGGCAGCCGGAGCCGCCCCTAGCCCGGGAGCCCGCCGCGCGTCCCGCACTTACAGGTGGGCGGGCTTGGGCCCTCCCGCCCCCGCCGTCGCCCCAGAGACGGCTCGGCCCACCGCCCGGTTCCCCCTCAGTGCCCTGTCCCCTCAGCCGCCGGCGCCCGGGGCCTACCTTGCTGGTGAGGTCCAGCTCCGGTTCGCCGTTGAGCGCCTCGCCGTCCTCGCTGCAGTCCGAGTCGAAGCCCCCGTGGAGCCGGGCGGCAGCCGCAGCGGCTCTGGCCGCCCCCGGAGAGCTGGGCTCGGGGGCGAACATAGAGGCCGGGACCGGCGACTCCATCGGGGAGCGACTCCGCTCCGCCGCCATCTTTAATAACTTAGGCTAATTCGTAGCCGGCCTCCCCTCCCTCTCAGCTTATTTGCCTAATCTATGAGCGGCCACGCCCCCAAACCTTATCAGAATAATTTATGCGAAAATTCTCCCGCCGCGTAGAGGGTGACACGTATCTCTAGCTAAGAAACAATCGACCGGCCCTCTCGGCCACCAATCGCTACAGCTCGTTCAAGTACCTAATGAATAATTAATGAGGCCCAAAGCCCAACAACAAAAGTCTGGGACGTCACTCGCCTGGATCGTAGCTTTCAAGTGGGCAGTACAGTGTCCACGCTACCGGCCTGGAGTCTTCCCGCCAATGGGAGCAGAGCGGTGTACGACTGACACATCAGCCAACCAATAAGGAGAGAAATACACACCGCGTTTACCCTTACCGCCCATCACTCCCCAAGATTTCAGAGGCGGTGCTCAGCTTCCAAATCCTGCAGTAGGATTGTCGGGGGCGGAGAGCCTTCCGATGATAGACAGGAGAAAGGCCCAATCCAGTCTTCGGATAAGTCCCGCGCCCACGGAGATTGTAAACTGAGCAAGGCACCTCCCACTCAACTCAATGACTCCAGGCTGTCACAGAAGACGGATTTTCAACCTGCTGGCAATCTCCAGGCAATTTTAATAAGATCGATGCCTGGAGTACTATAGCAGCCAGAGCGCGGCAATTAATTAAATGCTGACCTTAGGGAGAATTCCCCATTCATTGTCTCTGCGGAGAAAGCAATTACACGACCAAAATGAGGCAACCAGCTCAAACAGAAGCCAAAAGTACCTCACCACATTTGTAAACTGAAAGGCGAAACTCTAGTGTCTGCTAAGGTAGCTTCCTATGGGAGATTATTCCAGTGTCATCAGCTGTGGAAAACTCCAACTCAAAACACTATCAATACCCGTTCTACTGTCTTAAATTCTTCTTCCAAAAGACTGAAAAGCTTGAAGTTAGGGATTAGTCAAACTCTAATAATGCTGGCCACGGCGACTCGTCCCAGGCAGCAAGCAAGCAAGAGCAGCCATTTGAGTTGAGAAGATAACATACCCAGGTTTAGGGGTCTGAAAACACAAAGTTTAGTGAGCAAGAGACGGAGTTCCAAAGAGCCTTCAGTTCCAAGGATCTACTTGAGAGTTAAGAGACAACTTCTTGTTCCTGTTTGCAACTAAATCTGTACAAATACAGCTAGGAATCTGGAACAAGAAGTCATCCAACTCCAAAGGTTTTGATCAGTCTTTTTCTTCTGGAGAAATTGCTCACCATTAAACTACCGCACAATTGCACTCATCTCACATGCTAGTAAAGTAATGCTCAAAATTCTCCAAGCCAGGCTTCAGCAATACGTGAACCATGAACTTCCTGATGTTCAAGCTGGTTTTAGAAAAGGCAGAGGAACCAGAGATCAAATTCCCAACATCCGCTGGGTCATGGAAAAAGCAAAAGAGTTCCAGAAAAACATCTATTTCTGCTTTATTGACTATGCCAAAGCCTTTGACTGTGTGGATCACAATAAACTGTGGAAAATTCTGAAAGAGATGGGAATACCAGACCACCTGACCTGCCTCTTGAGAAATCTGTATACAGGTC
>NW_011494785.1:7059868-7064193 GCF_000754665.1 Bison bison bison | reverse complement strand
AACTTCTATGCAGAGTACATCATGAGAAACGCTGGGCTGGAAGAAACACAAGCTGGAATCAAGATTGCTGGGAGAAATATCAATAACCTCAGATATGCAGATGACACCACCCTTATGGCAGACAGTGAAGAACTAAAAAGCCTCTTGATGAAAGTGAAAGTGGAGAGTGAAAAAGTTGGCTTAAAGCTCAACATTCAGAAAACTAAGATCATGGCATCCGGTCCCATCACTTCATGGGAAATAGATGGGGAAACAGTGGAAACAGTATCAGACTTTATTTTTTGGGGCTCCAAAATCACTGCAGATGGTGACTGCGGCCATGAAATTAAAAGACGTTTACTCCTTGGAAGGAAAGTTATGACCAACCTAGATAGCATATTGAAAAGCAGAGACATTACTTTGCCAACAAAGGTCCATCTAGTCAAGGCTATGGTTTTTCCTGTGGTCATGTATGGATGTGAGAGTTGGACTGTGAAGAAGGCTGAGCGCCAAAGAATTGATGCTTTTGAACTGTGGTGTTGGAGAAGACTCTTGAGAGTCCCTTGGACTGCAAGGAGATCCAACCAGTCCATTCTGAAGGAGATCAGCACTGGGATTTCTTTGGAGGGAATGATGCTAAAGCTGAAACTCCAGTACTTTGGCCACCTCATGCGAAGAGTTAACTCACTGGAAAAGACTCTGATGCTGGGTGGGATTGGGGTCAGGAGGAGAAGGGGACGACAGAGGATGAGATGGCTGGATGGCATCACTGACTCGATGGACGTGAGTCTGAGTGAACTCCGGGAGTTGGTGATGGACAGGGAGGCCTAGTGTGCTGCGATTCATGGGGTCGCAAAGAGAAAATCACTGCAGAAACTGACTGAACTAAACTGATCCTACATATATCTCCATTAGATAAAAATATTAAAATCCCAGTTTGTCGGAAGAGCCAATTATGGCATTATATTCTAGAATAATATTGATATTTAGACTCTTACCAACTGGCTCTTCCAGAAGGAGTTCAAGTTCAGAATGTGCTTACACCTGATGGTATGCGTTAAAAAAAAAAAAATGCCCTTCTCACTACAGGGCTTTACCCATTAAAAATATATATTAACAGAGAAGGTACTACTTTTTTTTTTTTTTTTTAAGAAATGTCAGATCTTTTTTTGTTTGTTGATTTATCTGTGGCTGTGCTGTGTCTTTCTGCCATAAGGGTGGTGTCATCTGCATATCTGAGGTTATTGATATTTCTCCCAGCAATCTTGATTCCAGCTTGTGTTTCTTCCAGCCCAGCGTTTCTCATGATGTACTCTGCATAGAAGTTGAATAAGCAGGGTGACAATATACAGCCTTGACGTACTCCTTTTCCTATTTGGAACCAGTCTGTTGTTCCATGTCCAGTTCAAACTGTTGCTTCCTGACCTGTATACAGATTTCTCAAGAGGCAGGTCAGGTGGTCTGGTATTCCCATCTCTTTCAGAATTTTCCACAGTTTATTGTGATCCACACAGTCAAAGGCTTTGGCATAGTCAATAAAGCAGAAATAGATGTTTTTCTGGAACTCTTTTGCTTTTTCCATGACCCAGCAGATGTTGGGAATTTGATCTCTGGTTCCTCTGCCTTTTCTAAAATCAGGTTGAACATGGCAGAAAGTGAAGAGGAACTAAGAAGCCTCTTGATGAAAGTGAAAGAGGAGAGTGAAAAAGTTGGCTTAAAGCTCAACATTCAGAAAACTAAGATCATGGCATCCGGTCCCATCACTTCATGGGAAATAGATGGGGAAACAGTGGAAACAGTATCAGACTTTATTTTTTGGGGCTCCAAAATCACTGCAGATGGTGACTGCGGCCATGAAATTAAAAGACACTTACTCCTTGGAAGGAAAGTTATGACCAACCTAGACAGCATATTGAAAAGCAGAGACATTACTTTGCCAACAAAGGTCCATCTAGTCAAGGCTATGGTTTTTCCAGTGGTCATGTATGGATGTGAGAGTTGGACTGTGAAGAAGGCTGAGCACCAAAGAATTGATGCTTTTGAACTGTGGTGTTGGAGAAGACTCTTGAGAGTCCCTTGGACTGCAAGGAGATCCAACCAGTCCATTCTGAAGATCAGCACTGGGATTTCTTTGGAGGGAATGATGCTAAAGCTGAAACTCCAGTACTTTGGCCTCGTGATGTGAAGAGTTGACTCATTGGAAAAGACTCTGATGCTGGGAGGGATTGGGGGCAGGAGGAGAAGGGGACGACAGAGGATGAGATGGCTGGATGGCATCACTGACTCGATGGACTTGAGTCTGAGTGAACTCCGGGAGTTGGTGATGGACAGGGAGGCCTGGTGTGCTTCGATTCATGGGGTAGCGAAGAGTCATACACGACAGAGCGACTGAACTGAACTGAACTGTGCTGTGCTGTATCTCCATTGCTACTCTCAGGCTTCCTCTGGTTGCAGTGCACAGGCTTCCCGTTGCCGTGGCTTCTCTTGATGTAGAGCACCAGCTGCAGTAGTTGCAGCTCACGGACTTATCTGCCCTGCGGCATGTGGGATCTTCCAAGACCAGGGATCCAACTGGTGTCCCCTGCATTGCAAGCCAAATTCTTAACCACTGGATCACCAGGGAAGTCCAAGGAGGTACTTCTTTAAGAATCTGAAATCACATTTTAGAGAAGGACTTCCTTATCATGTTTACATCCTTTTTCTGAAGACAGGTTAGAACCTAGGTTCAAATCCTAGGTCCACTACTTACTAGCTATGTGACCTCAAACAAATTAATCTGTGCTTCAGTTGTCAGCACAAGGAGAAGTATGAACTTAACAGGATAGTTCACAGTAAATCAGCTAATATAAGTAAAGCACTTAGAACAATGCTTGCAAGCCTCAATAACGAATCTTTTGCAAATATAACTTTAATCCTTAGGTGGGTTACACATTATAAAAAATTCAAAAGTTGCGTCAATCAGGGCAGAGGACTCCCGATCACACAGGCAGGCACATAACCTGCTAAGTGCTAGTCTGTACAGTCACTGGTTGGTGCGTGCTCCGTCACGTCTCTTTGGGACCCTGTGAACTGTAGCCCACCAGGCTCCTCTCCACGAAATCTTCCAGGCAAGAATACTGGAGTGGGTTGCCATTTCTTACTCCAGGGAATCTTCCCGGCACAGAGCTCAAAACCCAGACCTCTTTCTTGCCTCTCTTGAACTGGAGTGCAAATTTGGAGTGCCTCCAAAATCTGGAGGCAGATTTTTTTACCACCGAACCATCTGGGAAGATATCACTTGTGTTAAGCCCAGCCAAGATTTAACACCTAACTAAATTGCAGTTTCAGCCTCTATCAGGAGTAGCATCTTTAATTAATCACTACTGAACTACTCTGCCTGATAAAACCCTTGCCTTCCTATAAGGGAATGTGCCCTTCCAGCAATACAATCCACTTTCTTCTATTAAAAACCTTCCATTTTGCACAACTTCTAGGAGCACCTTTCTATTTACTAGCTGGGGTGCTGCCAGATACATGAGTTGTTTAATAACTCAATTAGATTTTCAAATTACTCAATTGAACTTTGTGTTTTAACAGTGAGTTCTGTTGAAGCAGAATTAAAGAAATGACCGAATCGTTATTTTTTTATTGTTTTTCGAACTTTCTGAACAAAAAATTCAAAAAGAAAAAAAAAAGCGGGCGGCGGAGATTCATGCGAGACTGAATTCATCTTCCTGATACACACACTGCTCTCAAGATAGACCTAGAGAAAATTCAGAGGAAAACTCTATGGCCACCACCATGGACCAGACGGGAACCTGAGGCAAAAGGACGGTGGTCTGTGAGTAGCAAGCCGAAATTCGACACCAAGGAACTGAAATAGGGCTGTACACCACTTCAAACTCGGCTCGCAGCAAGGAACTCAGCACGCAGGAGCTCCTGGAAAGTGACGGCGGTCGGGCCCACTAACCAAGAAACTCTGCGCCCGTCCGCGTCAGTAAAGTGCTATGAAATAACCTGGGAAACGGCGTGCTAGACAAACATAAAACGGTCGGCGCAGGTAAGACTAGTCCGGGTTCGCGCAAGCAGTCAGCCCCAAAAGCACGGTCAGAGAGAGCGGACGGGTGGGAAGAGCCGCTAAAGTGCAGCCGCGGGCCGGGTCGCCGCCCTGGAACGGAGCCGACGCCCAGGGGAAGCGAAGGGCGGAATAGGCACCGGGGCGGGACTCGCCGGGCCGCCTGGCCAGCCCAGCCCCGGAAGGAACAGAGCCGAGGAACCCGGCACTTAGCTCTTCCTACGGCGAGCTAGCGCCGCCGCCGCGGCTGCCGCGGCCGCCGAACTCCCAACCCCGCACCCCTAGGAGACCC
>NW_011494785.1:7044319-7059347 GCF_000754665.1 Bison bison bison | reverse complement strand
GGGGCCGGACCCGCCGCGCCGCTTCCCGGGGCAGCCCGGTCCTCCGCGGTGGCCCGCACGACCGCCGGAGCTGACAGGAGTTGTCTTCTCCGTAGGGCCGCGTCGAGAGGGTGAGAGTTCGCGCTTTCCGAAGGAACTGCGTCCGTCTCGGCCTCTCGAGGTCCCGCCGCACCCAAGAGGATGGAGAGCCTCCCCCGAGGCCGCAGCAGGGCCCGCGAACCCACGCCGGCCAGCCCTCGTTAGCTGCTCGAAATTTGCGTTTTATCCGCCGCTTAGGCCTTGTTTCCCAAGCCAGTGACTTCGTGGTTCCAAAGAAATGGAAGAAAAGGAGCGATGTGACCGATTCCATCCGGTCGTCCTGCCTTGAGGCCTGGTTGGCATTTGCAGAGAGAAAATACAACAAGAAAATCGTTGGGTTTTTTTGGAGGGGGTGGAAGAAGGAAAACAAGGTCTTTGATTTTACATGGTTTTTTAAAACTTCTGCACTTTGACAGTGGCGGTGAAATACACTAATCCAAAAGTTAATTTTTTGTTGAGAAGAGAGGGATTATTTTTCCTTTTGAGTCCAACCTTTTCTTCTCCCCGTGACAAAGCATAAATCATGGACACCAGAAAGTAAGGTGGACCTCAGGAAATCTCAAAAGACTGAGAAGCTTACATTCCTCCTCAGGAGGGAAGGGTGGGGTGTTTTTAGCCCTCTCTGGAACCTAAAAGGAAAAACATGAGTTGCGTGCCATGGAAAGGAGACAAGGTCAAATCTGAATCATTGGAGCTGCCCCAGGCAGCACCCCCACAAATCTACCATGAGAAACAGCGCAGGGAACTCTGTGCTCTGCACGCCCTCAATAACGTCTTCCAGGACAGCAATGCCTTCACTCGGGAAACGCTGCAAGAGATTTTCCAGAGGTAGGGAACTCCCCTTCTCGTTCGGGTCTTCATACATATAGTTGTTGCTCTTTCTGAATTTCTGTGCATGGGGCAACTTCTTTGCTGCATAAACCTTCAAACTAACAGGTCTTATTAGCTAGATGCTGTTAGCAGGTGTAAGGGACACAGGAATGGGAAAGAGAATAATCAGGACCATTTACTGAGCACCTCCAGTGGGCTAGGGTCAGTGCTAAGAGCCTCAGTGGTGTTATCTCAAGTGATCCCCTCTACAGTCCATTGGAATGTGTAATTATTTCCATTTTGTGGATAAAGACAGGACTCAGAGGAGTTCAGTAATTTGCCCAAGGTAACATAACAAGAAATGAAGCCAAGCTTAAATCCAGGTTTGTTGCTGTGCTGTTTACCACGGTGATATTAATGCCGCTCAAGTCCTGCCCTCAAGGAGTTTAAGAGTTTAGAAGGGGAACCAGATAGGTACACACTCAATCACCTGTCATCAGAGTTGAAATGTTGTGGGTTCCGTAAGAAAGTTCTTGCACAATACTCAGCTTCTCTGTGAAGCCATGTGCTGGCCTTGGTGTTTTTTATATGGTGTTTTGTTTAGCTCTCTTAGTTGATTTACTGTCTCTTTTTTACTGATAAAGAAAGAGAAGGAAAGGTCAGGTAATGTCCAAACAGCTTTGAAGTAGCAAAGCTATAATTTGAGGCGGACCCTAGGTCCTCTCCCCTTTCTACTTCATTCCAGATGGCCTTTCTTATCTACTTTGCAAAGTGCTACCAGACAGGTTGATAGAAGTTCAGCTTTTTTCTCTCAGCTTTGATGTTTTAAAACTTTTCTCTCAAAGAGTTTGAGAAATGGTTCGGCAGTGTCTGGATAAGCAGCATGTCTGCAGTCCATAGCAACTTTGGCAGTGAGCCTGTCTCACTACTCTAGCTACTAAAGAATTATCCTGCTCAGTTCTCAAGTGCGAAGAAAGCTCAGGAATTCTTCAAGCAGTGCATATTGGCAGTTACAGAAGATCCTTCTCTGACTCCATTCAGAGATGAAATTATGGCCCCAGGAGGGCCTGAATTACAGCTGAGAGCAACCTGTCTGGGGTGATTTTTGAAGCATAGGTATGGACCATTTACCCTAAAAGAACCATAAGCCCTCTTTTAAAAGAATGTTAATCTTGGTGTGCTGACAAAGTTATAATGAGGGTAATTATTTTCCAAGGTCAATAATAACCATAGTAATGCCTTAGCAGGGCAAATGTGTCCTTTGCATCATAGCCATTACCTGGCAAGTAGAATGAACTCTTCAGGCAACAGGGCCCTGGGAGATGAGAAAATTTGTCTCAGATTGCTGGAGGCCAGTCCTTTAGACTGCTCCCATTTGGCCAGCCATTAATACATCTTCTACTCCTGATTGAATATTTGCAAATTATTTCCTAATCGAAGACTAGGGAGAAGGAAAAGACCCCGAGTGCTTGAATGTGCTTAATACTTTGAACTCTGACAAGCTTACAACCTTATTAGGAGTGATCCTAGGAAACCAGAATTCACCTTAAGCAATTTACCCAGTTTCACTCAACTAGCAAAAGTCAAGTACAAGATTCTGTGTGTCCATTTAGAAGTTTTTCACAGATAAATTTGGCCCGGGTCAACATGATGATAACCACTAACACAGATGAGCGCTCACTCTGTACGAGCACTGTTCTGACTGCTTTCCTTGTGTTAACTTGCTCCTGACACCCATTTTACAAGGTAGATCCTGTTACTTCTGATTTTTCCAGATGAGGGAACATAGACCTATTAATCGCAGGATTTGGACCCAGGCTTTGTGAATGGAGGACCTGCTTTCCTAACTACTCTGCTCCTTCCTGAATATTGGGAAGGGATGTCAGAGCAATTATATCGTCAGTAGCCGCTCACCCTTCTAGGAAGTTGGGCCTGGGTCTGAAGATGTGGACTGTGATTATAAGCTGTTAGTGGATAATAGCAGGACTCTTTCAGCTGTGTTTTCCCCGATTGAAAGAATGCTAAATATTTGCTAAACTCATATAGAACCAAAGTTCTGTTCTGGCTTTTGAAGCTTTAGCAAGTTGTACTGCATTCTCCAGTTACCTGTCAGCATGATGTAAATGTCCATGTAAATACCAGAATATTTGTACCTTACCACTCCAGAGGTGGCATTCTGTACAGAGTATTTAACATGGGAAGATTCTGTGTGGATACACAGAAACAAAGAAGTGTGAAAGGAATCAGAGCGGGGGAAAAAAAGGGAGAAGAGGTGAGGGAGAGAGGATGGAATTTTTTAAGCAAACATTTACTAGCTGCCTGCAGTGTGCCAGGCACCACTCGGCACTGTAAAGAAAGCAAGCTGAACAAAACTTAGCCACAGAGAAGTAATACAGCTCAGAACTGTACATTGACCCAGCTTGAGAATAGATTTAAGTGAATTAGAACTTTGGAATTTAGAGCAGTTTAAAGGGAAAAAGATAATCTGTTTGGATCTTAACAGAAAAGAGTAATGTTGACAGTAATGTTAACTAGATAATTTAAAATTCCCAGATCCAAAGTTCTGTGCTGTTTTGAAGATGTTGATAAATGGTAGCAATGGGGAAAAGTTTTTGATTAATGCCATTTGTTGAGAGGAAGTTCATCCTTGTAGTTGAATTCTAGCCAGGTAGAAGAAATACAAAAGCAGGGTGGAGTTTCAGTGCAGTTGTGGGTATGAGATGACTCATGGTAGAAATGGAAATGAATAGGGATTTGGAAAGGACTAAGCTAATGACAGCAACACAGGAACAGGGAAGAGACAGTCAGGTGTGACAGGCTCAGTCAGGATTTGAAGATAGTGGTCATGATTGTAGTAATAGCAGAGAGGTTGTTGGAAAGGATGAACAACTGAAATTGGAGAAAAGATCAAACTATAAGGGATTATAGATACTGGTGAACATCCTGTACCACAGAGAAGCCCTTCTACACCACCCCCCCCATTAAAAAGTCCCTGAGCACACATTTAAAGGAAGGAGCCACATTTAAAGGTATGGTGGTTGTAAACTGAGAAAACGTGTTGTTGAGTGTTAACCTCTAGAGATTTAAATTTTCTTATCCAAGGGCCAGGCAGACTCCTCCTGCTCATCACCACCGCCTACAGAATCCTTTGGTGTGCCTGGCCCTGTAATCTGTGCTTTATGTATTTAAAAATTTTAAAACACGTTAGGAGGTCCCAGGCCATATTTTCTAAGGTCACACCTCTTCAGAACTGATAAAAAGGAAAAAATTGAGAGAAAATGAATCTTGATGAAATGTTTCCACATCTCCTTTTCATTGAAACCTGAAACATCACCTTAGACAAACACAGAACCCATCTTTTCACTTGTGGATGACTTCACATCTCATGGCTCTTACGTCTGCCTTGGTGACAAAAATGAGAGGCTAGTGTATAGTTCAGAATCTCTATGGAAATTATTAAGACAGTCTTTAACAGGAGTTTGCTGCGGAATCTCAAGAAAACATTCCACTGAGACAGAGTAGAATTCCCATGGGATTCAGCGGGAGCAGGTATTGCGGTATCCAGGAGACTGTTGAGTGTAGCTTTAGGTTTAGAGGTGGATTCCTAGCTCTGCTACTTACTAGCTGTATATGACTGTACAAGCCACCCTGACCTCTGTACCTCAGCTTCCTTGTTTACACTGTGGGCCTAATCTCAAGATTGTTGGAAGGATTACGTGATAAATCTCTTAAAAGTAGCTAACACAGTGGGCACCTGATTATTGTTAAAGTAGAAACAAGTACTGGTTTAATGGGCACAATGGATAGATCCCATTTCTTCAAAATATTTTTTATCTTTTTTTTTTTTGGCTGCACCCAGCCTGCAGCAGCTTAGTTTCCCAACCAGGGATTGAACCCATGCTCCTGAACAGGAAGCACAGAGTCTGAACCACTGGGCCACCAGGGAAGTCCCTGGATTCCACTTACTCAAATGACCTCTCCTCTAGGATTGAGACGGAAACCATTCTTGGCCTTCCCTATATTGATTGGTTTGGCAAACACATGGTTATTCAGTTGCTAGTGCCCAGCTATGAGAGATACAGTCACCCCTTCACTTTGGGCATTTATTTAGCCACTCCTTCATCGGCTATTTCACTGGGCAAGTGTGAAATTACTGAATTCTTCAGTGGTCCTATAAGATAGGAATAGTTCCCATTTTACAGGTAAGCTAACAGGTGTGGAGATTAAATCTCAAAATTGATACTGATGCTGCTTGGATGTGAACTCAAATACGTGTGGTCCTTAGATCGCTCTCTTTTTTCCTACTACGTTGGAGTCAAGAAGGGTTTCATGGAAAAGGTTGGGTATTAGGTGGAACTTGAAAAAGCTTTAGGATTTAGCTCAGAACAAGGACGAGGCTAAAGAAGAGAGGCCACATGGCCATGGTACCTGAAGTACACGAAGCCCCATGAAAGGGAAAAGCACATCAAGTGGGGCTGCGAGGGTTAGAGCTGGCCAACGAGGCAACTGGCTCCATCGGCAGCTCTTACGTAAGTAATTGAAATGACACTTTGGTGAATGTGGCAGGAACATACAGGCTGAGTAGGTGGAAGGAGTGTTTAGAAGCACGAAGGTCAATTTAGGAACCTGTTTCAAAATATCCAGGTGTGAGATGAGGGGCCTCCAGTTAGGGGGAGAGAGTAGGAATAGACAGGCAAGGGTTTGAATCTGAGATAGAAGATGTAGGACAAGGGGAAGACGCCCTTGGAAACTCTAGTCCTCGAAGATGCACTTCAAAAAACTGCAGTCAAGGATGTTTGGGAACTGAAACATTTTACTACCCACCCTCCCCAAACCCCACCCCCAACCCCTGTCTCCTCGAGACTCAAGGTAAATATTAGCATTTTAGGGGCTTCAAGGAATCCTGCAGGAAACCTGTTTCCTTGATTCATTCAGCTACTGTATTGAGCACCTTCTGTGGTCCTTTGGGAACACATTGAGGGGACAGCACAGCACTCAGGTTCAAGCCTGGTAGGGAGTTAGGTGGTAAAAGAGGTGGAAGACTTGGCAGTTTCTCTACTGGGACCTTCATGCATCTACTGGCTGGAGACTTCACTGAAGGTCGAGACGCTATTGAAAAGTTGGTGAAGGAAAGCAATTCGATATATCTTGAGATAGGCTTTCTCCCATAGGCTTTCTCATTTGATCTAAGTGCCCAAGAATGCACTGAGAGCCTTTATCCCAGAGCCTTTATCCTATCAAGCTACATTTTAGACCCAAGCCAAGGGACTTGGCTGGCCTTTCCTCTTATTAGCCCACAGGCAAATCAGAAAACATGTCCAGTAGTAACCTGGGCTGTAATTAAATTGGAGCAGGTGGATGTAAGAGGAAATGACTGGGAGAAAGTTAAGGTTGGCCAGTCAGAAAAGGTCTCTAGGGCAGTAACACTTGAGACCCACATGATGAGGAGCAGGCCGAGTGGAGATGTAGGGGAAGAGCATTCCAGACATTGGAGACAGTGAGTGCAGAGGCCCGAAAGAGAGAAAGAGCTTGTGTGTCCAGGTAGTAGACAGAAGGTCTTTGTGCTGCGAGGTAGTGATGAGGTCAGCAGAATCCTAAGGGTCTTACAGACCTGCCAATGTCATTTAGATCTATTTAAGTGCTTTGGGAGCCTTGGAGGCTTTAAGCAGTGGCAAGAGTATGTTGGAAAAATACCAGTATGGTTGCTGTGTGTAGAGTCTAAGATCTCTTAAGTTTTTAGAGTTGACTGCAAGATCTGATTCTCTTCTGGAGATGGCAGTTAGCAGCCTCCTAGATAGCCGCTCTCCACCTGTATTCCTGAGGAACTCACGACGCTTCCTTGGGGTGAGAGGTGTGCTGCCCCTGCCTTTCCGCAGGTCCTGGCCTGTGCGGCCTGCGAAAGCAAATTAATAGGATTGGAAATGCCTCCAGAACTGACCTTATCTGAAGATGGAGGAGTGGCTAAAGAGGCCTGACCCAAAGATGGCTTAAAGCCAGCGGGCGAACCAGACTGCAGTTGAGTTTTGCTTGTCTGGTGGCAAAAATATTTTTTCAGTTGGCGTATTTTCTTTCAAATTCCAGTATTTCACACACATGTATATTTGGAATACCTTTAGGTGGTTCATGCATTTCAGGTTAATACTGTTTTTAATTGCTTTCCCTGGGGCCCCAGTTGATACATTGATGTTACCTGTGTGTAGGCCTTTATTTACTAATTAATAATTACCAAGTATGCAGGCCTTAAATAGAAAGCATTTAAATTGTAAAAAATAAAACTAATGACAGATACTACCCATGCAAATCAAAATATCAAATACTATTTTCTAATGTTAAAAAAAAAAAGGCTGTATCAAAGCAGGAAGATCAGCAAAGAAAATTTCAGAAAAGGGAAATCTGGGGATTTCATAAATGAGAGATTTCTTTCTTTATATCCATTGAATTCACTATAGACGCACTTTGTAAATGGCAGGCAGATAGGCGCCACCACTGCTGAATTACCGTTTTGCATCAAAAGATAAATCCCTAGGACAGCAGGAGCTCAGACTACAAAATACTTTAGTAAAAAACTGGTTACATTAACTTGAGTGGACGGCAACGGGCTTCCAGGGGCAGTGGTGTAAAGTGTCTTCTGTCCCTGCCAGTGTGGGGCCAGGAGGGCTTGGGCTGGCCAGCCAATCTCAGCTTCCCTCCTGTCGCATTTGCAGGTTGTCGCCAAACACCATGGTGACCCCCCACAAGAAGAGCATGCTGGGAAATGGGAACTACGATGTGAACGTCATTATGGCAGCACTTCAGACCAAAGGCTATGAAGCTGTTTGGTGGGACAAGCGCAGGTAATCGAACCAGGCTTGACTTGAAGGGATCTGACGCTCAGCTGGAAAGGAAGCCGGGGTGGGGTTACAGCCGGGGAATCCTGGGGAGTTGGCTGACACTGTGGAGCCTGACTCCGTTTCTGTTCTGCAGGGATGTTGGCGCCATTGCTCTCACAAACGTTATGGGCTTCATCATGAACCTGCCCTCCAGCCTGTGCTGGGGTCCCCTGAAGCTGCCACTCAAAAGGCAGCACTGGATCTGTGTTCGAGAGGTGGGAGGTGCCTACTACAACCTGGACTCCAAACTGAAGATGCCCGAATGGATTGGAGGCAAGAGCGAGCTCAGGTACCTGTGTGGCTGGTGTAGTGGCAGGTTGAACTTACCTTTGGGTATTTGACAAGGCAAGTGAAATTCCTAGCTCTGTGGATCCTCTCCCTGTTGTTACTTAGAATCATAGGGTCTTAGATTTAAAAGACCTGAATCTTCCATGGCCCCAGAGGATGTTAAGTCCCCTGGTAGAGAAGTGCCATTACCTTGGATGCTGGCTTTCTGGTTTGGTGGGACTGCCCTTGTAACATTCTCCAACTTAGACAATTGTGACAGTATAGCTGCCAGTTCGGAGAAGGGAAGACAGACATTTGGGCCACAGAGGGCTAAATTTTCTTAGGACCAAAGAAGAAACCTTTTTTTTTTTTTTTTTACAATTAGAAGTTCTTTAGAATACTTGGGGCTCTCTTCCTCACAGAACTGGCTATTGTTGGCAGTAACATATGAGGATGAGCAAAAGTTCAGATTGGAAATTTAACTGGAAAGATTGAGAGGTAACCAAACGTGGAGTGCCCCAAGAACAAGACGACTAGATTGTGTTCAGGACTGCCAAGGGTATAAATAACAAGGTTACTGCCTGGCAGTGAACATGTGGCCCCAAGACTGGCATCTGCAGTTTTACTACCATTTCATTTTCTCTTTCATCTACCCTTTTTTTCCTGTAGGAAGTTTCTAAAACATCATTTGCGAGGAAAGAACTGTGAACTCCTGCTGGTGGTACCAGAAGAGGTGGAGGCCCATCAGAGTTGGAGGGCTGACGTGTGATGCCGTCCTACCCAGCCTTCGGCACCTCGGCCCCTGAAATCCTCCGTGATGTGCTGCGGCCTCTGCCGTGGGTCTGCCCTTGCCACCTCCCCAGACATCTCATCGGGTTTTTTTTCTCATCGGGTTTTTTCCCCTCTGATTTGACAGTGCAATAGGACAGACACGTGGACTGTTAGAAGAACCAACCAGCGTTACTCGCTCCTGGAAAAGGAAAGCAGGAGCTCTGTGTGCTTAGGGCGAGCTGTGGAGACCTTGGTTTTATTTTAAAGAGAAGGAAGGTGGGTCTCAGCTGCCTCTCCCGGCTTCTGTGAGGGCTTGGCAGAGGCTCTGCTGGAGTTCACTGCTGCTCTGACCCCCGGGGGACGCTGCCTCCCCATCCCCTTCCCTGGCAGCCGGTGAATTTGAACACAGTCCAGACAAAGCCCATGGGACTGGCTTGAAGGCCTCAGAGCAGGAAGGCCTCTCAGGAAACCATCTCCAGAGCTGCAGCAGCCGCACAGCAGGCTGAGTCCAGCCCTCAATGCCACCCTGACCCCATTTTTAGGAGTGGTTTATGGTCGTCCTTGAAGTTTGATAATGAAAAGTTCTCTAATATTTCATGCCAAGTGGTTGAATCCTGCAATATTCTAACATGACAGGGTGAGCTAGATACCTAAGAGGATGTGGCCAGAGCCAGGCTGGGGACAGGCACGGACAGCCTGTCTGCCTCACTCCAGCTTTGTCCCCGCCACTTCACTGCACTGGTTTAGAAGGTTTGGGGACACAAGACAGGCCAAAGGGCAGTTTTCCCAGCTGACCCACCCCGGCAAAATCAGAAAAAAATAAGACTGCCTTTACCATCAAATTCTACTAGTTTGAGACAGTGTTGGGCAAGGGAAGTTTTGTGAAGCTAAGCCCTCAGAGATTTGGAGCCACTCAAATTAGTAGAAGTCTTAGGCTTGGAGTCACTCTGGTGACCAGAAGCAGGGCCCTCACGTTGGGTAGATATGTGCATTCTGCTTAGGACCTGGGTTTGTCATCTCTCTGGAGTTTCCTTTACAGATCAACTGAGAATTGACCCCCCCTACCTCTTTAAAGAGCTGTAGGCCACTTTTCTCCTGGTAACTTTGGAAAACAGGCGAAGTGTTAGACTACACCGCCTGTCACCAAAGGGGCCGTGGTGGTCTCAAGGCAGGGGGGCAGGCAGGGGTGGCCTGTTCAGCCCTTCACAGATCAGTGGTCTTGGCAGGTCTGAGAGCTGCCCCACTGGCCAGACTCCTCTCCAGCAGCAGAGCCAGCCTGGGGCTTGCATGTCCAGCCTGAGCAAGCTTAACGGGATGAAGCTGAGGCTTTCTCCCCACTGTGACTGGAGTGCATGTTTACACCAGCACCTTTTCTGCACATGTATCTTCAATCCCACAAGGCCATTTTTTTAACGCTGAGTAAGAGGCCACCAAGCAACTACTGCGTTTCACCCTCTCAGCAAGTGGCCGCAGTCTCTTCTGCACCATTTTCTACACCAGACCTGCTTGGCACCACAGGGAGCTCGTCACCCCTGCACAATGACATTCCAACCACCACCAGCCAGAAGTTACAGCCAACCTTGCTGACTGTCACAAGCAGGACCTTGGGTCCATTGGCACGGTCAGTGATGTAAGCCATCTCCTGGGAGGAGGAGGAAACTCCTCACCACCAGTCTGCTTGGGCCTGTGCAGACAGCACTTCAAAGGAGTCCTCATGCACTTGGAGTCCATAAGCCAATGGGATATGCAAAGACGCTTAACCATTTCAGGGCTGGTTCCTCTGTTCATATCCAATTCTGGTGCTTAGGAACAGGGACCTATGCTGATGCCCAAGGGCAGAAAGCCCCACTTCCTTTAAGGAAGTGGGCAGGCCTGACCCTGATGCCCAGTAAGGGGCAACCCTAGGCTTTTTGTTTTTTCTTGCTTTTATTCCTTTTTGTTGGCCTTGTGCTGGGTTTGTTTACAAAAGATGTATTTTGTTTAACCAAATATTAAAAATGGAAAACTCCATAAATTTCACGTCTGAATTCTGTAACTATGTACATTTTAAAAAGTGAACTTTAGCTTTAAAAGGCATTCACAACTGCTCTAAGTCCTCTTTTAGAGACATACTTTGCTTTGGTCAAACCTCTCACTTCAAAAAATCCAGACAAAAGATTCACCAAGTACGACTTGATTCAAAAGAAGTCTAAGACATTTCTCAATTTAACTTAAAAAACTAGGCTCCACAATATGAAGAACCCTAACCTTCATCTAAGTACAAGTTTTCTTTATTGACAAGTAATATATTTTTCCCTGATTAACAAGTAGCATTTCAAGAGGGCCTGGAGGCCCCAGCATCAAGTACATTGCAGGATTCTAAGTAGGACTGTCTAGATTTGAATTCAGATCAGGCATTTTCTGTTCAGCCCGGAGCAGATCATTTTAACCTTTCTGGGACTGTTTTCTTCTGTAAAATGAGAATACTACCACCTCCTAAATTGTATAATAAGGTTCCAGCAACCCACATGAAAGGCTTAGTATTGTTACTAGCACAATGCCAATAAAAATGTATGTTAAGTGGAAAAACTACAGAGTGCAAAGAGCTACAGCTGGATTCACTATTAAGAGCTCATCAGCAATTACGGTTGATCCTCAAACAGCACAGGTTTGAACTATGCGGGTCCACTCTATACATGAAATTTTTTCAGTGAATACTACAGTACCACAATCTGTGGTTGAACTGCAGACCCACACAGGGCCGTTGAAAAAAGAACTGCACAGACTTGGTTGCATGGAGGGTTAGTCCCCCCAACCCTTTATTTTTCAAGGGTTAATTGTATTTTTTAAAAAAGAACAAACCCAAGATGTACTTGCTACCTTCCTATTCCCAGACTAGAAATCAATACTGTCATTCTTTTCAAGTCCTTTATAATTTTTTCTTTTTTTGGATTTGCTGCATGGCCATGTGGAATCTTAGTTTCCTGACCAGGGATCAAACCTGTACCCCCTGCAGTGGAAGTGCAAAGTCCTAACTACTGAACCACCAGAGAATTCTCCAGGTGGCTCAGTGGTAAAGAATCTGCCTGTCAATGCAGTTACAATCTCTGGGTCAGGAAGATCCTGGCAACCCACTCCAGTACTCTTGCCTGGGAAATCCCATGGGTAGAGGAGCCTGGCGGGCTATAGTCCATGGGGTCGCAAAGAGACACGACTTAGTGACTGAAACGTCGTCGTCGTAGACTGCAAGTTCATGAACCCAGTCCTCTGTTGCCAGACCTGAAAGTGACTGCTGCAACTCAGAGAGGGTCTTGGACAAAGAGGAATTTTTTACCTTTTTGGCCTTAAGGGGTCAATCAGTATTAAATGGTGCTGCTGGCTTAGGTGAGAGAAAACATGAGGGGCAGCCTTTGTCCTGCTAAAATGGTCCAAGTAATTTCCGGGTATGTATCACAAGCACTTGGAAGATATTTTTTGGTTGGAATCATTTTTTTTTTAATATTTAAATACAAAATGTGAGCACTGACTTTTTTTTCCTTTTTAGACACATATACACACAAGTCTAACAGCCGAAATATTGGAGGAAATGAGCTCCTGCTCTGTCCTCCAGTCCCCATCTTGTGGCTGAAGCTGCCAGCCCTCCCTCCATCCTTTCCAACATACACAGAAATTCACAGTGGCTGCTTTGCAGCAGAGCTGTAATTAATGCATTTTGTATTTTATCTTGTGTGCACATCCCTCCCCAACATCTCCATTCTATTAACGGTCAGGAGCATATCCTTCTCCACGGCATCAGTTCCCACCCCAGCAAGGGAATAGTGAGATCTTCCACCAGGAGTAATTTAGTGAGGGGGGCTGGGTGGCCAGAGCTGGAGTAACCGTCTGTGTTGCTGCTCTCTGGTATCAGCATTGAGGAGAGAAGAAATAAGTCAGGACAGTGGAGGGCACAGCTGCAAGTGAGGAGTCTCTCCATGAGCCAATGTGGGGAGAATTCCCGCCACCAGGTTTATAGAGCCATGTGCCAAAGTTGAAAAAAAAAAAAAAATCCAATAATCAGCAGTTCAAACACTATTGAATTTTCAAACTTCTTCCCACCAAGACAGGTCAAATATAGCAGTAGCAATCTAGATTTTTCCAGGAAGTGAAGGTAGAGCCCCCGGCATTCCTCCTGACAGCCCTGTATTAGGCCCTAGAAGTATCTGGAAAAGAAAAGGAGGGGTGTAAGGCATTGTACAGACCCAAGGGTCTCATTTTCATCATACCTGTCTGGGCAGACGAAGTCTATGAAAACAATGTTGCGAAAATGGTACCCAAAGGGCTTGGGCCAGATCCCAATCCTGCATGGCACATTAGCTGCCCTACCTAGGTGCCGGAGGAATAAACAAACTTGTGTCGCCACTATTGGCAAAAAGCCCAGGGTCTGGGCTCACCTGCCGTTGCTGCAGCTGCTGCTGTTGCTCCATCTGTAACTTCTCAGTTTCAAAGACGACCGGAAGAACCAGGATCATGAAGGACGTGGTTCCAATCCACAAGGCTGCCCTGGAAAACCTGCACAGGGAGCATGAGCGTGACGGCGAGACAAAAACAGCTTCCCCAAGAACGAACTAGTAACCAAACCTCTCACCCTGCACACACTGATGTTTTTGATAAACGTGTTCTACCCAATCCCTGCACCGTGCTCCTGCCACAAGCAGGAGGAGCAGTCTGGGGGCTGTACACTTAGTAAGAGTCTGAACTGAGTTCTCACAATGCTGCTTTTATTACACATAATCTGATCCTCACAATGACCCCCCACCCGATAAGAAGCCTCACTTTACAGAAGAGAAAATCAAGACCAAGAAAGGTTAAGGTGGCACCAATCCGAGGTCACTCAGTGATCGAGGTGGCCTCCAACCCAGGTCTGCTGCTTCCAAAGCCCGTGTTCATTCAGGGCACCTCGGTCACGCCAGGCACATCCCAATGTCTTGACCCTTGTCCCTTACCTGTACATTTTTTGAGCCACGAAGAGGGAGAGATCAAAAGTGGCTCCAGCCGCGGACCGGACCCTCTCCGGGAACATCTCCGTCAGACCCCACAGTCTCTCCGAGAGGGTTTCATCTAGCTGTGGTGGAGGAGGCGTGGATATGGGCCGAAGCTGCGGCAACCACCCCCGACGCCGGGACACCCCGGTCCAAGCAGGGCCTCACCCCGCCTCCAGGAGACGCCTCCGCTGGGACCTCTCCAGGCTCCGCGATGCGCCTTAGTCCAGATTCCGCAGCACGCGGACCCCACACCCCACTCCCTGCCCACACCTCCCAGCCCCTCTCTGCCCTGCGGCGCTCAGTACCTCCTCGTCGTCTTCCTCCTCCAGCTCCTCCTCAGGCTTCTCGGCATCGCCTTTCGGAAGCAATTCGTCCGCGGACAGAGGCGCCCCAGGGCCGGCGGCGGCGGCAGCCATGGCTGTGAGGGGGCACCGGAAGCGAAAAAGAAGAGGCGAGTGCAGCGACGACGGCGGATAGAGCCGCTCTTCCGGGAGCCGGAGCTTGGCGGACTGGGGAAGAGCGCCGCCGTCTGGCGGATTGACTTCAGTTCAGTCAGTTCAGTTCAGTCGCTCAGTCGTGTCCGACTCTTTGCGACCCCATGAATCGCAGCACGCCAGGCCTCCCTGTCCATCACCAACTCTCGGAGTTTACCCAAACTCATGTCCATCAAGTCGGTATATCACACTTAGGCCAACACTAGAAAGCAAAATGGCTGTCTGGGGAGGCCTTACAAATAGCTGTGAAAAGAAGAGAAGCGAAAAGCAAATGAGAAAAGGAAAGATATAAGTATCTGAATGCAGAATTCCAAACAATAGCAAGGAGAGATAAGAAAGCCTTCCTCAGCAATCAATGCAAAGAAATAGAGGAAAACAACAGAATGGGAAAGACTAGAGATCTCTTTACGGAGAAGGCAATTGCACCCCACTCCAGTACTCTTGCCTGGAAAATCTCATGGACAGAGGAGCCTGGTAGGCTGCAGTCGATGGGGTCTCGAAGAATCAGCCAGGGCTGAGCAACTTCACTTTCACTTTTCACATTCATGCATTGGAGAAGGAAATGGCAACCCACTCCAGTGTTCTTGCCTGGAGAATCCCAGGGACGGGGGAGCCCGGTGGGCTGCCGTCTATGGGGTCCCACAAAGTCGAACACGACTGAAGTGACTTAGCAGAGATCTCTTCAAGAAAATTAGAGATACCAAGGGAACATTTCATGCAAAGATGGGCTCGATAAAGG
>NW_011494785.1:7043299-7044219 GCF_000754665.1 Bison bison bison | reverse complement strand
CCAAGCCAGGCTTCAGCAATACGTGAACCGTGAAGTTCCTGATGTTCAAGCTGGTTTTAGAAAAGGCAGAGGAACCAGAGATAAAATTCCCAACATCCACTGGATGATCGAAAAAGCAAAAGAGTTCCAGAAAAACATCTATTTCTGCTTTATTGACTATGCCAAAGCCTTGACTGTGTGGATCACAATAAACTGTGGAAAATTCTGAAAGAGATGGGAATACCAGACCACCTGACCTGCCTCTTAGGAAACCTGTATGCAGGTCAGGAAGCAACAGTTAGAACTGGACATGGAACAACAGACTGATTCCAAATAGGAAAAGGAGTACGTCAAAGCTGTATATTGTCACACTGCTTATTTAACTTCTATGCAGAATACATCATGAGAAATGCTGGGCTGGAAGAAGCACAAACTAGAATCAAGATTGCCGGGAGAAATATCAATAACCTCAGATATGCAGATGACACCACCCTTATGGCAGAAAGTGAAGAGGAACTCAAAAGCCTCTTGATGAAAGTGAAAGAGGAGAGTGAAAAAGTTGGCTTAAAACTCAACATTCAGAAAACGAAGATCATGGCATCTGGTCCCATCACTTCATGGGAAATAGATGGGGAAACAGTGGAAACAGTGTCAGACTTTATTTTTCTGGGCTCCAAAATCACTGCAGTTAGTGATTGCAGCCATGAAATTAAAAGACACTTACTCCTTGGAAGGAAAGTTATGACCAACCTAGATGGCGTGTTCAAAAGCAGAGACATTACTTTGCCAACAAAGGTCCATCTAGTCAAGGCTTATGGTTTTTCCAGTGGTCATGTATGGATGTGAGAGTTGGACTGTGAAGAAGGCTGAGCGCCGAAGAATTGATGCTTTTGAACTGTGGTGTTGGAGAAGACTCTTGAGAGTCCCTTGGACTGCAAGGA
>NW_011494785.1:7039336-7043199 GCF_000754665.1 Bison bison bison | reverse complement strand
GGCATCACTGACTCGATGGACGTGAGTCTGAGTGAACTCTGGGAGTTGGTGATGGACAGGGAGGTCTGGCGTGCTGCAATTCATGGGGTTGCAAAGAGTTGGACACGACTGAGCGACTGAACTGAACTGAACTGAATCCAGTTTCATTTCCCTGAGGGCTGTATTTGGTGGGAGTAAATTAGAGAGCTGGAGATTTATTGGTCTTCTGGGAAAATGTGAAGTTAACAATCTCAATGTATTAACATAAAGGTGAGTTAACACTCAAGTATCAGACATCATTTGTGTCCGAAGGTGGGTGTTTGGGGGTGTTCATTTAATCCTCAGATCAACCTACAGGTGCTATTTCCCCCATTTTAGAAATGAGATTGAGGCACAGCACAGGGTTGCTGCAAGTATTCCTGAAGGATGGATTTCTAGAAATGGGTTTCCTGGACAAAAAGTTGTTCACTCAGTCATGTCTAACTCTTTGTGACCCCATGGACTGCAGCACTCCAGGCGTCCCTGTCCATCACCAACTCCTGGAGCTTGCTCAAACTCATGTTCATCCAGTTGGTGATGCTCTCATCTCATCATCTGTCATCCCCTTCTCTCCCTGCCTTGAATCTTTCCCAGCATTAGGGTCTTTTCCAGTGAGTCAGTTCTTCACATCAGGTGGCCAAAGTATTGGAGCTTTAGCTTCATTCCTTCCAATGAATATCCAGGGTTGATTTCTTTTAGGATGGACTGATTGGATCTCCTTGCAGTCCAATGGACTCTCAAAAGTCTTCTCCAGCATCACAGTTCAAAGGCATCAATTCTTAAGCGCTCAGCCTTTTTTTATCATCCAGCTCTCACATCTGTACATGACTACTGGTAAAAACAAAAAATTAAGATCATGGCATCCAGCCAAAAAGTGTGAACATTTAAAATTTTGCTAGGTATCAGGTAACTGCCCTCAGAATTACAGTATCATATACTTTCACACGGAGAAGGCAATGGCAAGCCACTCCAGCATCTAGCCTGGAAAATCCCATGGACGGAAGAGCCTGGTAGGCTGCAGTTCATGGGGCCTCGAAGAGTCAGACAGGACTGAGCGACTTCACTTTCACTTTTCACTTTCACGCACTGGAGAAGGAAATGGCAGCCCACTCCAGTGTTCTTGCCTGGAGAATCCCAGGGACGGGGGAGCCTGGTGGGCTGCCGTCTATGGGGTCGCACAGAGTCGGACATGACTGAAGCAACTTAGCAGCAGCAGCAGCAGCATACTTTCACAATAATAAATGGAAGTATCCTTTTCTCCAAATTCTCCAAATTTTAATTTTTTGTCTATACAATGGATGAAAATTCTTCTTTTTATAACGTGCCCAAAAAGTTAACATAAGGGAAATTTAATATACCTCTTTAGCCAACTGACTGTGGAACCACAGACTCTCAGGACTGGACAGTCCCAATCCTTCTTTCATATTAGGCCATGGAGGGACGGGGACTCAAGAGATATACCTAGCCTTTGAGTTATGTAGGAATTCAGGTCCCCACGCAGGAGGAGGATTGTAACCTTAGGCTGAACACAAGATTCCTGGAGAACTGCCCCTGTTATCTCACCACCAACCAATCAGGAGAAAGGCTGCACAGGATGGAAGATAAGGAAGACTGATCCCCTCCCCAAATGACTGTCCCTTTAAAAACTGTATGGTCAGCAGAATTTCAGAGTTGGCTTTGGACATGAGCCTGCTTCTCCCCAAGTTGTTGGCCTCTTGAATAAAGCCACCTTTCCTTTCCAACCAAGACTTGTCTCTGAGTACTGGCTTTTAAGCAATGTGCAGCTGAACCCGGTGTTTCCCCAGTGGCTCAGTGGTAAAGAATCCACCTGTAATGCAGGAAACTGAGGTTCGATTCCTGGGTCAGGAAGATCCCCTGGAGGAGGGCATAGCAACCCACTCCAGTATTCTTGCCTGGAGAAACCCATGAATGGAGGAGCCTGGCGGTCTACAGTCCACAGAGTCGCAAACAGTCGGACGTGACTGAAGCAACTGAGCATGCACGTGGTTGAACCTGAGTTCAGTAACAGGCTAGCTCTACAGAAATAAAAGATCAGCTTAATAGCCCAATGCCAATGGCATCTGGGGCTTCCCAGGTGGCGCTAATGGTAAAGAACCCATCTGCCAATGCAGGTTAGGCATAAGAGACGCCAGTTTGATCTCTGGCTGGGGAAGATCCCCTAGAGAAGGGAATGGCAATCTACTCCAGTATTCTTGCCTGCAGAATCCCATGGACAGAGGAAACTGGCAGGATACAGTCCATAGGGTTGCACAGAGTTGGACACAACTGAAGCAACTTAGCAATGGCATCTGATTTCTTTTACAGGTTCTTTCAAAAAATGCTAGAAGACCAATATTCTTGAAGGGTTGAGAAGGCCATCTTGTGTGGAATCTACAGATATCATTGACTCTGATGAAATAAAATTCATACTATAGAAAGATAAGAAAAATTTAAACATAAAATCCTCCTTTGCCTTTGGGGCCTCCTCCCTCCCCTTTAGCATGTATTGTGACTGTTTTAACTAGACCTCCTTGTTGCTGTTGCTTAGTTGCTAAGTCCTGTCTGACTCTGCTTGTCCAACCCCATGGTCTGCAGCACACTAGGCTTCTCTGTCCTCCACTCTCCTAGAGTTTGCTCAAATTCATGTTGATTGAGTTGGTGATGCCATCCAACCATCTCATCCTCTGTTGTCCCCTTCTTCTCCTGCCCTCAATCTTTCCCAGCATCGGGGTTTTTTCCAAAGAGTTGGCTCTTCAAGTCAGGTGGCCAAATATTGGAGCTTCAGCTTCAGCATCAACCCTTGCAATGAATGTTCAGGGTTGATTTCCTTTAGGACTGACTGGTTTGGGAGACCTCCTTGGGAGATAGATAGACTGCCTGAGGAAGGGTCACAACTCTTTAGGAGGTAGGCTTCCTTTTTTAAAGAAGTTTCTACTGTTTTATTTTTGGCCTTGAGCCACGTGGGATCTTAGTTCCCAGACCAGGGATCGAACCTGTACCCTCTGCAGTGGAAGAGCAAAGACTTAAACCACTGGACCCCCAAGGAAGTCTAGATAATCTTCCTTCTTAATCTCATAAAATGCAATGATGACCCATTGATCTGGATTGTGTCAACTGTCCATAATACGGGCCTTATGGGACTTCCCCAGCGGTCCAGTGGATACAACTCTGTGCTCCCAGTACAGGAAGCCAAGGTTTGATCCCTGGTCAGAGAACTAAGATCTCACATACCGCAACTACTGAGTTAGAGTACCACAATGAAGACCCAATGCAGCCAAAATAAATAAATATATAAAAATAAAATCTAAAAACAAACCCCCACAAAACCCAATAATAGGGGACTTCCCAGGTGGCCCAGTGGTTAAGACTGTGCTTCCACTGCGGGGGTGGGGGTGTGTGTTCGGGGCACAGGTTCAGTCCCTGATGGTGGTGATGGTTGTACAATACAATGAATGTATTAATATGATTTAACTGTATGCTTTAAAATAGTTAAGATGGTAATTTTTATGTTATGTGTTTTGCACAAAAAAACTTTTTAATTAAAAGCCAAAATATCAGAATAACAAAAAAAATCAGAACTATCCTCCAAAAATCCCCCTGAAAGTGTCAGGGGTAGGGAAGGGCATCTTCTTCCCCCAACCCAACAGTGAATTCAAGGAGGAGTTGCTGGGGAGGAAGGAGGGAAAGCGTCATTGATTATCTTAAGGAGCAGTGGTTCCGTGGCAGCAGAGGAGACACACGAGAAGACTGATGGCAGCCCAGAGCCTCTGTGGAGGGACAAGCTGCGGGTGCCATCAACGAGGGGTGATGTCCCACGCTGGGTACAAGGGTGACTCTGCCATCTG
>NW_011494785.1:7033653-7039211 GCF_000754665.1 Bison bison bison | reverse complement strand
CCCTCAACTCTATAGTTTCCACCTTTTCTGTTTCTCTCATATCAGAATGTGAAACTGGCAATACGGTAGTTCCTAATTTGGTTTGGTTCAGTGTGGGACATAGATCCCTTTGAGAATTTTACAAAAGTTCTAAGTACCCTCTCCCAAAAAACCATACACATCAGCCCATATGTGTACAATTATGCATATGGATCCCCTTATTAGGCCTCAAGATGTAATTTTTTTTTTTTAGCATTTCTTTATTTTTGGCTGTGCCGGGTCTTCATTGCTGCTTCGAGGGTTTGTCTAGCAGCAGTGAGTGGGCTACTCTCTGTTGAGGTGTGCGGGCTTCCCGTTGTGGTGGGGAAGCCACCACACATCTCTTGTGTGGACCACAGGCTCTAGAGGGCTGGCTTAGTTGCCATGAGACACGTGGGATCCTCCCAGAGCAGGGATCAAACCTGTGTCCCCTGCATTGGCAGGTGGATTCTTAACCACTGGACCACCAGGGAAACCCCTTCTCTGGTTTTTTGCTCTCCCTCCCTCATACCCACAGAACTTTCTATCTCAGCTCTTCAATAATAGTTCTTCCCTAATGACACTCAGCTCAGAAATTTACAAGACGGTTGCAGTGATTACAAATGATAGCAAACATTAAGTAGACAGCACTACTTACTTGGGTGCCCCCCAAAGTAGTAGATTTGGTCAATAAAGCTTGGAGGAGGAAGCACTTTAGCCAGCATCTGATAGATGTATCTGATAAAAAGGTAAGATCTTGAAGGTATATAGCTTTTTTTTTTTTTTTTTTTGGCCACACTGCATGGCTTGAAGATCTTAGTTCCTTGACCAGGGACTGAACCCAGGCCCTCAGCAGTGAATGCAGAGTCTTAACCATGGAACTACCAGGGAATTCCCAAACCACATAGCATTTCAGTGTGTGTGTGTGTGTTTGTGTGGCAGGGGGTGGAGGGGGGAACCAAAAAGCTTTATGGTAGTGAGATACGGCTGATTGTTTTTCCCATTTCTTACAGATTTTCATTATCCTTGACTTATCCTTTGTGCCCAAAGATAATAAACAGTACAGTCCAAATCTCATCTATAACAGTATTAAGGTAGGTATCATGTGAACAATGAATACTGCTTAATCAAAGTGTGACATTACAATACTGGGAAAATGGAGATGGAAAAAGGTAGGGGCTAAGAGCTAAATCCTCATCTTCTTGACTTATCCTTAGACTCAGCTCACACAACACATTCATCAGCAAACACTGGTGGCTCCACCTTCAATTCCAGCCTAGAATCTGACTTCTCCTAAACTGCCACCTCTCTGGTCCCAGCCTTGCCCCCTTCCATCTGTTCTCACACACAGGGAAGCCAGAGGGATTTTTTTTGTCAAATAAAAGTGAATCGAAAAAAAAAAAAAGTGAATCGGCTTTCCTCTGGTGAAACTCACCAATGGTTTGCTTCCCTCCTCACCCTAAATACAAGCGCTTCCTCACTGCAGAGCTGTTCCACACGGCTGAATCCCCATCAGGTGCCCGTGGTGGTGCAGAGGGAACCAGGACCCACATCACTGGGACCATGAAACACGCCCCTCCTGATTCCAAAGCTTTCAGTCCTGGATCCTTCCCTTCTATCTGGGTCATCTTGCTGAGCTTGTTTCTTCATCTAAAAGCAGGGGATGATGATAACAAACATGAGAATTTTTCATGAGAATTAGAAACATAGCCCTTCTTTGGTTTATGTCCCAATAAACCTATCTCAGCCTTCTCATCCTCTGCCACCTCCTTCTTTTGCTTTCAGTCTTTCCCGGCAGCAGGGTCTTTTCCATTCAGTTAGCTCTTCGCATTAGGTAGCCAAAGAATTGGAGCTTCAGCTTCAGTTCTTCCAATGAATATCCATTTTGCTAGCCTGGAAAACTACCGTAAGTCAAAATACAGTTTATACTAAATGTATATCACTTTGGCGCCATTCTAAAAAGAGAGTCCCTTGGACTGCAAGGAGATCCAACCAGTCCATTCTGAAGATCAGTCCTGGGTGTTCTTTGGAGGGAATGATGCTAAAGCTGAAACTCCAGTACTTTGGCCACCTCATGCGAAGAGTTGACTCATTGGAAAAGACTCTGATGCTGGGAGGGATTGGGGGCAGGAGGAGAAGGGGATGACAGAGGATGAGATGGCTGGATGGCATCACCAACTCTATGGATGTGAGTCTGAGTGAACTCCAGGAGTTGGTGATGGACAGGGAGGCCTGGCGTGCTGTGATTCATGGGGTTGTAAAGAGTCGGACACGACTGAGCGACTGAACTGAACTGAACTGAAAGTCAAAACATTTTAAGCTGAACCGTCGTAAGACCATTGAACCACTGTCTACAGATGTCTAGCATCCAGGGTGCACAGTAAATGGTTGCTAAAGACACTGGCTGAGCAATAGGCAAGCTCTCCATTGCTCCTATTATTTGCACATGAAAACTTGCAGTCTCATCCAGTATCCTTTTTCAGTGTCTTCTAAGTTAGTCTCTCCTGCACCAGGAAGGAAGATTATGGGCTGGGGCTTCTCTATCTGCCCCACAGGGAGCTGGCCCTGAGGATGGACTACATGAGGCAGCCCCTCACCAGCTCTCCTCTTTCACTGTGGGCTGTGGATCACAGGCTCCCACACTTCCTCTCTGATCCCAGACCAGCTTTTGGAACCTCTGGAGTTTGGTTCCTTATCTGCCAGCAGGCATGCAGACTGATATGCCCTGCTCTGCAGGGCTGAACTGAGGAGCAAAAGAGAGTCTAAGCAAGATCCAAAGCCCTGTCCCAGGTGGGTAACAGGCGTCCAGAAAGAGCTGACCTCAGTAGCCATCCCCAGTCTAAAGCCTGGAGCTCCATGTCCTGCCCTCAGGGCCTTCTCCCTGGACTTTGCAAGCTGGACTCCCTCTCGCTGACTTTGGCTGGCTCCCTCCACCAGCCTGAGAAGCCCGGCTCCCTCTAAGGGTACAAACTCCCACTTGGGGAAGCCAGCCCTCTATCCCAACCACTCAGTCTCTGCCAGGTCCAGACGAGTCCCAACACCCAGAAAGAAGGCAGGGGATCTGGGCAGAGTGACCGTTTTTGCTCCAGCTCAGCCTCTGCTGAGGCCCAGGAAGCTGGAATGCTTCTCCTGTGATGGGGACATCCCCCCTACACCTAGCGGATGGCGCATCCCAGGATTAGAACCCAGCCTCCATAAGTCACTTCCTCAGGAACTGAGGCTTCTTTTTTTCAGTCACTTTGGCCACAGAGATTAGATAACATCATTTAATTTTAAAAAGTAGGGTAAAGAGGAAAGTAGAACAAAAATATAGTGTTGCCGTGGAAGGCTGGCGCTGGCTGCCGAGATGCTGAAGCCAGAGGAAGTTGTGGATCTGGGGGAAATGAGTGTTCTTTAAAGGAGCGAGAGGATGGGCTGGAGGGAAGAGAACCAGGACAGCCTCTCATCTGAGACCCTCCTAACGAGAGGGCACCACACCTCAAACACTGACGTGAGGGGATAATGGGATGACCTCCATCCCAGGATGGTGAGCCTGGGCCATGGGCATCTGGGTGTTAAGTGACTGGAGAAAACCCAAAGGCTTCCGTCACCTCCAGGCCTCCCCGGGGAGGTCTCCCCTGCCGTGAAACACAAGACTGGCCTGGAATCCACTGCGGTCACCTTCCTACCCCCCACCCAAGGGGGCCGGTGCCTTCTGACCCCATTATATGATGCTCTCTCTCGGGACTTGATCCCTCCGTTTGGCTAAAAATACCCTCAACCACATTCCCCTCTTCTGATGAATGGGTTTCCCCCTGTTCTCTGAACAGATGTCTTTGGGGGTCTTCATTTTCTCCGCCTGCTGACGCTCTTCAGTTCATCCAGCTCTTTCTCCATTAAGTGGGATTCAGCAGTGGTCTCTGAGAGCTGGAAGAAGAACAGCAAACCATTAAGCGACAGGGACGTTTCACGGCCATGACTCAGGTTGGCAAGGTCAGCCCTATGCGCTGGTAGAGGCCCCCTGGCATTTCTCTAACGTTGCCGGCGCCTCCATGATGGGAACCCCTTTGTAACTGGGCAGAGAGTAACCTCCTGATGACCCAGGGCCTCAAGTGCTTGCGGAACATTCACCATCCATTCTGTCATCACTTTTGATCACCTAGGATTGTGTGGCACTCACTGTGTTAAGGACACCAGGTTTCAGGGGATGAAAAGCGCAGATACTGGTGATTTCAAGGCTAAAGGACCAAGCTGCCTCTGAGTCATGGCTCACATAAAAATGGCTGATAAAGAATGCCACTCCCCTCATCAGGATCCCTCAATTGTCTCTGGAGGAGAGGGTGGAAGACGCTGCAGACAGGGATGGAGAGACATAGACTCCAGAGGTCAGCTGACTGTGAAACAGAAGAGCGGTACTTCCCGAGCCAGATGCTATTCCCAGAGCTTTACTTGTACTAACTCAGTAATGAGGTGGATCCTCTTTTCTGGCCCATTTTACTGCTGAAGACACTAAGCTTCTTCACACAGAGTAGTTAAGTAACTTGTCTGAAGTCACAGAGCCAGGGGCGAAGCTGGGTCAGGGACCCAGGCAGTTTAGCTACAGACACACGCTCTTAACCACGACAGGGTACTCTCCTGCCTCTCGGCGAACCTTCACATACACCTCTATGTTCAACAGGCTATTTTTTTTAATTTTTTTTTAACAGAAATGGAGTTTTTTTTAATGTTTTTAAGAAACTCACAGGGAGATAGGAAAAAGAACAGAAAAATAAAAACAGAATAACTAGAAAATTAAAAATTAATTGGCAGACTTAAGCCCTAACATATCATAATTACACTAAATTTAAATGGTCTAAAAAACATCAATTAAAAGACTGGAGGAGATTTTTTAAAATGAACCAACTACATAAGAAACCCACTTCAAATAACAATAATATAGGCAGATTAACAAAAAAGGATAGAAAAAGATATATAATACAAACATTAATCAAAAGAAAACAGTGGCTATGTTGATATAAAGTAGACTTCAGACTGAAAGGGTAATGGGCAGGAAAGCTAGGGGTCTCCAAACTGAGGAAACAGGCTGCAAGTGTCAGATTCTCCTCTCCCTTCTCTATACAAAGTTAAAAGGAGGTTTCTCTTAAAATCTTGTGTTGCCATGACGACACCTGGTTCCACCTGAACTTGCTGCTGCTGCTGCTAAGTCGCTTCAGTCGTGTCTGACTCTGTGCGACCCCATAGACGGCAGCCCACCAGGCTCCCCTGTCCCTGGGATTCACCAGGCAAGAACACTGGAGTGGGTTGCCATTTCCTTCTCCAATGCATGAAAGTGAAAAGTGAAAGTGAAGTCGCTCAGTCGTGTCCGACTATTAGGGACCCCATGGGCTGCAGCCTACCAGGCTCCTCTGTCCGTGGGATTTTCCAGGCAAGAGTACTGGAGTGGGGTGCCATTGCCTTCTCCCAACAGGCTGTTTTAAAAGCCACAAGAAACCGATGCCAACAGGCAGTGTGGCTCTCTGCAGGTCTTCGCCAGGCTCTGGCTAATGGCTGCTTGGTGCGGGTCCCTGCCTAGCCAGGAGCAG
>NW_011494785.1:7028460-7033215 GCF_000754665.1 Bison bison bison | reverse complement strand
GTCTCCGCAGGCGCTGAGCCTCCCTCCGGTCCACACCGCCACTAATCCCCGTCTCTGGCAGAAGGGGCACAACCAGCGGTCACCAAGTGGTGGTTGCTCTCCACCATCTTGCTGGGGCAAAACGGCAGGAAATGCAGCCCACCTGCTATCCACTGGCCATTTTCAAACTTCAGGCTCTGCCCAGCCAGGTTCATGGTGGGGGTTCCGTAGTCAAGGCCCAGTTCCACCTCCCGCGTTGACCGGTCCAACTGTGGGTGAGACGTTCACGCTGGCATCAGGCAGCCAGAGTACACGGGCTTGTGGCCCAGCACCTCTTCTGCTAGCTGTGAGACCCCCTGCATGCACTCAGCTGCATCAGACTCTTTGCGACCCCGCCAACTGTAGCCTGCCAGGCTCCTCTGTCCATGGATTTTTCTGGCAAATACTGGAGTGGGTTGCCATTTCCTCCTCCAGAGGATCTTCCTGACCCAGGGATAGAACCTGGGTCTCCTGAATTGGCAGGCAGCTTCTTTACCCTTGTGCCACATGGGAACCCCCGACTATGTGACCCCCAACAACTCATTTCTTTTTCTCTAATCATAACTCGGCACATTTAATAATATTTTTTTCAAATAAAGTCAGAAAATTAAATAAGGTACCAAAAAACTTTTAAACTATAAAAGAAAAGTACTGCTTTATATAACAAGTGTTTTCTAGAAAATCTATATATGATGAAATTTGCAAACTGAATTATTTCATATCTATAGAGCACTTGGCAGTTTAAGAAGTCTCACTGTAAATTTTTTGTCAAGTGAAAAGTCTTTTTAAATGTAAGCCTGAGCCATCACTTGCTTCCTATGGAGCTACATATGTCCTGGAAAAGGCATAAAATGCTAAGACCCAATTAGTGGTAGCAGCTGTTCTTTAACGTGTTTTTCGATGTTTCTACAGCTCACTGAGCGCCCACCGTGGGCCAGGGCTGGTACTGGATATACAGAAATGAATGCAAACCCTCTATCCTGGAGGAGCTTGGAAATTGCCTTTGGAGCTGCGGCAAATCCTTTTGAACGTTTTTAATGTTGGCAAAACATCATCCTTTGAGAATGAATTTGTTCTCAGACATGACTAAAAAACTGATTCCTGGCCAAGTCTTGGGAATCAACTGAAGTCAAACTGGATAAGATCGTTTGGTCCCCAAAATCATAATGAGAACGACTGTCTTTTATGGTTCTTGAACAGCTCTGATAAGAATTTCCAAATAGGAGTTAAAACATGTTTTCAGCAATAGCAATCATATGAATTAAAAGGATACCCTCCCACGAGGATGCCTCTGGAGGACCACACTTCCCAAAAGAGGCCAGGCTCGAGGCTCTGTTCACACTGCACACCACTGCTGATACTCACATTATGCAGGTTGGAGAGAGAGGCCGACTTCCGAGGGGGCGTCTTCTTCGGACTAAACGTACTTCCAAAGAGAGGCATCTTCAGCCTGATGAAGGAAAGGTCAATGCTCCCTTCTCCCAGGGTCAGAAAAAGTCAAGGGGTACAAAGAGTTGGATTGTGCCCTTGTGCCCCTGTCCTGCAATCACATAAAACACACATTCTGTCGTGACCATTAACTATCCTGGGGACAGCTCCCCTGTGCTGAGTGCTCATGATGTGCTAGGCAGCATGCCCAAGCCTTGGCGACATCTCAGTCCTCACAATCGCCCTGGTTCAGCTCCTCTGAGTATACATATCTGACAGATGAGCTTTAGAAAGACTAAGGGTCTAAGTGGGAGCTGATATTTGAACACAGGTCTGTGTGACTAGTCTATGTCAACCACAGGCAAGTGCCTAACTGGCTGGTCCTAAGTTTCATTAAAAACTGGCATCACTAGATTGATAGACTAGACCAAGGCACTACAAGGACTCTCAAGAGAGTCCTTTGGACAGTAAGGATATCAACCCTAAATATTCATTGGGAGGACTGACGATGAAGCTCCAATACTTCAGCCACCTGATGCAAAGAGCTGACTCATTGGAAAAAGACCCTAATGCTGGGAAAGATTGAGGGCAGGAAGAGAAGGGGGTGTCAGAGGATGAGATGGTTGGATGGCATCATCAACTCAATGGACATGAGTTTGAGGAGACTCTGGGAGACAGTGAAGGACAGGGAAGCCTGGTATGCTATATAGTTTGTGGGGCAGCAAAGAGTTTGACACGACTGAGTGACTGAACAACAAAAGGCATGAGATCCTTACTCCTGGACACTGCTAAGACTCATAACTGGGGCAACAGCTTTTACACATACTCTATTTTAAATAAATAAAAGCCTTTTTCTGGGAACTTGTCTTTTTGCTTTCTTATTGGTTTCTTTTTGATTAAAGAAGTTCTCAATTTTAATGGGATCTGACTTATTAAATTTTTTTAAGGATTAGTGGTTTTTATTTCAGAAATTTTTGCCTACCCTAAGGTCATGATATTTTCCCACACTAACTTTTGGAAGTTTTCTTCTTTCAGCTTTCACATTTAGGACAGCCACTCATCTGCGATTAACTTTTGTATGTGGTGAGACGCAGGGCCATGGTTCATTTCTTTCCCTGTATTGCGGGTGTGTGATTTGCTCAGTGGTGTCTGACTCTTTGCAGCCCCCTAGACTATAGCCCACCAGGCTCCTCTGTCCATGGAATTCTCCAGGCAAGAATACTGGAGTGGGCTGCCAGTCTCTTCTCCAGGGGATCTTCCCAACCCAGGGATCGAACCCTGGTCTCCTGCATTGCAGGCAGACTCTTTACCATATGGGCTACCAGAGAAGCCCAATTTTAATGTATAATACACAGATAGCTTAACAAGATTCCCTCTAAGAAACCGTAGAATGACGAGAACAATAATGAAGGCGCAAATGAGCAAAAAGAAAGCAGCAGAGCTCTCACCTTTCCTTCTCCCAGGGATAAACTCTTCCGTCACCACATTATGAGATAAAAACGGTAATGAGTTTATCATATCTAGCAAGAAATTGGCCAAAAAGAGAGGGTACTTCTCCAGACTACTTGAAACAAGGCTTTATGTCAGCTATTATTAAAAAATAACTCATAGTAGGTTTTCATCACAATTAGCAAGACATATATTCAATAAGAACACGAAGGAAAAATTTTGTACTGTTTTCAGTGATGTAGAAATTAATATCAGTAAAATTAATGACAAAAGTTTAGAAGCTTCTTTAGAAGCTTTACAATATAGATATACATATATGTATAGAAGTATATGTACATATGACTTACAAATAAAATACATAAGACATTTAGGGGTGTGTGCTCATGAGTTTTACTGGTGTGTGTTTGTGGTTAAAAACACAGAGATAAAAAACAGAGTTGTGGACACAGTGGAGAAAGAGATGAGACAAATTGAGAGAGTGGCATGAAACACATGCATTACCATACATAAAAAAGATAACAAAGATAACTAGTGGGAAGCTGCTATATAACACAGCTCAACCCAGCGCTCTGGGACAACCTAGAGGGCTGAGATGGGGTGGGGGGTGGGAGGGAGGCTCCAGAGAGAGGGGAACACATGCATACTTATGGCTGATTCACAGTGTTGTGCAGAAACCAACACAACATTGTAAAGCAACAGTCCTCCAAAAAACGGTGGTGGGCCCACAGCCTGAGAGATGGCATTTGGGCTGGGGCATCACACTTTAGGACTTGGACAAACCAGAATGCTTCCATCTTGATGGTGAGTGGGATAGCAGTGGGGACCGAGATGCTGAAGGTCTTTGAAGCTGTGCTACTATGTCATCCAAACACCGTGGAAGGCCCTGGCATTGTTTCTGCAGGAGAAAAGAAAAAGCATGGAAGAGGGAAGACAATTCCTCTTATGTCCACAGAGGGCAGAACAGGAATGAAATAGGAATATCCAGGGAGAACAGTTTTAACCCAAAAAAGAAAAGGTCATAACAAAAACTAACTAACTAATATCACTTCTTGAGTATCCATGAGAGGTTGGAGCCAATGCTGGGGACAGTTCATACATTTCTTGTATTCCTTGCAGGAATCCCATAAGGTAATTTCCCTGTCCATATCAGAAATGAGAAAACTAGGGCTCAAAGAAGTTATCCAGTTTTCCCAAGGTTCATAGCCATGGTCAGTTGGCTGAACATGTATACCAAATTATCCTTGTATTAATAACTGGTGGGGTACATCATAAAAAGAAGCATTTTCATCCATCATGTTGGCAACATTTAAGAGATTAATAATACCATGTTGGTGAAGGTATGGAGACAAAGATACTCTTGGTGGAAACATAAGATGCTATCATTTTTCCCATTAGGCAAAACCTAGTAAAGTTTTTCAGGTGCATAGTTTTTGGCCAGCAAATCTACTTGTAAAAATTTATCCTCCAGAAAGAAATGGACATGTTCACACAAATATTCTCTGTTGTTGGTAGCAGTCAAAAATAAGAAATAATGCAAAAGGTCTACCAATGGTTGGTATAGCCAAATAACACTGGGGAAATCCATAAGGGAACACTAGATAGTAAAAACAAAGAGACAGTCATACGTGTACTTACTTGAAAAGACATCCAACACACTCTATCGTTAAGAAAGCAAGTGGCAGGGACTTGCCTGGTGGGCTGGTGGTTAAGACTACACACTTCCAATTCAGAGGGCATGAGTTTGATCTCTGATCGGGGAACAAAGATTCCATATGCCAATGGCATGACCAAAAAAAACCAAGCAAGCAACACAACAATGTATATATTATAATCCCACATGAGAAGACAAAAAGAAAAAAA
>NW_011494785.1:7025152-7028360 GCF_000754665.1 Bison bison bison | reverse complement strand
AAAAAAAAAAGCAAAATATAGGTCTCTAAATAAAAAAGATTTGGAAGGATAAACACCAAACTGCACACAGCAGTTAAATCTGGGAAAGGAAGCAGGATGGCTGACTTAACTGAATTTACCATTTTTAAACAGATTTTTTTAATTTTAATTTTTTTAGCTGTGTTGGGATCTTACTTTCTCAACCAGGGATGGAACCTGGGCCCCTGGCAGTGAGAGCATGGAATCCTAATCCCTGTTCTGCCATCTTAATCCCTGAATTTGCCATTCTAAAGGTTAAAAAAACACCCCAAATGGCCAAATAGTGGCAATTTCATGTTACAACATAAAGTTACAGTAAAGAAATATGTTTGTGGATTTAATGAATTATTACAATGATAATATATTCACATGTAACTTATGAAAACAAACCAAACTAATGTACAAAAAAACAGATAAGAAGCAGTCTCTGCCCCTCCAAGCACCTGGAGACGTCTGAAGAAGGAAAAATAAGCCAAGTTGTTCGTGCAAAGCCCACGGTGGTGCTAAGAACACTAAGACTGAGCATAGTACCTGGACACAACAGGCTAAGTTCTAGGCCCAGTTCTACCTCTCAGTTGCCGGCTAAACCTTGGTCAAGCTACTTTAGTCTTCCAGGTTTTAACTTATTGCTGACGGGGTGGACTTTTGCAGAATCTAATGCCTATGGCCGGCGATTTGTTATGTAAGTGAATACATCTCTGGTCAATAACATTCAGGAAACAAAACCTCTCTGGTAAATAATGTGTTCACAAGGACACTTCACCCATGACCTCACTGATTCTTGTAAACCAATGCCCATCATCAATATATAACAGACAAGGAAAAGGAAGGGTCTGGACTAACTTTTAAGTCAGATCCACTCATCCACAAACAACTCCGGCTGAGACCCTGAGATTCTGGAACATGAGTGTGGACCAAGAGGTACCACCTCTACCCCTGGCCCCAGGCAGCCCTCTTTCCAGTGAAATTCCCTGGAGAGAGAGAGGGCTCAGCACAAAGGAAGCAAACGGAGAGCATCTGGGTTCCATCGGTTGCTCTGCTGTTCACCCCCACTGGGCTCCTGCACTTACTTCTCTGGGCCCCAGGCTTTTTTATTTACAATCAGGGCTTCCCTGCTAGCTCAGCTGGTAAATAATCTGCCTGCAAAGCAGGAGACCCCGGTTGGATTCCTGGGTTGGTAAGATCCACTGGAGAAGGGCTAGGCTACCCACTCCAGTATTCCGGCCTGATGGAAAAAGATCAAGTAGTTTTTTCCCATCTACAGATCAGAAAACTGAGGCTTAGAGAAGTTAAGTAATGTGCCTCCAGTCATGCCGTGGGAAGGCGGTGGAACTGGGCTTCAAATAAGGTCTACGCCTCTGCGCTGATGATAGTAATCACTTCTTCACTATGCAATGCTTTACCGTTTGCAATGGGCCATAAAATACAGTATCTTCTTTTACTCTAACAAGAAAGTGAGAAAGAAGTCTCTAGCTTTCACCAGAATCTCAAAGACTTCAGAGCCAAGCAAGTACGTGCCACGCAGGTACATGGCCACCTCGCAGGGCTGTTAACCGCAGAGAGCGTTCATTCGCGCGCTCTCGTTAATTACCTTCATCGCTGACCTACGAGGGGAATTACCACCACAATTTACAAAGGAGGGAACACACTACGATAGATGCGGTGCACCGCCTGCGGAGAACCCGGCCCCCGCCCCCTGCTCCGCGTCCTCCGGTCGCTCCAGCTGCCGGGAAGCCCTAGGTCCCCCGGGGAACGCCGGTGTCCCACCCTTTCTCGGACCCTAGGGCGATGCCGGGCTCAGAGACGTACCTGAAGTGCCCTAAAGTCGGGGGTTCCAAACAAACCCCCGACCTCCCGCCTGGTACCCACCAGAGGCCCAGTCAACCGCGGCTAAAGCGAGCGCGGGTGTCGCCCGGCCGCTACGCGCATGCGCTGGCTCAGCCCCGCCGGATTCTACCACCGAGAGATTTGGGGGTACCCGGCGCCGTGCGGTCCCCATCGCGAGCCTACGCGAAGCGCAAAAAACTCATGAGGACGGTTCTTGACATACTTGATAGACTCCACAGAGGCAGTATCTTCTGGAGTCACTTGAGCTATAGGCAAGGTCGAGAAACCACACTCACTCTCCCCGAAAACCCCTTGGTCTGGTCTTTCCCTCGCCTACGGGGACGGTCGCCATGGTAACGGCGTGTCACGGATGCCGGCAAAGTTCGCGATGCCACCCATTGTTGTGAGAAAGGGTGCAGGTGCCGGCTGTGGCCCGCGTTGCCGGGAGAACGTCAGGACTTATAGCAGCAAAATGGGCCTCTCCCAGACGTCCCTCCTCCTCTTCCTCTTCCCAGATCACAAAACAAAGGGTACCCCTCCCTGGTGGATGTGGGGGCCAATAGGTCTCGGGTGTCCCATCCAGAACTTCACAGGGTCCCCTGAGGGCCCCGTGGCGGAATCGGCACCGCCGAGTTCCGCGGATTCCGCCTGCAGTCTTCAGGTAAGATGAACAGACACAGACCATGACCCTGCCTTCCCATGCTCCTCGGCTTTGACAGGTGGGGGAGACTGAGGCCAGGGGCCGCTTCAAGGTCGCACCGTGAGCGGGGTGCAGAGAACTACTCGAGAAAAGACTCCAGATCTCCTAAAATCCTAACAGTGTGTGTTTGATAAACATTCCATTTGATAAACGAAGAAACTCGGGCTCATTCAAGGGATATTTACTGGGTGCCTAGTGAATTCACCAGGTCATCCAACCAATGAGGGGCAGGACCCATGGGTCTCTGGCTCCAAGTACAATTTTCTTCCAAGACCTAAATCAAATCCTTTATGATTATACAGTGGAAGTGAGAAATAGATTTAAGGGCCTAGATCTGATAGATAGAGTGCCTGATGAACTATGGAATGAGGTTCGTGTCATTGTACAGGAGACAGGGATCAAGACCATTCCCATAGAAAAGAAATGCAAAAAAGCAAAATGGCTGTCTGGGGAGGCCTTACAAATAGCTGTGAAAAGAAGAGAAGCGAAAAGCAAAGGAGAAAAGGAAAGATATAAATATCTGAATGCAGAGTTCTGAAGAATAGCAAGAAGAGATAAGAAAGCCTTCTTCAGCGATCAATGCAAAGAAATAGAGGAAAACAACAGAATGGGAAAGACTAGGGATCTCTTCAAGAAAATCAGAGATACCAAAGGAACATTTCA
>NW_011494785.1:7024612-7025021 GCF_000754665.1 Bison bison bison | reverse complement strand
AGGAAGTCAAGTGGGCCTTAGAAAGCATCACTATGAACAAAGCTAGTGGAGGTGATGGAATTCCAGTTGAGCTATTCCAAATCCTGAAAGATGATGCTGTGAAAGTGCTGCACTCAATATGCCAGCAAATTTGGAAAACTCAGCAGTGGCCACAGGACTGGAAAAGGTCAGTTTTCATTCAATCCCAAAGAAAGGCAATGCCAAAGAATGCTCAAACTACCACACAATTGCACTCATCTCACATGCTAGTAAAGTAATGCTCAAAATTCTCCAAGCCAGGCTTCAGCAATACTTGAACGGTGAACTTCCTGATGTTCAAGCTGGTTTTAGAAAAGGCAGAGGAACCAGATATCAAATTGCCAACATCCGCTGGATCATGGAAAAAGCAAGAGAGTTCCAGAAAAACATC
>NW_011494785.1:6965562-7024512 GCF_000754665.1 Bison bison bison | reverse complement strand
CTCCAAAATCACTGCAGATGGTGACTGCAGCCATGAAATTAAAAGATGCTTGCTTACTCCTTGGAAGGAAAGTTATGACCAACCTAGATGGCATATTCAAAAGCAGAGACATTACTTTGCCAACAAAGGTCCGTCTAGTCAAGGCTATGGTTTTTCCTGTGGTCATGTATGGATGTGAGAGTTGGACTGTGAAGAAGGCTGAGCGCCGAAGAATTGATGCTTTTGAACTGTGGTGTTGGAGAAGACTCTTGAGAGTCCCTTGGACTGCAAGGAGATCCAACCAGTCTATTCTGAAGGAGATCAGCCCTGGGATTTCTTTGGAAGGACTGATGCTAAAGCTGAAACTCCAGTATTTTGGCCACCTCATTTGAAGAGTTGACTTATTGGAAAAGACCCTGATGCTGGGAGGGATTGGGGGCAGGAGGAGAAAGGGACGACAGAGGATGAGATGGCTGGATGGCATCACTGACTCAATGGATGTGAGTCTGAGTGAACTCCGGGAGTTGGTGATGGACAGGGAGGCCTGGTGTGCTGGGATTCATGGGGTCGCAAAGAGTCGGACACGACTGAGCGACTGATCTGATCTGATCTGATCTGCTACCTTACTTCATTGAAAAGGGGAAAGTTCCATGTCCTGGAACCAAACTGCCTGGTCTAACCCAGCACCATCCAATGGAAACATAATGTGGGCCACATACATAATTTAGAATTTTCTCAGAGCCATATTTTTAAAAAATTCTTTTGAAAATCAGGTGCTATTACTATGAATAATGTTTATTTTCACTCATATGTCCCAAATATGATCATTTCAACATACAATCAATATTTTTTACTTTTTCTGCTTTAGGTTTTAAATTTTAATTAGCTAAAATTAAGATGTTAGGACTTCCCTGGTGGTCTACTGGCTAAGACTCCATGCTCCCAATCCAGGGGGCCCAGGTTTGATCCCTGTTCAGGGAACTAGATCCCATGTGCCGAAGCAAAGAGTTCTCATGGTGCAGCTAAAAGGTCTCACATGCCACAGGGAAGGTCAAAGATCCCATGGGCTGCAGCTAAAACCTGGCACAGCCAGATAAATAAAATATTTCTTCTAAAGATTTTAGTAGTTTGGTCACACTAACCAAATTCCAGGGACTCAGGTGTCACATGTGGCTCGTGGCTACTGTGATGCACAGGTCTAGACTTTTCCTGTCCTTCTACTCTGTGCCCCTCTGCTTGGATGGTGTTTCCCTTCCTCACTTATCTAAGTAACTCCTGCTCGTCCTTCAAGTTGTGACACCTTAACTGGGTCGATCTCCACTATTATGTCGTCTCTCACAGCACTGTGTCCTTCCCTTTGAAACAGCGCATGTGCTCAGTTGCTAAGTCATGCTGACTCCTTTGTGACCCCATGGGCTGTAGCCCACCAGGTTCCTGTGCCCATGGGATTTTCCAGGCAAGAATACTGGAGTGGGAGCAGTGGTCAGTTATAATTCATGCTTCCCAGGTGGCACTAGTGGTAAAGAACCCGCCTGCCAATGCAGGAGACCAAAGAGACATGGGTTCAATCCCTGGGTCGGGAAGATCCCCTGGAGAAGGAAATGGCAACCCACTCCAGTATTCTTGCCTGGAGAATCCCATGGACAGAGGAGCCTGGTGAGCTACAGTCCATGGGGTCGCAAAGAGTCAGACACGACTGAAAGCAGCTTAGCGCTAGCACGTTATTAATTAGCACTTGTCACCTCTAGTTGACATAAGCTCCATTAGGGCAGGGATCAGGTCTGGTTTAGTTCACCATCCTGTCCCCCAGTAAGAATGAATTGTTGGTTCTGTTGGGAAGTCAATAGGTAGTCATTTAATGACTGGAGGTTAAACTGAAGAAAAGTCTTCCTGACTACAACCTCAGCATTGTTTTAACTTAACATGTTTAAGTTAAAACATTTAACTTTAAACAGAGGACTTTCAAATCTCATGTGCAAGAATATGCGCTCCATGAGGGCAGAATGTTTTTTTATTCTTCTACTCATCTGCCCCTAATATACAGCACAGTCCTGGACACAGGGTAGATATTCAATGAAGTTAGTGTTCTCCCCATCCTCTTTTTCTCTCCAAGTAATGACAGTAAAAACTTATCATGCTTCAGAGAATACTTATCCTAAAATAGTACGATGAAAAATTCAGAAAGGAACAGAATTTTAAATGTTTATCTTAAGCATAATATTCAGTTCTCCCATTAGACATGAGTCAGTCAGTTCAGTCGCTCAGTCGTGTCTGACTCTTGGCGATCCCATGAACTGCAGCACACCAGGCCTCCCCGTCCATCACCAACTCCCAGAGACTACCCATACTCATGTGCATTGAGTCAGTGATGCCATGCAACTATCTCATCCTCTGTCGTCCCCTTCTCCTCTTGCCCTCAACCCTTCCCAGCATCAGAGTCTTTTCCAATGAGTCAGCTCTTCGCATGAGGTGGCCAAAGTATTGGAGTTTCAGCTTCAACATCAGTCCTTCCAATGTAATGTTAAACGAAAGCAAGAGGCTTCTTAACAGAGTCCCCCTAAGCCTGGCTTTTCAGAGAATGTGTTTAATTTTCCAGTTCATGTTGGGGCAGGGGCGTGCAAGAAAACTCAGAAGCGCTGTATGGCTAAAGGCTAGGAGCAGAGTATTGGCCTGGGCCAACCTTTCCTACAATCCAGCTGACTTGGGGCAACCCAAATGGATAACCTCTTTGGCCCAAAAAGAAATGTGATGAGTTAGAAAGGGACTCAGGGAACTTCCCTGGTGGTCCAGTGGCTGAAACTCTGATCTCCCAATGGAGGGAGCCTGGGTTCGATCTCTGGTTGGAGAACTAGATCCCACATGCTGCAGCTAGGAGTTTGCATGTCACGACCAAAACCTCCCGCATGCTCCAACTAAGACCCAGTGCACCTAAGTAAATAAAATGTAAAAAAAAAGGAAGCAAATATTGACTGAACCTACTTCCTAGAGGGTAATTTGCTTAATGAAGAAAGATGTGGAAGCAAATTCTTCTAGTTCAGGATAGTAAGTGCTGTAATAGTTGCAAGCAGAATCCTGGCCTTCACAGAGAAGGTGTGGTACTAATGGCCTGGAGTAATTCAAGAAGGTTTTCTAAAAGATATATCACCTGGGCTGATTGAATGGGGGCAGCAGCATGTACAAAGGCACAGACCACACAGCATAGCAGGGACCAGGAAGAAGCTGAGTGCAGCAGGCGTATAGGATGGCTGTCTGGGGAGGGTGGGCAGAGAGCAGAGCAGAAGGCAGGAACCAAAGGAGAGGAAAGGAGACTGTGGTGAAAGGGCACCTGGTTAATTTTTTTTTTCATCAGACTATACCTTTTCTCTCTCTTTCCATTATGTATGAGCTTCTTGAGGGCAGATCTGAATCTTTTACTTCATTATAACCAGGCCTATACCCCCAGGCTCTAGACAGGGAGGACCCACAGATGGTAGTGATAAATTCCTCCTGGCCAGTAAGCAAGGACCTCAGAGAGCAGTCTGGCCAGCACATTCCAAATCCAGGAGGAGAAGTAGTGACGGGGCCACTGGAGAGGGAGCAGAAAGCCTCAGGTCTCTCAGGAGCCTCATGCCAAGGGGATGGACCGCCCACCCCAGCGTCACAGAAACCCAGTATCTGAGAGCTGAAGAGGGTCCTAGCAACCTAATCCACATCTCCGACTATAGGTGAGGCTTAGAGAGGCGCAGTGGTAGAGAATCCAAAGGAAAGCTTTGACCAACCTAGATGGCATATTCAAAAGCAGAGACATTACTTTGCTAACAAAGGTCCATCTAGTCAAGGCTATGGTTTTTCCAGTGGTCATGTATGGATGTGAGAGTTGGACTGTGAAGAAGGCTGAGTGCCGAAGAATTGATGCTTTTGAACTGTGGTGCTGGAGAAGACTCTTGAGAGTCCCTTGGACTGCAAGGAGATCCAACCAGTCCATTCTAAAGGAGATCAGTCCTGGGCTTTGGAAGGACTGATGCTAAAGCTGAAACGCCAGTACTTTGGCCACCTCATGTGAAGAGTTGACTCATTGGAAAAGACTCTGATGCTGGATTGGGGGCAGGAGGAGAAGGGGACGACAGAGGATGAGATGGCTGGATGGCATCACTGACTCGATGGACGTGAGTCTGAGTGAACTCCGGGAGTTGGTGATGGACAGGGAGGCCTGGCGTGCTGCGATTCATGGAGTTGCAAAGAGTCGGACACAACTGAGCAACTGAACTGAACTGAACTGAACTGAAGGCAGGAAATGCAGGAGACTCAGGATCGATCCCTGGGTCAGGAAGATCCCCTGGAGAAGGAAATGGTAACCCACTCCAGTATTCTTGCCTGGAGAATCCCATGGGCAGAGGAGCCTGGCAGGCCTTAGTCCATGCGGTCACAAGGAGTCAAACGTGACTGAAGCGACTTAACACGCACGCTCCAGGCATCTTGTGTTCAGCCTGAGGTTACAATGCTGCACCTGCATGGGGACCTCAGTTCCTGCACAACTCAAAGGTTACGTGTATCTCTTGAGAAGCATGCACACACGCGTCTGTAAAATAGAGAACTAATAGGGATCTACTGTGTAGCACAGGGAACTCTACTCAATACTCTGTAATGACCTATATGAGAAAAGAATCTAAAAAAGAACAGATATAAAACTGATTCTCTTTGCTGTACGGCAGAAACTAACACAACATTGTAAATCAAAAGAAGCAATGAAAAAAAAAAAAAAAGAATGGGTTTCTCTAACAAGTCTTTATTCCGCATGTTGTATGCGGCGTGTGCCTCGCCATCAGCCCTGCTTGCGAGATGAACATGGTTGAGCTTTCTAAGTTGGTTCTGTGCTTATTTCTGATTTCCAGGAGGCTGGTTGAACAGAGAACAAGACCGTAGTGGGGGAATGAGAGGCTCTTAAAAGTGGAAACTTAACTGTTGGTCAGTGTACAAGGAAGTGGACAATGGCTCGCTTCAGGAGGTTGGAAGTCGTCAACCTCACTGCTTTGCCCATGGTGCCGCTGGATGAGCCTCTGGGTGTCTCCCTGATTGCGCAGAACGCGCTAAAGGATGCCATGAGGAAGAACCTGAAGGACAATGTGCCCTGTATCCTTGTCTGCAACGGAGACAACACACCTGCACAGAGGCGTGACAGGGGCTCTATCATTCACCACTTACTAACTTGTTTCTTATGTGTGTGTTGATTTTCTTCAGTTATTTAAGCCCCACCTATCCTCTAAAAGAATTTGAGGCTGCGAAGGAGTGTTTGACTTGAGTTGGTTTTACTAAGATAGAGCAGAAATAGCACCAAAGGAAGACATACTGGAAATACTTGTTGAAAAGGTGGGGAAAAAGAGTAAAAAAATGCTCTTTTTTCCCCATTGTCTCCTTTCCCTTCTACCTTCCAAAGAACTAAACTTAGAAACTAAGTTACAGTCCAAGCCTCTGCCCTCAGACCAGTTAGCTGAGTACTCAACTTTTTTTTTTCTTTTTAAAAAAATTGTATTTGTTTTTGGCTGTGCACAGCATGTGACTTGCAGGATCTTAGTTCCCTGACTAGGGATTGAAACCAGGCACACACGGCAGTGAGAGTGTGCCAAGTCCTAACCGCTGGGCTGCTAGGGAATTCCCTTTCTTTCTTTCTCTCCTTTTCTTTCTTTCTTTTTAAAACTCCATCTGGGGGACTTCCCTGGTGGTCTAGTGGTTGGGACTTCACCTTTCAGTGCAGGGGGTGTGGTTCGATCCCTGGTCGAAGAGCTAAAATCCCACGTGCCTCACTGCCAAAAACCAAAACAGAACACAGAAGCAATATTGCAGCATATTCAATAAAGAATTTAAAAAAATAACTCCATTTGGCCTTTCTAACCTGCCAGCACCTCTACCTGGGCCAGACTTTGCCCTTCTGGCATCATCCAGACACTACCAGAATCTTCCATCTCTGACTCTGGCCTCATTGATCCAGATCTCACTTCTGACCCTGAACCTTGTGTCTCAGGGACCCACAGAATCCCGTCTCTGGGGGACCATAAAACTCATGCAGCAAATAGAGACCATCTTGGGTTATAAATAAGTCTGTCTTTCCATTTTCTATATAGCTCACTTACCTTCGAGTCATGCTCCTGCCAGCCAAGCTGCGTGTATCTCTCTGCATCACCTCACTTTCCGGGCCTCTCCGAAACCCTTCTCAAGATGAGTACAAATGATCCCATGAGGATCTGCTTCAAGGTCTCACTTTCCTGGGCCTTTTTCTAATGTGCCCTGTCTCTTCTTAATCCCACACTCATCACAACCCAAGCAATCCATTTCACTCCCTATGATTTGTCATGTCTCTCCTTGGCATCTTCATTTGTCAAGTGTCCTCCAATTTGTAAGAACACTTGAGGGTAATGGAAGTAACAGTGAGCCTGGCTTTACGTGAAGGCTGTGAGGAGTGATGGATTATGGGGCTTTTACAAAGGATGTATCCTAGACCACTTGAGACCACGACAGAAAGAAATGCAAACGTAGAGAGGGTAATAAGAGGGGCCATCAAACTGAGCAGAGATTTCAACAGTGATAAACAAGATCGAGATGCCCTTGGACCCAGGCATCCTTCACCTGAAAATCTCTCTTAAAGGAATAATCCCAAATAAGGAAACAGCTCTCCGTGTGACTGTGTGCATCACAGCGTGATTTATAGTTGCAAAAAATATAAACAGCTTAAATATTCAATAGCCAAGGGACAGTTAAGTCTATTAGGATGCATTCTCTAAATGAATTTGTATACTGCCATTTAAAATATTACAAAGATTATGGAAAGTGATCGTAATAATGAGTGGGAGAGAATTCAGAGTAGTAACTAACATAGGTATACACTGATATTATAATTATGTGAAAAGGTATGTATGTAATACTGCTAGAAGGAAGTCTCCCCAGAGCCTAGTAAGTTGTCAGGGTGGCAGCATAATGGGTGATTCTTTTTCAAGGTGTCCAGAATATGGTTAATTTTTGTTTACAATTTTTAAAGCAGCTCATTTAAGGCAAGATAAAAGAAGTGTGAATGTTTGCAGAGAAAATAATGGAGTGGGGAAAAAGCACAGGAAAGGAAGTGAGCTGCTGTCCTGGCCGGGCTCCCCCAGCCTATTCTGTTTGTGTGTAATCATCACCCAGAAAGTTTCCTTAACAGGCCCACCTCCCAGCGTGCCTGGTTGGCTCCATTCAGCAGGTGAACCAGGTGATTGCTGACGCGGATCTGAGTCCCAACCCGCTGGTGCACAGCCTGGTGAGTTTTGAGTGCTAAGGTAAGGCTTCCAGGAAGAAAGGACTCTAGGGACCCCTTTATTAATTTGAAAGCACGTTTGCACAATAGAAGTCTTAAAGACATGTTTCTTTAAATTCATAAACTTTCATTTTTATCTATATAAAAGTCCTATTTTTTTATATAGGATTTGGCTGTGGCAAAATCAATTTGACTCTTCCCTATTCCTTATTTCAGTGGCATTTTCATCATAGTAAACGTGAATATTTTTGTACATGTATCTTGGGACTCATTTGCACGTATTTCTGCCAGATAGAGCCCTGGAAGTAAAATTTAAAATGTTGATGGATACAGTCAAGTTGCCTTTCACAGAGGTTAAGCCACTCTTTACCGAAGCTGGAAGGAGACCACGAGCTTTAGTTCCCTTACCCCGCTGTCGAGCAGAGCCTAGAATTGAATTGTGAATAAAAGCAAAATACACACACACACTATTTGGAAAAATTTTGTTTAAGTTCGAAAGCACTCTGTCTCTGTACGTGCGCTCTGTAGATGTACATGAGGGTGTACGTAGCTCCAGAGGCTTAGAATAAGACTGTCAGAGTTTGAATTCCTGCTGCTGTACTGTTCTGTCACATTCTGACATTAGGTAAACTATTGAGCCTCTATGAGTCTCAGTGTCTTGTAAAATGATGATAACATTGATGCTATATCTACTTCATAGGTGTATTATTATATATGCAAGAATTGGATGAGCTAAGTAAGTTCAGTTGCTCAGTCATGTCTGGCTCTTTGCAACCCCATGGACTGCAGCACGCCAGGCTTCCCTGTCCATCACCAACTCCCAGAGTTCACTCAAACTCATGTCCATTGAGTCGGTGATGCCATCCAACCATCTCATCCTCTGTCATCCCCTTCTCCTGCCTTCAATCTTCCCCAGCATCAGAGTCTTTTCCAATGTATCAGGTGGCCAAAGTATTGGGGTTTCAGCTTCAATATCAGTCCTTCCAGTGAATATTCAGGACTGATCTCCTTTAGGATGGTCTGGCTGGATCTTGCAGTCCAAGGGACTCTCAAGAGTCAGTCTTCTTCAACACCACAGTTCAAAAGCATCAATTCTTGGGCACTCAACTTTCTCTATGGTCTGACTCATCTTAATAGATGAGTTAAGACTCTCAAAAACCCTTAGATGGCTCTCAGGAAGGACATTATATGTGTGAATGTGTAGGGAAAGAGTCTGGAAGGATACATGCCAAATGGAGTCAGTTCTGGAAAGGGAATGGGATGGAAGATGAGTAAAGTTATTACTCCAAGTATGTCTGTAAATGTTTGGGTATTTTACAACAAGACTATATTTATATGTCAGTTCTGTGGGGTTGTTTTGATAATTTTAGAGCCAGGAACATGAATATTATCCTTCCAGTAGCAGGATCTGGTGACTTTTCAAGCTGCCCAGCATTGGCACAGCTTCTCGGCGTTCTTCATTGCCAGTCAGAGCCAGGACGGGGCTGGCAGGAGCAACTGTGGGTCCTCACGTGACCTGGAAGGGGGGCTTTGTCCTTTCTGCTCCTCTGTCCAGGCAGCCTATCAGACCTGGAAGGTGCTGACTGCCTGCTGCCACCAGAGCCCTCCCCTGGTGACCCTGCCCAACCTCTGTTGACCACGGTGTGCCCTGACCTTTATACATCAGCCTTGACCATGGGACTGCTCTTCCCACGTCAGCATCTGAGCCAGACTAGTGTCTCCAGGCTCCACGCTGCCCAACCAGAGGGCATCTGGCACAGTACCAGATGCATAAAAAGTGTTCAATAGATGTGTAGTAAGTGAGCCATCTCCTTCTGAGATCCAGACCCCCCTGCCTGCTTTAACCCTAGCCATGTCCTGTTTCTATTCCTTCTCCCACACCCTGAGTGTGGGTTTCTCCTCCAGTCTCTGGCCATGAACTTGCCTAGCTCTTCTTTCCAGTCTCCTTCCCTCAGGAGCTTGTACACTCACCATTGCAGCTTCACCATTCACTCCTGCAGTAGGGAGTAGGGCATACCTTCCTCTGCCTATAGGCCACAGCCTCTGAAAAGGCCTTCCTTGCACCCTCCACCCCGAGATCAGTGTAGGTGCCCCTTCAGGGTGCACTCCTGACACCTGTCCCCCACCCTCAATAGCACTGATTACCTTGGTCACCTTGCAGTCACTGGCTTCTCCCTGCTAGTCTCTGAGCCCTCGGAGGACAGAGACGGGCTTTGATGCTCATGGCTGCATCTTCAACACTGGCCCAGTGTCTGACTTTTAGTAGATGCTCAGGAAATATTTGTGGAATGAAGGATATGTTTGCAAATTTGAGCTTTTCACCTGTATTTCAGTCTCAGATTCCTAGTTATCTCGAGCAGTGATACCTAAAGCTAACTGATCATCAGACTCCCCTGGGAGCTTTTTGAAAAACTAAAAGTGAAAAGGGCCAGGTGCAGACCTGTGTGCCGTGTATGCTCTCATCTGAATCAGTACAGAATACCTCTAGAAAACCTCTAGAAAGCTATGCAAGAAACTAAGAATCTTGAGTGAGCAGTAGGAAGGAGACTTCTTACTGTGTTTGATTTTGTACCATGTAAAATATTTATGGTTTTAAAAATTTAAATAGAGACCAATTCAGAGCCACAATAAATAAACAGTTCAAAACTCAATAAGGAATGATATTTATTCCAATAAGGAATCAGTTCAGTTCGGTCGCTCAGTTGTGTCCAACTCTTTGCAACCCCATGGACTGCAGCATGCCAGGCTTCCCTGTCCATCACCAACTCCTAGAGCCTGCTCAAACTCATGTCCATCAAGTCAGTGATGCCATACAACCATCTCATCTTCTGTCATCCCCTTCTCTTGCCTTCAGTCTTTCCCAGCACCAGGGTCTTTCCTAATGAGTCAGTTCTCATCAGGTGGCCAAAGTATTGGAGCTTCATCTTCAGCATCAGTCTTTCCTCTGAATTTTCAGGACTGAATAAACATCTCTAATAAATCCGTACATCTGAATAATTCCCTAGCGAGGCTGGTCGCCAGCCAGGTTTGGGAGTTGCTTCCTACGAAACAGCCCTACCTGTAGGTCCTTCTGTCATCTCAAATGCAAACTCAGGTCTCATTATTTTTTGCCCTAAAACTTACTTTTCCTCCAGGATTCAAAGTTCCTTTCTGTTCTTTCGCTGTGGAAATCTTGTGCATCCTTCCAGGCCCTGCCAGTGTCAGCTACAGTGACATCCTGGTGGGTGGCAGCGGCATGGCTGTATTGCCACGTCGACACTCACCCATCCGATTCATTCATCCATCGTGCCTTCTCTGATGCACGTGATTGGGGCAACAGTGTTGGTGCAAAGACTTATCAGTGTGACTCCTTCCCCGACAGGCCCACACACCTGCACACATTCTAGTACCTTTAGCTCATCTCGCAGGCCAGGGCTGCCAGTTCAGGAGGAAGGTGGCGGGAGGCTGGAGAAGCATCTCACGGTTTATCAAGCTAAGGAGAGCTGCCTCCTCCCTTATCCCCAACACTCGTACCGGACCTTTTCTGGCCAGTCCTCTCTGCTCCAGCCCATACTGATCCCACTCATTTGAATCCTAAACATTTAAGACTTAATCGTCCCATGTATGTTAATTTGGTTCTCTGAATAGACTGGAAATTCCTTGAGGGCAAAGACACAGAATCATACTTGGTTAATTAACTTCATTATCCCAGCTTAGCACTGGGCTGGTTGACAGTCAATGCAGCTTGTTGGGTCACTGACATTTGTTTTTCTTTCCTCCCTTTTATCAGGGCTGGGGGAGTGGGGAGGAGGAATCAGAGATCAAGAGAAATCTCTTGAGAGGTTGGGGTATGGTGATGATTAATAATAATCATAATAATAGTTACTCTTTATTAAGCAGCTCCTATCTGAAAGCCTACGGAGTGCTAGTGTTTTAAAACACATCAGATTCTTTATAGTAGTATCTCAGCCTTATAAGAGCACTGGGAGGTAGGTGTTATTATCCCTCTGTACAGAGGTTAAACAGCAGCTTGTCACCCGTGGAGCCATGATTGGAAGCCTGCTCCAGGCTTCCTTCCTGTGTTCCTCGGGAGTGTGGCCAGGAGGAGGGGCAGCGTGGGAGAAGGTGGGGGTGGGGGACATAGTGGGGGTGGGAGACATAGTGGTGGTGACCCTCAGGGGGATGAGGTCAGTGACACACATGGCCACCAAGGCCCTACCACCTAGCGGGGAGACAGCAAGGCCCTGCCACAAACTTTGCTCCAGGCCTTTTGCGCACCGGCGGGAGAAATGGCCTAGTTCCTGACCCCTGCCCTCCCCTCAGATTTGCACTAAAACCCTAAAACCCCTTTTCTTTTTTGGTTTTTGAAGGCAATTGAGAAATATGAGATGGAGAAGAAGGCTTTAAAAAGAGAGCGAAGTCGTGGCGGCTTGGCAGACAGAGGCAAAACTCCTTTCCTGTAGACTTGATGGTGTTTTTGTGGGGTTTGGATTTTTTTTAGTGTCTAAAATGTAATTGAGTAGGAGTCCGGAGTTTCAGGTGAGAGTATCTCTGGCCTCTTCTGAGAGAGCCTTTAATCTCACTTCTTGGCATCAGGCAAGGAAGGAGGGACAATGCCATCTCGAGACGACCTGCTGGGGGACACCTTGCACTAGGTGTTTTCATACGGATCCCCTTGTTAAAGCTTCCTAAGACCCCCTACCTGTGAGGCAGGTGCCTTCGAACGTGTTTTATACTTGAGAGAAGGTAAGGGAACCACTTGCCGAGAACCACAAAGCTTGTCCACCGCAGGTCTTAGATTCGCCCCAGACTGACTTCAAAACCCATGTTTTACCTGCGCATCCTGACTGCTTCTCTGAGCTCAAAAGCAGTCTGATCAGATAAGGAGCGGAGTCTTAGCAAGTCAGCAACTCAGGCAAATTAATAGTGCGTTATGCCATCTGGCTGCTCAGGATGAATGAAAAATCACAAGTATGATTACCACACAGCCGTGGGCAGACCCCGTGGTTACTCACATCCTATTTCTCTTCTTTCATTCTCCTGCAGAAAAGAGCGAAGGAAAATCACAGTATATTTGCAAGGGCTCAGAATTCAGGAATGTCAAATCTTTCGTTATCAAAAGGGTAAGGGATCTCTTGCTGGGTCAGTTTCTGCTGGGCCTGAACTATATTTTATTCCCAGGGAAAGGCCCCTTGGCACCTGGATGGTGATTATGTAGGAAAATGGCAGAGTACCTGTTTTAGAAAATCTTAACCTATCTTAACGTCCAATTCAATGGACATGAACTTGGGCAAACTCCAGGAGATGGTGAGGAACAGGGAGGCCTGGCATGCTGCAGTCCATGGGATCACAGAGAGTCAGACACAACTTGGTGACTGAACACCACCAATGTATTTTAATAACTTTAGAATTTCTCATAACACCTCAAAAAGGTAGAATCAAGAGGATTCCAGAGGTCAGTTCTTCATTTATTTTTAGAACTTAGAAGCTGTTTATCCTTAGAAACAATGAGTTCAGCTTCAGTTCACACAGAGCCACCATGCCACAGAGCTCCCAGGGGTGCATTCCCACAGCAGTGGGGGTTTTTTGTGGGTCCCTGCAGACACCCCAGGGAGCTGACAGGAGCAGTTAGAGGACCCGTCCAGCGTCATGCAGCTTGCTGGTGACAGAGCCCCCTGCCTCTGGCTCAGATACCCACGCCTGGGGTCTTTGCTCTCTCAGCGGCCTCTCTAGTAGCACTCTGGCCCCATCTCATAGCCGTCCCAGATAAGATCCTCCTAAGTGCTGTCGCTTCAGTTGTGTCTGACTCTCTGCGACCCCATTGAGCCTGTAGCCTGCCAGGCTCCTCTGTCCTTGGGATTTCCCTGGCAAGAAATCAGTTGTCTTTACCTCCTCCAGGAGATCTTCCAGACCCAAGGATCAAACCTGTCTCTTGACTCCTGCATTGGCAGGCCAGTTCTTTACCACTAGCGCTCTCTGGGAGGCAAGATCCTCCTAAGCTCCCTCTAAACTACCCAGCTCATGTGTATTCAAGCCTTTAAATGCTAGAGGATATGTTACCCTTTTTTCACCTTATAGCCTGGAAAATTCCCACACAGCATAGAGCCCGATGGTTGTGGGTCTACATCAAAACTGTCATACAACCCATGATGGTGGCCGAGCAGGTCTAAATGTCCTGTCCAGAGCGGCACAGCAGTACACGGGGGAGCTGACACCTGACTCAGAGTCAATGCAGTTAGTCACTTGGTTCTCCATTGCCAAGGCCATCACCCAGTTACAGGGGAGCTCAGTCCCTCAGAACGTTTCCAGGAGGTGCCTTTGGGTCATGGTTATTGATCTCTCTTCCTACTTTTCTGTATTTTTACATTTTTATAATCATATTTTTATCCTAAAATCCATTTAATGATATATGTTAAGAACCATAAAGGTGGGGTGGTCATATCCTTTGATCCTAATAGTGCCATTTTGAGAAATTCATGCCAAGTAAATAACATCAAAGAGGTGAACCATATGGTCCCAGTTAGTAATAATACTAATTTGAACTCATCTGTGAGTAGTTAATTAAATTATAGCACATCTTAACAAGATACACTACTTTATATGATGAATTTGAAGACAATGTGAAAAATCTAAGGGGATAAAGCAAGACATAAAAGCGTGTATGCATATATGTATTGTAAAATGAAGTAACACATACATATTTGTATACATGTGCTCAAAGCCTGAAAGGAAAATAGAAATAATGTAAATATCTTTTGGATAAGAACTGCTTGAATCACGCAAGCACTCTCATTTTCTTCAACATTCTCTAAGATTGTTAATATTATCTCCATGATAAAAAGGAGAAGATATTGTGTTGTTTTAAACTGTCAAAATGAGGGACCCCATTTTCATATTCTGTTTTTGTCTTTAGAAAACAGCAGATAAAAATCTCCTGGCAGAGCTGTACCAGTACCCATCCTTTGACGACTCTAGGCCAAACAATCTTCCAAATGGGGTGGACTTCTGTGACTTGGTGGGCAACGTGATCCTGGCTGAGAAAAACCCCCTTAGCGGCAAGGTAAGAAGAGAGAGCCCTCTGGGCCGCCCGCCTGCGTGGGACACAGCGCTGTCCCAGACTCACACCCCAGGGAATTGAGTCTGGCAGGTAAATTGCTGAGGGCCACACAGTTTGCAAGCAACTGAGCTGAGATTAGACCGACGATGAAACCGACATCCTTTCCCCCAGTGCTCTGGGCTCCTAACCGTGCTGATCGCATGACCTGTTAGTGTAGCATTTTGAGGTCACACCCTTGTGATACATGTTAATTAGTGATGCATGTGTTCCCTTGTCAGTCACTAAGTTGTATATGGGTAACCTTAATTTTTTTCTTAATTAGACAGTAGTTAGAATATGTATTTGCCCCACGGTTACCCCTTGGGGTGAGTCACCAGCTTGGAGAGCCGGGTTCCTTAGAAAGGAGAAAAGTAAAAGTGAAAGTCACTCAGTCGTGTCCGACTCTTTGCAACCCCATGGACTCTAAAGTCCATGGAATTCTCCAGGCCAAAATACTGGAGTGGGTAGCCATTCCCTTCTCCAGGGGATCTTCCCAACCCAGGGATCGAACCCAGGTCTCCTGCATTGCAGGCAGATTCTTTCCCAGCTGAGCCACAGGGAAGGAAGAAAGGGAGTATTCTAAGGCCCAGAAGAACTTGTGTGTGTGTTAGACAATGCTGGCCCCTCAGAAGCTGGGGGAGAGTTGTGAGCAGGGGTTGAGAGGGGAGGAGGCCCAGAAAATTGTCTCAGCCATCTTCCAGCTGTGCCTCAATGCCTCTCACAGCTGCACAGCCCCAGAGTCCCCAAAACAGCTATGGCCATTGACCCCTCAGCTCCTAACTACCCCCCCATTCCTGGCACCCAGCTTTTCAGTCTCTTCTGTCTGTACGTCTCACTGCTTCAAAACATACTGCATCTCGCTCTGTCCCTCCTCCCTCTCTCCCTAGCCTTTCTCTGCCTTCTCCTCCTCTTCATGATTTTTTCCCTGCTGCCCTCGGCTGTGTCTCTACCTCTGTTCCCTCTTGCAAGCTGACTTCCTAAGAGCAATGATCTGTTTAGGCCAGTCACTGCCCAGTATGACAGTGGTGTTTGCTGGCTCTCCAGTGCCAGGCTCCAGCATGGACTGTGCTCACTAAGCGGATGGCTGCCTTTCACCAGGTGCTGGTGCCCAGGGCAGGCAGTGGTCACCCTGGGACCAGGTCCTGGATCCCCTGCCTTCTTTAGCAGAGAGGTGAAGGAGCAGCAGGCACTCAAAGCATCACATTCTCTCCAGGGCAGCGTAAAAAGGATGTTCACTACGTGGTTTTGTGATAACAAGGACGTGGAAGGCAGTACCTCTTGGAGATTAAGTAGCTCTCTGCACTCTTGTTTATTCTTCTGTAAATAGCAATAACAGTAGCCTCTACCTTGAAGCATTATTGTAAAATTAAATAACGTACATAAGCACACAACACAGCACTTAGGCATAACGTCTCAAAAAATGATCATTTTTATTTATCAATGTTATTAGAAAAGTTTAATGACAGAACATCAGTACGTCATTTTTGGTTTATATATCATGGACTACTTTGCCACTCTAATGAGTATTTATAAAGAGTGTATTTTAACATACTGTGCTATGACATTAAATGACATTAAATGAAAAGCATCAGTATGTAAAACTCTGCAGTACAATGTTATTATGTCAGCACACAGGAATATCTGGGGTGAAACCATTAAGAGATAGCACCAGCATTCTCTGGGTGATAAGATGGTAGTTTTTTTCTTTCTTTATTGCAATATAATTGATTTACAATGTTGTGTTAGTTTCAGGTATACAAGATTGTAGTTTTTTCTTCTTCCTTTTTCTAAAATTTAAAAGAGGAAGAATGACATGAAAAATGGATGGTGTGTTTCCTGGATCCACTGTTCCTGTGCCACCTTCTCCCCATCCTTGTACCCTTGACAGGCCCACTGACGCTTTCTGGAACCTGAGCTCTCGCTCCATGTGCTGTGTGGGTGCCCCCAGGATGGCGACTGCTGTGCTAACTAATGTCCCATTTCTCAGGTCCCCTGGGAAATGTTTTCCTGAGACCTTAATCCCAAGAAAAACTGCATTTCATGGAATGCTTTTAGTCTTATATCTGATGCTGGCTCCTGCTTTTCTTTGGCTGCCAGGAAACCCAAGAAAGATTTGTGCCCTGCCTTTAAAAGGACTCTCTTTCATCCTGCTTTGGGGCCATGCCAAATTTATTTGCCTCCTCAAATCTTTTCCTCCATCCCTCCCTATGCCCTCAGCAGCCAGCTTTGCCTCTGGGTCAGAGAACCTGGTGGCCACCCGTAGACCATGAGTTCACTCGTTGAACCCTCACAGCCGTTCTGGAGGTCAGGACTGTCATCACCATCTCCATTTCCCAGATGAGCGCAGACAGATTCAGTACCATCGGTCAGGGCCCTGCAGCTAATTAGTGTAAGAGCTGGACGAGAATCCAGGCAGTGGGGTGTCAGTCTGCTCTCTCCACCCCTCTGACTGTCCCACCTCTCCAAGGAGACATGAGGAATGGCAGAGAGGACTGAACCGAGAGCAGGGCTCAGAGCACTCTTTGCTACCAAGGGCGGCTTGCTTATGCACTCTGCCCGCAGCTTCTGGAGGCCTGAAGGGACTGCCAAGAAGTCTTTCCCTTTGCATCCGGGACACACTCTGTTCCTCCAAATGGTAAGAGGAGAGGCAGCCCGTGCAGTATCTCTGGGGCCAGGCTGCCTGCTTTTTGCTCTTTTTTTGGCCGCTATATGTGGCTTGTGGGATTCTTAGTTCCCCAACCAGGGATTGAACCCGCGCCCCCTGTTTTGGAAGCACCAGGGAAGTCCTAGGCTGCCTGCTTTTGAGCCTCCCCGTTTGTATAAGCTTAGGCAAGAATTCTAACCTTTCAATCCTCACTTCCCTCTTCTATACATTGGGGATAACAGTTTCATCATTCAGCAGCAACCACAGAGACAGATGGTGAAAAAGTGAGATAAGGAATGAATGGCATGGGCCAGCGCGAGATACATGGCAACTGTTCCCCTCCTTCCTGAGCCTCCCTCCCACTCCCCACATCCCACCCCTCCAGGTAGTCACAGAGCACCCAGCTGAGCTCCCTGTGTTATCCGGCAGCTCCCCACTGCCTGTTTTGCACGTGGGAGTGTATATATGTCAGTGCTGCTCTCTCAGTGCGTACCCTCTTCTCCCTGCCCCTCTGTGTCACAAGTCTGTGCTCTACGTCTGTGTCTCTGTTCCCGCCCTGCAAATAGGTTCATCAAGATAATTTTTCTAGATTCCATATATACGCATTAATATATGATATTTGTTTTTCTCTTTCTGACTTACTTGACTCTGTATAACAGGCTCTAGGTTTTTTTTCTTTTTCTAAGTTGACCCCAAAGTATTTTGACTCCAAAGATGATTGGTGGGAAGGTGGTGTGATTAATAACAATAACAAGCCATAGAATGTGGGCGGAAAGGAAGGGTTTGAGTGGAGATGATTATGAATCTGGCTGTAGCTCCAGGTAAATTTCAAAGAATGAATAAATAAATAAGCAATAATAACATGGATTGTGTTTCTTTTCCAGTCTTTCTGTTCAGGTAGAGAATTAGAGAAGTTTCTCTCTTCCCCTTCTGTAAGAGCTATATGGCTGGATAGCTTCTGGTGGATCTTTCATGAAAGGTACCAGGTAAATGCAAACCTGGTTGCTTCTCTTTCCTTGCTTATTTTTCTGTGGGACAAACCCCAGCCTCTTTTTTTTATTTTAAATCCTGGCCTCTTTAACATGGGTTATCAGCCCCTCTGATTCCACAGACCACCCATGGATCACGCCTCACCTGTCACCCTCATCCTTCCCCACCCATGCCTTCTCCAGACACCTTGGGCTGGAAACATTGCACCACGCCTGCAGCAACCCTGAGCTTTAGGAACTGGCCCGTCATGTGGCTGATCAAGGGCAGGGCAGAGAGCAAAGTCAGGACCTCCTGGCTCAGAGTTTCGGGTGCTTTTCTCAACACCCTGCCTCTCTGTACATGTTCTATAGATCCTAAAGCAAATTATTATAGCATTTCATAAATAAAATGAAATTAAATACCTTGCAAATAAGATTCCTAAAAATGAAACACTTAGTTAAGGTTCTCAGCCCTTGACTGTTTCAACAAGTAATTCTTGTAATTCCTTCTCTATTTGTATTCCTGGTAGCCAAAGAAGGAGGTCCAGAGCAAGCTGTTCGACCGGATAGCCCAGAACTATGCTTTTCTTTTGTTTTGTGAATCCAGGACCCATTACGAAGAGGCTCTCTTAAAAGTGAGCATCAACCACTATTTAGGAAAAACAAATCATCTTAGATAGCTATTCACTGCTCGTTCCAGGTTAATACCCTTAACATTCTTTCCATAAGAAAGTAATTAGTAGTAAGTTGTGGTATCTTCCTTCCTATGCACGCTTGCTAAGTTGCTTCAATCGAGTCTGGCTCTTTGCAACTCAATGGACTGTAGCCCAGCAGGCTCCTCTGTCCTTGGGATTCTCCAGGCAAGAATACTGGACTGGATTGACATGCCCTCCTCTAGGGGAATCTTCCCATCCCAGGGAATAAACCCACGTCTCCTGCGTCTCCTGCATTGCAGGCAGATTCTTTACTCACTGAGCCAGCTGGGAAGCTGATAGTTTCATATACTGACTTGTAATGCTGCAGTGAGAGACTTTATTTTCTTGGGCTCCAAAATCACTGCAGATGGTGACTGCAGCCATGAAATTAAAAGACACTTACTCCTTGGAAGGAAAGCTATGACCAACCTAGACAGCATATTAAAAAGCAGACACATTACTTTGCCAACAAAGGTCCATCTAGTCAAGGCTATGGTTTTTCCAGTAGTCATGTATGGACGTGAGAGTTGGACTATAAAGAAAGCTGAGTGCTGAAGAATTCATGCTTTTGAACTGTGGTGTTGAGAAGACTCTTGAGAGTCCCTTGGACTGCAAGGAGATCAAACTAGTCCATTCTAAAGGAGATCAGTCCTGGGTGTTCATTGGAAGGGCTGATGTTGAAGCTGAAACTCCAGTGCTTTGGCCACCTGATGGGAACAGCTGACTCATTGGAAAAGACCCTGATGTTGGGAAAGATTGAGGGCAAGAGGAGAAGGGGACGACAGAGGGTGAGATGGCTGGATGGCATCACCAATGGACATGAGTTTGGGTCGGCTCTGGGAGTTGGTGATGGACAGGGAGGCCTGGCATGCTGCAGCTTATGGGGTCACAAAGAGTCGGACACGACTGAGTGACTGAACTGAGCTGAATGCAGCAGTTACAAAAAATAAGGTAGCTCTATAGCTCTATATAATGATATATTTTAAGTGAAAAACAAAGGAACTTATACAACTCCATACTATAAAAAGTATATGTATATGTATGTGTGCCTATGAGTGGGGAAAAAAGTCTGGAAAAATATTTGCCAAACTCATAGCAATGCTCATCTCTAGGGAATGAAATTGAAAGAGTTAGTTCCTCAGTCGTATCTGACTGTTTTTGACCCCATGGACTGTCGCCCACCAGGCTCCTCAGTCCATGGGATTCTCTAGCCAAGAGAACTGGAATGGGTTGCCATTCCCTTCTCCAGGGGATCTTCCTGATCCAGGGAAACTCAGGGAATGAGGTTATAAGAAACTTCCTTCTCTATTTATTTCTATAGCATTTAAATATGTGATTTCAAAATTGTGAATATACGTATATACTTTTTATATGTGTGTGTGTATGTATGTGGGCTTCCCAGGTGGCTCAGTGTTAAAGAATCCACCTGCCAAGCAGAAGACATGGGTTCAGTTCCTGGGTCGGGAAGATTCCCTGGAGAAGAAAATGGCAAGTCACTCCAGTATTCTTGCCTGGGTAATCCCATGGACCGAGGAGACTGGTAGACTACAGTCCATGGGGCCACAAAGAGTTGAACACAACTTAGTGACTGAACAACAGCATGTATGTATATGTGTGTGTGTATTTATATACACTAAAAGGGCTGCTAGAAGAAAATATAAGTGAACATTTATATGATTTGAGGATTTGAGGATGCGGAAGGACTTTCTAAATATGACCCCAAGGGAATAACCATAAAAGACTGATTTAACTATTAATATATAAATTGTTTAAATTACTGCAAAGAGGCAAATGAGAACTTATGCAAAAATACTGTTAGCATATATACAACACAACATAAAGAAGTCTTACAAATGGGTAGGAAAAATGGCCCAATGGACAAAGGACATAAGCCAGAAATTCACTAGGAAGAAATACAAATGGGGAAAAAGTTCATCTTTGACAACAACCAAAAATATAAATTAAAACAATAATCATTCAGTTCTCCTTTTTACCTGCTAGATTGCATAGATTAAAAGGTGTCAGTCCCAGGATTATGAAGGATATAAGGATTTCCCCTGGACAGTCTGAGTGGAAACTGAATTGATACAGATGTGCTGAAAGGCACTTATACTGATAAAGTGTCTGCTTAACAAGTCACTTAGGCTGTCTGTGTCTCAGTCTCATCATCCATAAAATGGGGATGATATTAATAATGCCTCTCTCACCAAGTTGTCCTAAGGATTAAATGAGATTGTAAGACATCTGACATATCACCCAGCACTTGATGGGCCCCCAGTATATAATAGCTGCCATGATTACTATTATTATACCATCTAATGCAAGTCATAACCTAATAAATAGTAAAAGCTGCTTTCATTCATACATTCAACAAATTTTTAACTGCCTAATATGTGCCAGATACTGAGCTAACTTCATAAATAAATATAATTACTCTGCATAATTTGTAATGCAAAGTCTAAGAAACATGACAATATCTTGTCATGTTTAAGTAAATTTTGAAATGGCCACTCACACAATATTATGAAGGTCACTTTTGGAAAAAAAATTCCAAAGAGTTTATAATAACCTGGGGAAGTATTTATGTTATGATGTTAAATGAATAAAGCCAGATATAAATGTATAATTTGAGCCTAAGCATAGCTGAAAAGATACAACAGTACCACTTGTTCACGTTAAAAAAACTCAGTAAGTAAGACTTAATATTATCTCTGGGATGGAGCAAGATGTGGGTATGCCAAATGTACTTGTCATCTTTGAGCTACTCTTTGACCAGGTGGTAGAAAGGGCTGAGCCACAGACCACATGCAGAGGAACTGGAGGAGAGGAAGGTTGCTGGCCAACACAGCACGATGTTTGAGGTGTGGTCTCCACGTAGGATAAGGGGTGCACCTGGATATGTGGCAGCTGCAGATGGAAATTGCTCCCCTCATGGGACTTCCCAGGTGGCACTAGTGGTAAAGAACCCACTTTCCAATGCAGAAGACGTAAGACATGTGGATTCGATCCCTGGGGCAGGAAGATCCCCTGGAAGGAGAAGGCAACCCACTCCAGTATTCTTGCCTGGAGAATCCCATGGACAGAGGAGCCGGGCAGGCTACAGTCCGTGGGGTCGCAGAGAGTCAGACACAAGTGAAGCAACTGAGCACGAACGCTAAGCATGTGATCAGGAAGGTAGCACAGTGTCAGGTAGAGCATTTTATCACAGGTCCTTTCTGAAGTCAGGGGCTCTTTTCTGGGTGTGGAAATGTCTAGAACATCGCCCGGGCTCCTTTTGCTCCCAGAGGTTGCCATCGCTTCTGAGTAAAGCCCTGTACACCAGCTTCTGCTGCTGCTTCCCTCAGTCCTGGTTCAACATGCACGAGTTCAAGTCTGACATCTGTAACACAATGAGCCTGTGGATTTCAGGTGAGAGGGGGCTGCTTTCTCCTGGGAAAGCCAATCCAGATACACGTCTTCCACCAGAGCCCAGGTGGGTTCCTGTTTGCCATCACACCTCCTCACTGAGCCAGTTGTCCTTTTCTCTCCTTGACAATCAGGAAAGTCAAGTGTGCAAGTAGATCCCAAGGAATACCCGCGAGCCTGCTTCCTCAAGCAGTCTGACACAGTCCTCGTCCCCCTTTGCCCCTGGCTGCATCTGCAGGGAGCAGGTTTCAGCAGTCCTGCCCATTAACCATGTGCTGTAGGTGGGTGGACCCAGGAACCCCCTGCCGTGTGCTGACCAGATAGCCCTACCTTCCACCCCCAGTGTGACCCCACATGACCAAGCGTTGTCTCTCTCTCCCTGCAGCACACACAGTGCCAGTTTGACGTTTGCTTTTCAACTATTTTTCAGTCTCCTTCCTCACTCGCCCTCTCTCAACCCAGGTATCTTCTAAAGTCATTGAAAGCTGAGAAGTTCCCTGTGGACTGAGTGCTGTGCTAAGTAAGCACTTTTCACATTTCCTCCTATGTTGAGGATCACTTCCACATCAGGAGATGTGGTCGAACTCACAGATCTCAGCATACAGTTTTATTTATAGCTAAGATTTATTATTGCAATGGAGTGAGGATACGTAACCAGATCCTAAGGGGACAGACAGGCAGAGTTTGAAGGAATTCACGTTCAGGCTTCCTCCTCCCATTGATGCAGAGCCCCTCATCCCGATGCAGTGAACATGTAGCCACACATGTGTGATGGTTCTGCCCAGACGCCCGTTGGAGAAACAGTGCCCAAGGTTTTTACTGGGGACTGCTCATGTAGGCACCTCTGTCTATCATGTACCAAAATTCCAGGGAAGCAGATGGTTAGCATCAGCTACATTGTTTTATAAGCAGTCTAGGCCCCCTGAGTCATTTGTGTCAGGGAAGAAAATTTCCCCCCAGCTTTATTGAGATATAATTGACATATGATATTGCGGAAGTCTAAGGTGTACAGTGTGAAGATTTGATGCACGTATATGTCGTGAAGTTTTTACCACAAGCAGATTAGTTAACACATCCTTCACCTCACATAATTCCCGGTCCTTTTAACATGCAGCACTGAGATCTGACCCTCACACTGTCGGGAGGGCAGGGTTGGCCTCACATCTCCATTCTCCAAATGAAGAAACCAGTCTCACGGAGAGGAAGTGGCTCGTGCCAGGCTACAAGGCCAGCATGGCGGGGGGCGGGGGGGGGTGGCTCATGCTGGATGCCCAGTCCCCCCAGGACCAGCAGGGGTATCTCAGGGGCCTCACTCTTCTGTTCCCTGCCTCCCTTCCTCTTCTGCAGCAGTTTTCATGATCACTCTTAACTCCTTCTCAGGTATATATCCTTGCCCACACAGCTATAACAGCTGGGACTACTCAAAACTGGACCCAGAGAGGTTCCGGAGAGAAGAATTAATGTTTCAGAGAAGAAGACTGCTGAAGGGTAAGGTGCCAGCTAGGGACTACCATGCCCAGTGCCCGATGCCACATCCAGCTACCACCTAGTCCAGGCAGTTGCTATGCTGTGCTAAGTCGCTCCAGTCGGGTCCAGCTCTGTGCGACCCTATGACTGTAGCCCTCCAGGCTCCTCTGTCCATGGGATTCTCCAGGCAAGACTACTGGAGTGGATTGCCATTCCCTTCTCCAAGGGATCTTCCTGACCCAGGGATGGAACCGTTGTCTCTTACGTCTAACCTGCATTGGCAGGCAGGTTTCTTTACCACTAGGGCCACCTGGGAAGCCCCTAGTCTGGGCAGGGAGGGACCTTAATACTGAAATCCTCGGACATGGTTCTCTCTCAAGGCTTGCTCTCACGAACCTTAAACTAGCCTCCAGCAGACATCGTGGACACCCAGGAATTTCAAAGTAAAAAGAAAAAAAATCTCACCTGGAAATTGTCTTCACATTTAATGACATTTCAGTGAATATTAAATTTAACATCTTAAGAATTTGATAGGTTGTTAACTCTTTTAAGTGTTTAGTTCAAGATTTTATTCATTTCAATTCATTTATTCAATTCATTTCAAGGTTCTGAGTTTTTGTTTGTCTTTTAAAGCCAGTGCCTTTTGTTTTCTTCTTGTGAGTTGAGTGCTTGCCCTGTTTACCCTTTGCAGACATTATTTCCTTTAATTGGCTCATCAGCCCTTTGGAGTAGTTAGTATTTGCACCCTTTCATAGGATCAAACATGTTAGGTAATTTGCCCGAGGTCACTCAGCAGGTGGAATGACAGAGAGGCTCTGGGTTGCCTGAGGCCAGTCCTCTTGCTGCTGTTGTAGCCTCCAGGGCTTCCCTGATGGCTCAGAAAGACTCTTCCTGCAATGAGGGAGACCAGGATTCGATCCCTGGGTTAGGGAGATCCCTGGAGAAGGGAATGACTACCCACTCCAGTATTCTTGCCTGGAGAATCCCATGGACAGAGGAGCCTGGTGGGCTACAGTCCATGAAGTCACAGGAGTCGGACCTGACTGAGTGACTCTCACTTTCGTAGCCTCCAGGGAGGAGCTGTCTCAGAGCTCCTGCTCTGGTGTCACCCTCAAGACAAGAAGGAACTGATGAACTACTTTCTTTCCTCTTCCCTAGGAAGAGACATGTCTTTCCTCACTGCGAGGAGGCACTCTGTCTGGAAAGCCACTCAGAACAGGAGGACCTGCTGCCATCACGTAAGTGTGAGGTCCACACCCAGACCTTTGGAGCCCCCTAAGCTTCAGTGACTTCTGGTTGGTTGCACATCTCTGCACTCCTTGCCCCGTCATCTCAGGGAGCAGCCCTGGATCTGGGTCCTCAGGTCTGCAGGGATGAGTGGGGGCGCTAAAGGGCAGCTGGAAGTGCCGGGATTGGGAGGAGAGAGGAAAGGAAGCCGTCTTTCAGTGTAGGCTGCAGCACACATATCTCTGTATCTTCTCCTCCTTGGTGACCCTCATCTCATCCTATAGCCTGGACATCCTCCTGACACCTCCTTGCTCCTCTCCTCCTGGTTCTTCTTCCCTCCTGTGTAGCGCCGGGCACCACCACCCCTCTGCCTTCCACTTCCAACACCCCAGTTTGAGCTCCCTTCGCTACTGCAGGAGGCTCCCGTCTGCCTAGGCTCTCGTACCCCTTCAAGTTTTTCAAAACACAAATCTAATTACATTATCCTGTCCCCATCGACCCTAAACACTGTCCTGTCTCTCAGCCTTCCAGACCTCAGAAGGGGCAGGGGTTCAATCCCTGGTCAGGGAACTAAGATCCTGCATGCCTGCCACAGGGCCTAACCAGAAAAATAGAAAAAAAAAAGAAGCAGCAGCAGTCAGTAGGAAGGCCCTCACCTGCCTGCCCCGAGACCACCTGCCCCCATGTGCCCTCGCAGTCTGCTGTCTAGGAGGAAGGGCCCTCGCCCTTGGGCTTGGACCTCACCACTCAGCTTCCACTCCTGCACTTGGCACCGTCTTTTTTGCAGCATCGTTCCCCCCTCAACCCCCCCACCCCCTCGCCTCAGTCTGTTGGTTCACTCCCATCGTTGAACAGTCCTCTAGCATCTGTTGCCTTTACAGAGAAAACCCATTTTGTCTCTGCACCCCCGTTTCTTGCTGCCTGTCCCACAGAATTTCCTGAAAGACTCGTTTGCCCCCGCATCTCTTCCTCAGCCACCCCATGGTTCCTGCCCGCTGTGCTCCTCTGCACCTGCTCTGGCCAACTTGGCCTGGCCCCCAGTCTGTTCCCTCTTCTGGTCTGTTTCATATGGCTGGTTGCTCTCATCTCCTTGAAATCCTTTTTTCTCTTAGCTTCTTTGTTATCAGACTTTTCGAGTGTCTTCCTCTCTGGCTGGCTGCCCCTCCTCTTGTCTTTCTTGCTAGCTCCCCATCTCATCAGTCAGCTCTGTCCTGGCCCCTTTCCTCTCTATCTAGCTATCCTTTCCAGGTGATTTCGTCTGGTCTGGTGGCTTTCTTTTCTTTTTTAAAATGTATTTATTTATTTTAATTGGATGATAATTACAGTATTGTGATGGTTTTTGCCATACATCAATATGAAGTGGCCATAGGCATTCATGTGTCCCCTCCATCCTGAACACCCTCCTCCCACCTCCCTCCCCACCCCATCCCTTCAGGCTGTCACAGAGCACCAGCTTTGGGTGCCCTGCGTCATATATCAAACTCCCACTGGCAGTCTATTTTACATATGGTGATGTATATGTTTCAATGCTATCTATTCTCTCAAATCATCCCACCCACCCTCTTCTTCTCCCACTGAGTCCAAAAGTCTGTTCTTTATGTCTGAAAAATATGGAATGCTTCATGAATTTGCATGTCATCCTTGCGCAGGGCCCATGCTAAGCTTCTCTGTATTGTTCCAACTTTAGTGTATATGCTGCTGAAGCGAGCACGGTCTGCTGGCTTCCTGCATGCCAGTAACGCCCAAATCTCCCTCCATACCCTGGCCACGCTTGAGACTCATCTGGTCTGTCCAACTGCCCTGTTGGCTTTCCCAGGAGGCCCTCAACTTAGCAAAGCAGGGGCCTGGGGAGACGAGCCCTGAATCCCAACCTGCACGACCCTCCTCTCCTGGCCCATGGCCGTAACCTCTTCTTGAGCTCTGTTCTTTCACTCTTAGCCCCAGCTGCTCTCCACACAACGACCAGAGTGACCTTTTTCAGACACACACTGGCTGAGGTTCCTGGCTTAAACCTCACCAGCTTCTCCAGAACCCCCAGTCCCCTGAACCCAGCCTGAATTGCTCTGCAGAATCCAGCCACCCCCACCTCTCTCTCCTGCGTCCTCACTTCCATTCCCTCGCTGCACTTCCTTCTGCCTCTGGGACACTCCAGGCCTGTGTCCAGTTGGGTCACCAGCTGTTGCCTTTACCTGGAACGTGCTTCCCTCAGGGTTCCTGAAGGAAAGGGCTGGCTCCTTCTTGCCCTTCAGATTTCAACTTGCTGTCATTACCTTAGCAGTGTCCCTGGCTCCCTAGTCACTGTTATCATATCGCCTGTGATTCCCCACACAGTACATATCATGCTCCCTGCTAGTCTTTTTTTTTTTTTTTCTTGTCTGCATGACACGTGTGATTCCTAGTTCCCCAGTAGGGATGGAACTCGCACCTCCTGCATTGGAAATGCAGAGTCTTAACCACTGGACTGCCAGGGAAGCCCCCTGCTATTCTTACTGCAGGATTTATATGTTGTTCAGTATCTGTCTCCCCCTATTAGAATATAAACTCTATGAGAACAGGACCTCTTTTCCTTTATCCCTCTTCTATCTCAAGCTCCTGGAATAGACTGAGCACAAAGAAGATCCTCAACAATCATCTCTTGACTTCACAGAGGAGGTCATCTATGTCAACTCTTCAGCCTCTGCTTAGCATATAATGTGCTTAGTCACTCAGTTGTGTCTGACTCTTTGCAACCCCATGGACTATAGCCCGCTAGACTCTTCTGTTCGTGGGGATTCTCCAGGCAAGAATACTGGAGTGGATTGCCATGCCCTCCTCCAGGGAATCTTCCCAACCCAGGGATCAAACCCAGGTCTCCCACTGCTCTATAAATGTCAGGAGGCTTCCCAGGTGGCTCAGTGGTAAAGAATCTGCCTGCCAATGTGGGAGACACAGGAGACTCAGGTTCAATCCCTGAGTTGGGAAGATCCCCTGGAGTAGGAAATGACAACGAACTCCAGTAATCTAGCTTGGGAAAGTCCATGGACAGAGGAGCCTGGCAGGCTACAGTCCTTGGGATTGCAAAGAGTCCAAAAGAGTACAACTGAGCATGCACACACGGTATAAATGTCAGCCTCCAGAAGTACAGACAGAACAGGCACTGTGGAGAGGCAGCTGTCACTCCCAGACCGAGAAGAAAATATTATTCAGTGTTTTTGCACTGCCTGTCACAACTGTGTCAAGCAAATGTATTTTCTTTGTACTGGAATACATAAAATCTTCCGACAGTTATTTCAGAAACCCAGCTAAGAGAGTCCATTTTCTGCCCCAGAAATAGAAATAATCAAAAGCTTTCCAACCTTAAAAGCAGCTGAAGTTTTACTGGGAAAACCAGAATGGAGGGAGTCATCAAATTCCACGGTGGGGACAGAGCTTCTCTCTTGTTTTTAGCAGACACGCTTTCCCATCTGCTCGGGGAGATAGTTGGCTGTGTTCAAAATGTGCTTTTCAGTGGCAGCAATCTGTCTGGGAGTCCACAGTTGAACGGACGAGTGGCAGGTTTTAAGTCTTACCCTGTGGCGTGCCCTATTCCAGTTTCATGTTGTGAATTTGCAGAGTGGGAATAAAAAAGCTTCTAACTATGTATCTGGCTTCCCCTGTGAGGCTCAGCTATAAATAAGGGCTCCTACCTGTTAGAGACTGAGTCACTTGTTCCCTTAATAAATATGGGAGAATAGTCAAATAAGACCTTTATAAGGAGGAGTCATCATCGTAGTTCTTATTTGCAAACAACGGAAGCTAATCCAGCTGCTTTAAACGGGAAGAATATAATGAAGAGTATTAGTGGTACTAGTATTAGTGGAATAATAGTAATATAATTAGTATTCAGTTCAGTTCAGTTCAGTCGCTCAGTCCTGTCTGACTCTTTGCGACCCCATGAATCGCAGCCCACCAGGTCTCCCTGTTGATCACCAGCTCCCAGAGTTTACCCAAACTCATGTCCATCGAGTCGGTGATGCCATCCAGCCATCTCATCCTCTGTTGTCCCCTTCTCCTCCTGCCCCCAATCCTGTAATTAGTATTAGTGCTATAATAAAGAGTATTAGCGGCCCAGGATGGCCCAGCATGGGCCAGGGCATTAGTTTCAGAGGCCGTGCCACCAAGAATGATGTGCACTGACCGATAGTGGGAACTAACGGTCGGAACTCCACTCTTCTTTCCTTGAAAAGCCAGTTGCTCCTGTTAGAGTCTTTCCAGAAGCTAAAGTCTGCTTGGTTCCTCACTTCCTCACGTTGCCCGTTTCCAGCTTAAAGTCTCAGGCAGGTGCATTGCATCTGAGGGCGAGAGCCTAGGTAAAATGTCTGTGCTCAGCCACAGAAGAAGCTGGGAGAGTAGCTCAAGTCTTTCACTCACTTTGGGGCCTGGGTCTTATGTACATGGAGAAAAAAACATGAAAGTGTTAGTGACTCAGTTCTGTCCAGTTAACTCTTTGTGACCCCATGGACAGTAGCCCGCCAGGCTCCTCTGTCCATGGAATTCTCAGGCAAGAATACTGGAGCGGGTTGCATTCCCTTCTCCAGGAGATCATCCCAACCCAGGGATCAAACCCAGGTCTCCCTCATTGAGGCAGATTCTTTACAGTCTGAGCCACCAGGGAAGCTCATGGAGTACATCAAGAACGTGTGACAAATGACTCGTCCAGGATGTGCCATTTGAGTTGAGAAACAAAGGACGAGAAGGAGCTAGCTGTTAGAAAAGTGAATGAAAGAACCTTCCAGGAAATGAGAACAGCATGTGCAAAGGCCCTGAAGCAAAAGTGGGGAGTTGATATATTCAGGGAACAGGGAGAAGGCCAGTGATCCTGTAGCCCAGTGTGAATATGGAAGAGGGGCAGAAATTGATCCGGGAAAAGTGGCAGGGGCTATATCCTGCAGTGTTGGCTCAGCCACAGTACGGTGTATGGATATGGTTTCAGTGCTACAGGAATGCGCTGAAGTAGGGGAGCGACATCTGATTTCTACTTTTAAAAGATTATACTGTCTTCTGAAGATGGAGAATATAGTGAAGGGAGGAGACAGGACACCAGTTAGGAGGCTTTTGTAGTTGTCTAAGGGCTTCCCTTGTGGCTCTGCTGGTAAAGAATCTGCCTGCAATGCGGGAGACCTGGGTTCGATCCCTGGGTTGGGAAGATCCCCTGGAGACGGGAAAGGCTACCCACTCCAGTATTCTGGCCTGGAGAAGTCCATGGACTAGTCCATGGGGTCGCAAAGAGTTGGACACAACTGAGCGACTTTCACTTTCAAGGAAGAGGCAGTGACAGCAGGAGGCAAGAAGCAGAGGCCTAGAGTGTGTTTTGGGGATTTTGATCTTTCAGGACATGCTAATGGACGGCTTTGGGAGTGGGGTGGATAAGAAGGAAAGGGAGGAGTCAAGGATGTGTCCCAGTGTGTGGCTTAAGCAGCTGAACGGTGTGTGGGGTTTGTGAGATGCAAAGTGTAGGGTCTGGGGTAGGAGAGTATCAAGAGTTCAGTTTTGAAGTTGTTAATAAGATGCCTGTGAGAGGTGCAAGTGGAGATGTCACATAGGTAGTGAAACATACTAGGCTAGACTGAAGGAGAGGCCAGGGTTACAGAAAAAAACAATTTCTACCCTGTGACAAAATATGGAAACTACAAGTGAGTGACCACCGTGGAGCCATAGGCCAAGGCGGGAAGACATACTAGGCTTGGTTCAGAAGAGCTAAATTTTCGTCTAGGTGAGGCCACCTATCAGGTAGATAGCTTTATCAGTTCTAGAGCAAATCTGAGCCTTTGTGTTCTTGTTTGTGAAATGGGCATCATGGCTGGTATTTTTTAAGTTAATTAATTTTATTTTTGGCTGCATTGGATTTTTGTTGCTCACAGGCTTTCTCTAATTGCTGCGAACTGGGACTCCTCTTGTTGTGGAGCCCAGGCTCCGGGCTCAAGGGCTTCAGTAGCTGTAGCTCCCAGGCTCTAGAGCACAGGTTTAATAGTTGTGGCGCATGGGTGTAGTTGCTCTGCAGCATGTGGGTTCTTCCTGGACCAGGGATAGAACCCATGTCCCTTGCATTGGCAGGCAGATTCTTAACCGCTGAACCACCAGGGAAGCCCATGATTCGTACTAATTCTTAAAGATTCAATCCATGGAGAGGTGCAGTCCCATAAATTGTTGTCTAGCCATGTCCTGTCAGAATGTTTTCTCATTTTAACCAGAATTTCCTCAAGTTCCAGAGCAGAGGTACATAAGGGTCATTTAACAATAATGACCCAAATTCCTGACGCTCATTCCTGTACCTGCTGATTCCAGATCGGCCAAGCCCACGTCCCTCACAGACATTTCTGGGCATCCCCAGATTGAGTGTCAACAGTGGCTCAAAAGCTGGTCTCCCTGCTGCTCTGTTCCATCACAGCTAAGCCTTCAGTGTACAGAATCTGAGTGTCAGGGTGACAGGGCGGAACGGTCCCATCTCCACTGTGCTGCAGTGGGAAGAGGGTCCCAGAAGAGTCTTAATTTACTCCCCCATCCCAACAACATGCCTCACATGCTCAGAGAGGGGGTTGCTGATCAGAACACATGAGAGTGGGTGGGAAAATAATTTGGAGAGTCCCCCATGTGCAAATTTTCTTTGTGTGTATTCTATCCTAGCATTTACAGCATCCCTGCATGGTAGGTCATTATTATCTTTATCTAACAAAAGGAGAAATAGACTCAAACTGGTGAAAACTTGCCCCAGGCCACATAACTAACTTCAACTGACTGAAAGCTGTTAATCTGAGCTCTTTCTGCATCATCCTACTGCCTCTCCAACAAATGTGAAGGTCTAACGACTTCGTGGCAACCCACTGCAGTGTTCTTGCCTGGAGAATCCCAGGGACGGGGGAGCCTGGTGGGCTGCCGTCTATGGGGTTGCACAGAGTCAGACACAACTGAAGTGACTTAGCAGCAGCAATGACTTCAACCAAGTCCATCTCCTTGTGAATATTCTCCGCTCCATGACAGAGCTCTCTGAAGCCTGAAATCAATGAGTGTGATGCTTCGCTGAGCTCTGGGAGTGTCTTTTCTCTGACAAATCCGAGTAACCACTTAGACACTGCAAAACGCAGCTGCTGTTGGACAACCAGCTGCATAGTGGATGGGAAGTCCTTTCAGCTTTCTTCTTCCCATTCAAATATCATATTTATGTAAAAGCAAAGTGATGATTGTTGAGGCTGGAGGGCTGTTTGTCTGCCACTTGGTGGGCCATCTGTTTAAGACTCCAAACTCCTACTCATCTTTAAAGACAGAACGAAAATGTCTTCTCTCCTTGGAAGCCCTCCAGCTCTGCCCCAAACAGAATCAAGCATTCCCACTGGGGCTTCCTAGAATACTCTGCTGGTACTGTTTGTGACAGATTATCAGCTGTTTCCCAATATTTGTTGTTTCTTCCCCCTGTAGAAAAGAGAGAGACTTCCCGGCTGGTCCAGTGGCTAAAACTCTGCATTCCTAATGCAGGGGAGCTGGGTTTCGATCCCTGATCAGGAAACTAGATCCCACATGCAGGAACTAAAGATCCCGCATGCTGCAACTAAGAACAGGTGCAGTCAAATACATAACACACATAACATAATTTTTTTAAAAAGAGAGAACCTGTAAAGAAAAGGTTACATTTCCTTCCCTTCCTTCCATCCATGTGTAACCATGTGACTAAGATCCAGTTAATGAGATATAAACAGATGTGCCATGTGGCAGTTTCTGGGAGTCTTCCTAGAAAAAAAGGAAGATTCCTTCATCTCTTTGTCCTTTTCTCTATTCTGCTTGGAATGTGCATGTGATGACTGGAGCTCTAGTTGCCATCTTGGACCCTAAGAATGAAGGTCCTTATCTTAGGAAAAGTGGAACAGAGCTGGAAGAAGTCAGAGTCCCTAAGATTTGTCACAGGAGAAATAATGTATAAACCCTGAATTGCCTACCTTCAGACTGTTATATGGGAGAGACATTGCCACCTAGTTTGAATCACTATTCATTTCAAGTCTCTGTCACTCATGTGCAAACCTAATGCTGAGTTATATCACCTCTGTAACAAATAAGTGGTATTTTCCAATTACCTTAGCATAATTGTGGTTTCCTATTATCGTCCCTGCTAGACTTGTAGCTCCTCTCAGCAGGGACTAGGTTTCAGGTTTGGCTCAGTGCCAGACACATTAGTTGCTCAATGAAATATCTTCTGAAGGAGGTGTGGTGAGTGATTGCATGAACAACCATGCAATGTCTGCAGAGCACTTCAACCATGAGCAACAACTGCACTTTGCATTCGTTAGCTGACTTAATCCCCTTAAGAACCCCGTGAGGAAACCGAGGCAATCAAGACGTTCATTGACTTGCCCAAGATCACAGGCCATTGTGACAGGGCAGAGACTAGAACCCCAGTCTGCCTCAGGCCCCAGCTCACGTGTTTTTCTACATCTCTTTTCCCCATGCTCCCAGGATGGAGGGCTGAGTTGTTGAGCTGTGCCTGAAAGGTCTCCCTTACGTGCCTTTGCTGAGAACAAGGAAAGATACCTAAGAAATTGCATGTATACTTTTTGTATTCCTTTCACTACCAGTTTTACTAAATTTGTTCTTCTGTGATTTTTGTGTGTATTTTCTCTCTCCTGGAGTCTGCTGATATGAATTCAAGCAATGAGAGAGCCAGTTCTGCCCAGAAAAATTCAGCGGATGGCCCAAAAGGTACATTAACCACCCGAAGGGTTAATGATTTAGTTATTATCTTCAAAACCCTACTTCCTTGTTGTTTTTTTAAAACCTAATCTGCTGTCCTCATTTACACTAATGGTTCTAGCCTTGGGTCTTGGAAGTAGGTAACATCTTAAGAGAAGACATAATTGTCTTTTCAGTTCGGTTATCACTAATTAAGTTCCATTTTTGTGATAATGAGTTCAGCACAGTGTTGATATCTGTGGGGAAGAGAGATTGACGGCACTGGAAAAAGAAACCTAAGAGGTGATTACTGCTCCTCTCCCCCATCAGAAAACAGAATTTATTGAGTTAGAAACCTATTTGTGCCTGGGTGTTAATTTATTGAGTGGGCCAAAAAGTTCATTTGGGTTTTTCTGTAAGATAGTGTAGGAAAACCTAAATGAACCTTTTGGCCAACCCAACACAAAGGTGACTAAGTGACTACATACGTCAGTGCCGTTAAAAAAAACTTCATATTCTCAGTTCTAGAAATGGGAGGCATAGCTTGCCATGCAGGGCTATAGGAGGAAGCTCCAGTGTTGTCAGGAGGCAGAAGGGAGTAAGGGGAAGGCATAGGCCACAGCCACTGGAATTTCCTTAGGAAAGGCCAGATATGACAGTGTAAACAGCATAGGATTGGCTATATTGAATAATTCTGGTGGGCTTTAGGGCATAAAGGCTGTCCCTAGTTGTCTGACACCTGGACCAGGATGATTTAAGTCAGGAGAAATATTGGCTTGGTATGAGAGTTAGATGCTTGCTCCTTGGAAGAAAAGCTATGACCAACCTAAACAACATATTAAAAAGCAGAGACATTACTTTGCCAACAAAGGTCCATCTAGTCAAAGCTATGGTTTTCCAGTAGTCATGTATGGATGTGAGAGTTGGACTATAAAGAAAGCTGAGCATCAAAGAATTGACACTTTTGAACTGTGGTGTTGGAGAAGACTCTTGAGAGTCCCTTGGACTGCAAGGAGATCCAACCAGTCCATCCTAAAGGAAATCAGTCTTGAATATTCATTGAAAGGATTGATGCTGAAGCTGAAACTCCAATACTTTGGCCATCTGATGCGAAGAACTGACTCATTGGAAAAGACACTTGATGCTGGGAAAGATTGAAAGCACGAAGAGAAGGGGATGACAGAGGATGAGATGGCTGGATGGCATCACTGACTCGATAGACATGAATTTGAGTAAGCTCTGGGAGTTGGTGATGGACAGGGAAGCCTGGCATGCTGCAGTCCATGGGATCACAAAGAGTCGGACACGACTGAGCAACTGAACTGAACTGAACTGTGAGAGTTAGATAAAGAAGGTGATTCAGATATGGCCTCTGGTTCATGCGGGAGATGTAAACAACTTTGGTCATTAGTTTGGCCCTGTAATTAATGGATCCCAAATAGACAAATACAGAACCTAAGAAAACTGTTAGAACATAAACTCTTAAGTATCATTCTAGATTATTTCATGCGTCATCAGTATTTGAAAAGTTAAGCAATCTTTTTTCTTGATGGAGAAAGGGAGGTACAAAGAGGTATGTAAATTATATCTCAGTAAAACCATTAAAAATACCCTCAAACTTGAGGACCACTCATTGAGAGATATAGAGGGGGTTCCAAATAGAGGTAAATATTTGTGGGAGACTTTGCAAGTCCCCCAAATCTACATATATATTTAATTCATGTAGAGCTATGAGTCAAAGAGGAAGAATTAAAGGAAATTAGAAAATGTTTTGAACTGAGTAGAAATGAAACCCCTTTTTCTAATATGAAAAATGCTACAGAGTTTCTTCTGAACACTAAGCATTCCACAACTGTTTTAGATATAGTGATTTTATTTTTTTCTGTTTGAGTTATTTGTACTTTGTAACTATTATAAATAATGCTGCTGTGAACGTTCATATGCAAGTTTTTCGTGTAGATATATGTTTTCATTTCTCTTGGATATATGTATACCAAGGGTGGAATTGCTGGGTCGTATGTTTAGCATTTTGAGAAACTGCCATACAACATTCCAAAGTGATCATCGTACACATTTTAAAGAATGTAAGAGGAGAAAAATACAGTATTATATTTACTATATACAACCAGATAGGTTCACAATATATATCATATATTTATTATTTATATTCTATATTTACTGTATGTATTGTACTTATGATAGATGACCAGGTATTTACAGTTTCTGTTGCTTTTCCTTCATTTCTGAAGTTCCAGGTTTCCCTCTGGAATCATTTTCCTTCTTACAGCCCCTCCCCCCACCAAAAAAAATCCTCCGTTTAAAATAGGCCTGCTGGCAATTCGTTTTCTTGGTTGTCTTTCTTCTGATAATGTCTTTATTTCACCTTCATTTTTGAAGGATATTTTTTCTGGACATAGAATTCTGGGTTGACAGTTCTTTTCTTTCTGTACTTTTCAATGTTGTTCCACAGCCTCTGGTCTCAATGGTCTGATAAATCCACAGTTATTTAAATTCTTGTTTCCTTTTCTCATCATAGCTGACAATTTTATTGATTATTTTTTGTTAATATTGTACTGACAGAGCATACCTATCAGACTCTGGTTTTGAGGAGACCCACAAAACAAGTCAAGAGGATATCAGCAGCAAGAGAACTTGAGAGTATGGTTCCTAAGCAGGTGAGCACATGATTGCAAGTTTCATAGTAGAGATGGCTTAAAAGGTGCTAGGAGTTCTGGCTAGAAAATTTAGGTCTGTGAAAATGTCAGAGTAAAAACTGGGGTGTTTCTGATTGTAGACTTGGTTAATACAGTAAGGAAATCTCCTGCAGATAATTATTGACTGAAGTGGGCACAAGTTTGAGTGAGCATTTAGCCTGGATTTCTCCAGATTTAAATTATTTGCTTGAAACTCAGGAGCCTGGGTGTAATGGAAAGAGAACCCTGGGCCTCCGTTTCCTACTCTATAAAACGTGGACAATAATTCCTAGGTCCTAGTGGTCTTACGAGGTTTATCTGAGGTAGTGATGATAATTAACACGTAATAAATACTTACTGTACGTCAGGCATTATACCAAACCTATGGAGAAGGAAATGGCAACCCATTCCAGTATTCTTGCTTAGACAATCTCATGGACAGAGGTGCCTGGCAGGCTACCGTCCATGGGGTCGCAGGAGTCAGACACGACTTAGCAACTAAACCACCACCACCACCATACTAAACCTGTGCATACAACATATTTTATTTTACTGTCACAATCCTTTGAAACAATTACTCCTGCTATTCTTTAGTTTATTAGTGAGGAAATTGATGCTCAGAGCATGCTGAAACTAAGACCCAGCATAGCCAAACAAGTGTGCATGTGTGTGAAGTTGCTTGTGACCCTATGGACTGTGGCCCACCAGGCTCCTCTGTCCATGGAATTCTCCAGGCAAGATTACTGGAATACTGGGTTGCTATTTCATAATGGCACAGACTGGCCCTCACTGGGAGATGGGGCTTTAGGAATTATAGGACTAAATGATCTATGAGTTCCCTTCTGACTCCAAGTTTCTGTGATCCCAGTGGAATCTTGCTAAAGAGTAGTGATTCCCAACTGGGGGCAGTTTTGCCCCCCAGGAGACATTTGGCCATGTCTGGAGGCATTTCTGGTTGTCACACCTGGGGGTGGTGGGGGCAGAGTACTACTAGTATCTATTACATGGAGACCGAGGATGCCGCTCAGCATTCTACAGTGCCCAGGACAGTCTCCCACAGCAAAGAATTATCTGGCCCCAAATGGCTAAGTGCCAAGGTGGAGACAGCCTGCTATAGATAAAGGAAATCTCATTAAGCAATTAAAATGAATAGGATTAGGGACTTCCCTGGTGGTCCAGGGGCTAAGTCTCCACCCGCCAAATGCAGGGGGCCCAGGTCTGGTCCCTGGTTGGGGAACTAGATTCCACGTGCTGCAACTGAAGATCCCACATGCGACAGCTAAAAAAGATCCCGTATGCTGCAACTAAACTAAAAGAACACGCCGCAACTGAGACCTGGTGCAGCCAAATATTTAGTAAATAAATACATATGTTTTTAATTAAAAAATAAAGTAAAATAAAACAAAGTAAATAGGATTAGAGAATAATGTGGTTAGGTGCTGCTACAGTGTTTATTCACGACAGAATTTTTGTCTGGTTAAATTATAACCACTTCTTCAAAATAAAACGTATTTAAACAAATAACAAAAGTAGTACACAATCGCTACAGACATTTTGGAGAAAAGGCAGAGGAATATAAGGAAAGAAAACAAATCACTGTCAGTCCCTGCCTGTTCTCTTTCCTGATCTCTATTCAGCATCTCAAACACAGAACATCCCAAACAGGCCTCTTGATTGTTCTACTCTGTCAGCCTTTTCTTTCCTAGACTTTCCCAGCTGGGCAACTGGTACCTAACCAGTTTAGAGTCATCCTTGACTCCCCTCTTTCTCACACCTACTTTGACTCCATTAATAAATCCTGCCAATTCTGCTTTTACGGTATAATCACAAATTACATGATACAGTATAATCACTTCTCACCTCTCTCCCAACTACCCAGCCCCGGCCCCAGCACTAACCGAACCACTGTCGAGGCCTCCTAAGTGCTCTTCTTGCCTCCATGCTCACCCACTGCATTCATTTCTCCACACATCAGTTAAAGGGATCTTTAGAAAAAAATTCATCAGATCATGTTGTAACCTAGCTCAAAACCTTCCCAGTGGCTTCAGTCACACTTGGAAAATCCTAACTCCTTTCAGTGGCCTGGAGACCCCACTGCTTCTTCAGCTTCATCATATGTTCTCTTTTGAGCCACGTGGGCCTGTTTTCCATCCCTAAGCCACACTGAGCTCCTGTCTGTCTTGGGGTTCTCTTGCATTTGATGTCCCCTTTGCCTGGAACACTGCGCAGATCTTCCTTCCATTGTTCAGAGTCTGCCAGGATCGCTCCTCCTCGAGGCAGTCCTTCCTGACCACCCCATGGAAAAGATTTCTCTCCTCCCCAGGCTCCCATACCACCACCCACATGCCTTGCTCTGCTTGACTCTTACCTGAAGCCCTTATTATTCCATAGTATCATGCACTCTCTTACTTATTGATTAGTTTGTTTTCCTCTCAGCTATAATACAAGCCCTCTAGGGCTGGAATGTGTCGTCTTATTGGCTGATATGCCAGTGTCTAGATCAGTATATATAGTAGTCACCCAGTATATATTTGCTGAGTGAGTTGCTAACATTTTAGGAACTAGGCTTCTAGTCTCTCATCTATCTTTTTTTGTTTGATTTATTTCATATAATTATATTCATTTCATACAATATACATAATATTATCTACCTAATTTTGTATCTTGATTTTTAAAATTACTATTGCATCTGAAACAATATTTTAGTACCAACTCTTAGTAAACATTTTAATAGTGGCATACTATGCCTTTGGGTAGAGATATCAACATCTCCTTGAACATTTAGATTATTCCAGTCTTCTGCTGTAGTAATTATCACTGCAGTAAACATCGTAGTGCGTAAGTCTTTTTTGCTTGTGGGTAATCTTCCTTAGGATAGCATCCTAAAATGAGTTCCTAGATAAAAGATATGAGTCCTTTTACATTTCTTAATATATACTGTAAAAATGGCAGTTTACTTTATTGTACTCCTCTCTCTTTCCTACTCAGTCTTACCCTGCCTGCAAAAGCCCTCCGCTGACTCCAAACCTCTTCAACATTTATGGGAAGAGCCCTCTGATTGTGTACTTCCTCCTGAACTACTCCACCCTGCAGCAGCATGGCCAAGATGTGTTGATGGTCCGGAGAGAAAGAACCAAGACCATCTCATATCCTTTCCACCGTGGGTTAGACACACATCACTCCAGATCCCTGCTTCCCCTTCCCAGAAGCAAGGGTGAAGAGAGACACATCCAACCCTTAGCACAGCACCTGACACACAGTAGGGACCGATCAAGGGTGACCATTGATACATGCCTATGGGTCAGAATCTTGCTCATTTTAATTCAAAACCTGCCTCATGCTGTGTGGGACCCTGGGCAAGTCAGATTTCCCTGTGTGCAAAATCTTTTCCTATCTACCATAAAGAATGGGCTACTTAGCGACTCTAACATACTTTGCAATTTACTAATGCCTCCCAGATGCTCACTGACCCCACAGTATATATTGATCAGGAATTTTGGTGTGTAAGTGTGTGTTTCTTCTAGCATCCTCCTCACACACACACCTCCCTCCTCAAGACCCATTAGCAAATTCCTGGCCCCATTGACATTTATCCTAAAGATATGGTCAAAACCCAGATCTTAAGAAAACGGGTGTGATATGTGTTGGCGTCTGAGTCTTAGCAGTTTCCATAGAGGGTCAGAACATAGGATCAAATAGACCCGGATTCAGGAACCAACTCAACTGCTTACCAGCTGAGTGATCTTAGACAAGTTCCAGCTTCTCTCTGAGCCTCATTTTTTCACCTATAAAATGGGGATAACAGTACCTGCCTCATAGGGTTGTAATGTAGAGAACAGGTACAGCGCCTGGCAGGTAACAAGCGATTGAACGAATGTTACCTGTCAGCATAGTACTTTGTTATTTATAAAATGCTTTCCCTTATATCACCTCATTGCGCTGTAAGGACAGTGTAGTGTAGTAGAAGGAGCCTGGGTTGGGGATACCCAGCCCTGGATTTGAGTCCCAGTTCAGTAGCCCACTGGCTTCAAGATCTCATGTGCACACCTTCAACTCTAAGCTCAGTATCTTTATCAACTCATTCCTAAAATGAGGATAGTCACACCAAATCAATAGTGTTGTGACCAGGATTAAATGGCATAGAGCTGGTACTAAAAAAAGTAGTAACCATCATTATTATCATTAACAGTACCTGCTGCTGCTGCTGCTAAGTCGCTTCAGTCGTGTCCGACTCCGTGTGACCCCATAGACGGCAGCCCACCAGGCTCCGCCGTCCCTGGGATTCACCAGGCAAGAACACTGGAGTGGGTTGCCATTTCCTTCTCCAATGCATGAAAGTGAAAAGTGAAAGTGAAGTCGCTCAGTCGTGTCCGACTCTTAGCGACCCCATGGACTGCAGCCCACCAGGCTCCTCCATTCATGGGGTTTTCCAGGCAGGAGTACTGGAGTGGGGTGCCATTGCCTTCTCTGAGGTAGGTATTATTATCCCTATTTTATAGATATGGCAATGGAGGCACAGAGGGTGACATACATTGTCTGATGTCCCACAGCTCATGATGAGTGAAACTGAGATTCTGACCAGTTCAGAAAGGGTGGAAGGGAGGGGAAGGTAGAGAGAAATTTTCAACATATTAATACAAACATGAGATAGGGAATCAGAATTGACCCTGAAAGGAAAGGAAAGTTGGAATCCCTTTCTATTCACCACTTTGATAATAGAGTAAGAATTTTAGATGATAGTCTAAAATAAGCACTTCTAGGCCTTCCAGGAGCTTCCTACGTGATGCAGTGGTAAAAAATAAATCTGCCTGCTTATGCATGAGATGCAAGAGATGTGGGTTCAATCCCTGGATCAGGAAGATCCCCTGGAGAAGGAAATGGCAACCTGCTCCAGTATTCTTGCCTGGGAAATCCCATGGACAGAGGAGCCTGGCGGGTTACAGTCCATGGGGTTGCAAAGGATCAGACACAGCTTACCGACTGAGCATAGCACACAGCCCTTCCATCAGCAGGAGGGGAGAAGGACTTTATTAAAGATGGGAGAGTGGCCGAGCCATGGAGAGGTTAGGCTTTTTCTTTCCCAAGCAGGCCACGATCAAGGCCATGGAGGGTTTCCTGCTCAGGTTTCTAGAAGCAGGTCAGTTTTCCCACTTGGGCATCTCCCCTCCCTGCTCCCCATGCCCTGGACATATCCCACCAACAAAGCTGAGTCAATACCAACTGATGGTGTGGGGTTTTCCTTGACATGAAAGCCACTGAGTCCACCCTGACCTACGCTGAGGTCATCAACCTGACACTGAGCAACATGAAGAAGCGGAGGGAAAACTTCCACCAGCTGAACTGGCTACACTGGAGTGAGTGGAATTATTTTGACGAGTACCTGAAGGAGCTGCAGGACAACTTCCTCAGGTATTTAAGGGGCCTTCAAGGGAAATCGGCGTGGTTTCAGCATTTGTCTATTGCAGCATGTCACACTAATTTGTAACTGGGGTCCAGCCCTGTAACCCGTGCGTTCAGAATGTAAATTCCACAGTAACAGAGACCAGGTCTTTTTTTTTACAAGTTATTTTTTTTCTGACTACAAAAACATTTGTGCACAATGAAAACAAAGAACCTGGGAAAACACCTATAGGTACACACTCACATTGCCAGTATTTTCCTATAAATCCATCCAGTCTTTTTTCCTGGGCACATATGTCTGTATCTCCAGGGGTGCAATTGGTGAATCTGGAATAGGAAATTCTATAGCACAAATAAACTGGTTTCTTCAGCACATAAAAAGCAAGGAAAATAGAAGAGGAGGGAGGAGGAGCTGTTGTTGTTTAGAAGACACTGGAGAGATATATTAATCAAAACATTGTTTGGATCCTGACTTAAATCAACCAGTTGAGATCATTATCTCAATTATGAGATAACTGGGGAAATTTGAACATTGACCTGGTTTTAAGTGATATTAAGAAATTTCTTTTATTAGAGTGTTCTTTCTTAAAGATATTATAATAATTTTGTAGTTATTTTTTAAAGAGTTGTGTCCTAAAGAGATATATCATGAAGTATTTATGGCTGAAATGACACAGTGTCTAGGATTTGCCTTAAATTAAACCATTTGGCATGGGGACAGGGAAGCAAAGGAGACAATAGATGAATCAAGACTGACTTCATATTGATAACTTTTGAACCAAGATAATGGGTAAATGATGTTAATTATACAACTTTCTTTATATATGTTTAGATTTTTGAACAGTCTTTTTTTTTTTTTTACAAAACACAAATTGCAATGTTTATTAGATTCAACAGATAAAAATTACATTTCCATTAATATAATAAAACAAATAACAAAGGTTAAAAAAAGTACTATAAAACTATATATAGTTCATTGAAAGTGTGCCTATAGGCAATCAATATATAGAATCACTATCACACTCATGATTTTTCTCCTTGTGAATTATAACAAAATTTAAAATTATGAGTGAAATAGCAATTCCCCACATTTAATACATAAATGGACACTTTAAGTGAACATTATATATATCAATGTTATTTGTGTGTTGTCGTTGTTCAGTCACCCAATCATGTCTGACTCTTTGTGACCCCATGGAACATGCCAGGCGAAGTTTGCCCAAGTTCATGTACATTGCATCAGTGATTCCATCCAGCCATCTCATCCTCTGATGCCTTTTTCTCCTTCTGTATAAGTATTTGTATACTTTTATATATATATATATATGCTGCTGCAGCTGCTAAGTCGCTTCAATCGTGTCCAACTCTGTGTGACCCCATAGACAGCAGCCCACCAGGCTCCGCTGTTCCTGGGATTCTCCAGGCAAGAATACTGGAGTGGGTTGCCATTTCCTTCTCCATGAACAGTCTTTATTGTTATTCCATAACAGTAATGGAAGATGACAAATGCCCACGTGGAATATTAGTTGTAGGTGAGTTAGGACTCTTCAGGGATGTCAGTTACCACTTGTTCCCCTAATGTGCCTCCCTTGTGGCTCAGTCAGTAAAGAATCTGCCTGCAATGTGGGAGACCTGGGTTTGATCCCTGGGTTGGGAAGATCCCCTGGAGGGAGGGCATGGCAACCCACTCTAGTATTCTCGCCTGGAGAATTCCCAAGGACAGAGGAGCCTGGCGGGCTGCAGTCCACGGGGTTGCAGAGTTGTACATGACGGAGTGACTAAGCACAGCATCTGTAATGTAGCATATCCGTTTGGAGCACTGGCATTGAAGGTGGACAGAAGCTGCAGGTACAGCTCTGTCTCACCCTTTCTATGAATTAGGTCCATCATTTAGCCCATGTGAGTCTTGGATATCCCATCTGTAAAACAAGGACACTACTAACAGAGTAGTTGTGTGGGTTAAAGGAGATGTCTAGGTTGGTACCTGGCTCACAGGAAGTGCTCAGCAAATGACGGCTCTTAGAGGTAACACATGTGACCTCATTCCCTGAAAACTGCAGGATCCAAAGCAGCACCAGGTCTTGGAGTTGGAGAGTTTGCTACTGGGGAGGCCTAGAGCAGTGTTCCTTAGAAAAGGCAGTCCAGGAGCTATCTTGCAGGGATCCCTGCTCTAGGTGGAGGAAGAACCTAGTTAGCACGTGCAGTTGGGGCTGCAATGAAAGAGCAGGATCAATTGCTGCTGCAGAACTTAGTTTCCTTGTGAGTCAGAGCCATGATCCTTAAACTTGTATGGGGGCCAAGCACCTGCAATTCAAAACACCCTTTGCAGAATTTTATGAAATGTTTCGACATATGACCCTGTCATACAAACTAAAGATGCTCTTACTAGTGGAAAATAGGCACCTAAGACAGGTATTGGAGAAGAAAATGGCAACCCACTCCAGTATTCTTGCTTGGGAAGTCCCATGGACAGAGGAGTCTGACACACTACAGTCTGTGGGATCAAAAAATTGTTGGACATGACTTAGCAACTCAACAACAAGACATGTATAGGCTTCAAAATCCCAAGAAATGACAATATAGGAAATACTGCTCAGTTGTTCAGTCATGTCTGACTCTGTGACCCCATGGACTGTAGCTCACCAGGCTTCTCTGTCCATGGACTCTTCCAGGCAAGAATAGTGGAGTGGGTTGCCATTTCCTTTCTCTGGTAGAAAATACTATCAAGGATTTATGTCCAAGTTTTCCTGTTAGAAAATGTCATCACAACAAAGACAAGTGCGGTTTGCTGCTTCTTTGTCTCTCCACTGCAAGCAGAAGCTGGCTTCAGAAGGTTAGGAAAAGAGGATGCCAAAAGTGAGAATGTTGTGTCAACATGATTTTTTTATCTTGACTTGGGGAAAGACGTTGGAATAATCACCGGTTCAGGCCAAGGTCAACAGTTGTTTCTTACTACCAGTCTTTTTACATCTATTCCATAGCAGCAGAGAAGTATATGATACATCTTAATTCATTTGAATATATTTTTATTGCTATTTTGACTACCTTGAATGTCCATAACTTGTTTCTTCATTGAATAGAGGTCTATTCACCTTTCAAAGGTCAGCTGGTGTACTTCCCAATTCCACTGAGAACCTTCTCCTATCATAACAGCAGCAGCAGAAACTGACATTTACTGAGCACTTCCTGTATATTACTACCAGGCCCTGTGCTAATCGCTGGACCTATGGTAACTCAATTTATCCTCAACATTATACTCGGTTCTATTATTACCATGTTGAGATGAGTACACTAGCGAGGAGAGGTTAAGTAACTTGCTCAAGGACACACAGCAAACGGCAGAACCCCAAACTGAATTCCGCTTGCCTCAAGTTCATGCTTCAGCTTTCTCTCAGATGGTTGGTTTTCCTCACCTGTCTTCCTAATTTGAGTACATTCCGCTGAGTAAGGGACAATGTCTTATTTCTCTGTACCCCACAGGGCTGTACGACTCCCAGCACAGAGCAGGAGCTTGGTGACTGAGTTGCTGTTGTGTGGCCAACATTCTGCTTCAGTCAGTTGCTCTTGACAGATGTAATGAATGAATTTGTAAATATCTGACACTTTTTCATGTGAAGATAGAGTAAAGAGTAAAAAGATAATGCTGACTCTTTAGTCTTTTTCCATGTGTCTTTGTGATTTCCCCACAGGGAGGTGAAGAATATTGATCAAAGAGCGAAAGACAAAAAAAAGGCAAACCACATGTTCATCCAGGCTTCAACCTTCCTTGAGGACATTCCTGAAAAGAAATCTAGAAGAAGATATCAGAGGGAGACTGAGTTTATTTTGAGGTTTGTTTGAACAAAGACCATAGGCAAAGTAGAAATGTGAACATTGTAGGAATTCTTAATACATGGAAAGAAAAAAATATATATATAATATTTTTATATTATAAAAGTCCACTCACTTTTATATGTTAATCACTCAATTCTCACTTTATTTTTATTATTATTAGGGGTAACTGTAAGGGCTACCAATGACCTTGTACTTCCTCTATGCCAAATACTTGTACTTTATGAACTGTTTGAGTCAGAGCTCTTAGGTTGCAAGTGCCACAAAACCAACTCAAACCCGCTTGAGTGGAAGGAAAATCTCATGGTTTTTGTAACTGGAAAGGCCACAGACAGACTGGCTGTAGGTACGATAGACCTGAGGGCTCAAAGATTTTTTTCAGATTCTTTCCTTTTCTTTGTTTCTTAAAAATTTTTTTTAATTTATTTACGTAGGCTTTACTGGGTCTTTGTTGCTGCACGTGGGCTTTCTCTAGCTGCAGTGAGCAGGGGCTACTCTTCATTGCAGTGCAAGGGCTTCTCACTGTGGTGGCTTCTTTTGTTGCAGAGCGTGGGCTCTAGGGCACATGGGATTCATTAGTTGCGGTGCTTGCAGGCTCTAGAGAGCAGGGGTGGGGCGGCTCAGTACTTGTGATAGTCGTGTAGAGAGCAGGGGTGGGAGCGGCTCAGTACTTGTGATAGTCGTGGCTCTTGGCTCTTGGGCTTAGTTGCCCTGAGGCATGTGAGATCTTCCTGGACCAGAGATCCAACAGGTGTCACGTATATTGGCAGGCAGATTCTTGTCCACTGGATCACCAGGGGAGTTGTCTCCCTTTCTTTTATGACCCTCTGTTCCTGTGTGCTGGCTTGCTTTTTAAGCTACCTCTGCCCTTGAAACAAAAGACCCTGATGCTGGGAAAGATTGAGGGCAGGAGGAGAAGGGGATGACAGAGGATGAGATGGTTGGATGGCATCACCGACTCAATGGACATGGGTTTGGGTAAATACCAGGAGTTGGTGATGGACAGGGAGGCCTGGCGTGCTGCGGTTCATCGGGTCACAAAGAGTGAGACACAACTGAGTGACTGAACTGAGCTGCCCTTGAAAGAAAGAGCGCCAAGAACAGCCCCAAGCCTATGTCTTTACAGTGTATGACCTGAAAGAAAGAGAGACACCCTCTCCCAGCCTCCATAAACTAAGTAAGCCTCATAAAAGTCTCTGATGGTGATGCCAAAAGCTCAGTCTCTGAATACCAGTGCCGAATCGAACCTCAGAGACAGAGTTTTGGATGAAGTAGAAAAGAAGAGACTTATTGTTTTGCCAGGTGAGGTGGGGACACAGTAGGCTCCTGCCCTCGAAACTGTGTGTCCTAACCCGGGAGGATTTGATGAGTTATATAGCAATTTCTCTTGAGTTTTCTTTGACCTATGTGTTGTTTAGAAGCATGTTGTTTAATCTCCAAGTATTTGGGGATTTTCCAGCTCTCTCTCTCTGCTATTGATTTCCAGTTTGATTCCATCTTGGTCTGAGAGCAGGCATAATGTGATTTATCTTTTTTTCAGACTTGTTTAGGTATATTTTTTGGGCCCAGAATTTGGTCTGTCTTGGTGAATGTTACATGTGAGCTTTCAGAGACTGTATAATCTGCTGTTTGGGGGTGATGTAGCCTACAGATGTCAGTTATATCCAGTTGATTATTGGTATTGTTGAGCTCAAGTATGTCCTTACCGATTATCTGCCTGCTGGATCTGTCCATTTCCGATTAGAGGAGTGTTGAAGTCTCTGACTATGATAGTGGAGTCACCTATTTGTCCTTGTTTTCAAGCAGTTTTTCCCTTGTGTAGCTCGATGCTGCTTTGTTAGGAGCATACACATTAAGAATTGTTATGTCTTCTTGGAGAATTGACTGCTTTATCATTATATAATGTCCTTCTTTATCCCTGATAACTTTTTTTGCCTTTGAATCTGCTCTGTCTGAAATTAGTATAGTTACCCTTGCTCTCTTCTGATCAGTATTAGCATGGTGTATTTTTCTCCATTCATTTACTTTTAATCTATAGCCACATTCTCTTTTAAGGAGCATTTCCAGAAGTCCCAAACAACATTTCCACTTCCATCTCATTTTTGCTAGAACGTGAATGTATGGCTACAGCAATTTCTTTATTTTTAATAAATATTGTTTAAAAATATTTAGCATGTTCTTTTATTAAAATAAAAATGATTATGATTTTATAATATTAATGAGGTACAACTTAGCATAACATTTGCCTACTTTGCCAGTGCAATTCAGTGATTTTAGTAAATTCACAGAGATTTGCAACAATTACTGCAATTTAGCTTTAGAACTTTTTCATCACCCTAGAAAGATCCCTCATGCCCATGTGTAGTCAATTTCTTTTAACTTCTCCCTTTTTAATAACCTCCTTGGAAATATCATATAACATTACTGATTTATTTCAAGGGCCAGATATTAGTCACATGGTGATGTTGGCTTCAAAGGAGACTGGGAAATGGGTTGTTTGTTTGTTTTTTAAATCTGGGTACATTACCATCTTAAACAAAAACTGGCTCCATTGCTAAAGTGAAAAGGGAGAGTGGATGATGAGTTGTTAAATAACCATCTCTACCACAGATAGATGTGTTATACTCTCCATTTCGGAGATAAAGAAACCAAAGCATAATGATTTGAGAAATTTAATGAAGGAAAACTTTCAACCTTCTAGTTGAAATTTTGATTCAAACCGGGAAGGAAATTTTCCTTCCTTCCTTCACATTTTAAAAATAATAGTTTAGCTTGAGACCCACCTGTTTGAGCCATGGAATCCTGTAAATTCAATGATGACTCATTAGCATTCTTTCTGATATCCAGATTAGATTCTCAGAAATACAAAAAGCCAACTAATCTAATTCACCAATGTTATTGTTATTCCCTCAGACAAGACTATCTTTCAATAACTTCTTTTTTTAAATTGAAGTATAGTTAATTTACAATGTTGTGTTAATTTCTACTGTACAGAAAAGTGATTCAGTTATACATCAAAATAAATTCTTTTTATATTCTTTCCACTACAGTTTATCTCAGGATATTGACTATAGTCCCCTGTGCTATACAGTAGGACTTTGTCATTTATTCATTTTATGTGTAATAGTTTATATCTGCTAATCCCAAACTCCCATTCTATCCCTCCCCCACCCTTTCAGTTTACAGCTTTTCACCCTTACTTCTTAATCTAGCTAACCCCTCAGTAACCCTTAAAACTCAGCTCAGACATCACCTCCAGGAAGTCTTCCCTGATTTACCCACTCAGGGTATTGTCCTGTGCTTTCCTGATCACATACCACAGAACATAGTATATTCTAGTCACAGATTTGCTTGTCCACAGATTGAGATTTGTCCTTGAGGTCCGGAATACTGCCCTAGATGACCTTTTTTTTCCCTCCAGGGCCTAGCATCCAACAGATCCTCAGTCAATACTTAGAAGATGAATGAGGGAGTCATTGCCATGTGTTCAGCACTCTGCTTCAGTTATTTGCTATTGCCAGTGTTTTGGCTGATTTGTAAACTTTTTCTGTCAATACTTATCAAGATTCTAGTGAAACCTTTGAAGAGATCACACTGAAGTTTTGAGCCAACTTTTGTTAATGTCTTTTTTGTTTCCCCCACAGGAAGGAAAAGGAAGAGAGGGATGGAGAATGGAAACAGAATTTGACTGACTCTTCCTTCTCACCATCAAGCACTGATGAAGTCTCGTCCCTGTAGGAACTTGGAAGCTCCTACAAAATTTCTGACATTCCTGCTAGTAGGAGAACAAAAACAGGAGAAAAAGAAACTTGTGGCCAAAGACTGAGAAATAGAAATAAATATTCCCAGGATCGGGGAAAGATTCCACTACAGTTTTTCCTACGTTGAGTGAATAGCAGGAGTGGGGAGATTTTTCCTTAGGTCACTACATTTACTCATGCATTTACTCTTTTACCCATTATTTTACTTATATAGCTAACAATATTAAGTGGTGGCTCAGACGGTAAAGAATCCACCTGCAATGAGGGAGACCTGGGTTCTATCCCTGGGTCAGGAAGATCCCTTGGAGAAAGGAATGGCGAAGCACTCCAGTATTCTTGCCCAGAGAATTCCATGGACAGAGGAGCCTGGAGGGCTACAGTTCATGGGGTCACAAAGAGACAGCTGAGCAACTAACACTTCCACTTTCTTTACCAGCTTACTGTTTACTCTGTGCCAAGCATAGAGCTAAACACAAGACAAACATGTACGTGCGTGTTCAGTTGCTAAGTCATGTCTTAATTCTTTGTGACCCCGTGAACTGCAGCCCTCCAGGCTCCACTGTCCATAGGATTTTCCAGGCAAGATACTGGAGTAGGTTGCCATTCCCTTCTCCAGGGGATCTTCCCGACCCACTCGGGAGCAGCAGAGGCAAAGACTCAGACGCAGCAAGTAACATGGCAGGAGGTCAAGGAAGTATGTGAGGGGCTCTAGGAGAGATGAGCCTGGAGAAGATTCCTGGACAAACCATGAAGGAATTTTCTAAGCAAAACCACTTTAGTATCTAAGTGGTGGGAATCCATGAACCATATTAAACAGGGAACCACATGGCCATATTTGGACTTTTCAAGTCCTGGTGGCAGATGGTGGGCTACATGATGGAATTATGTATGTACTTCAGGGGATTTGCAAAGTCTTCCACAAACATCTACCTCTACGTGAAACCCTGGCTATCTTTTTGATCAGTATTCTCCGAGCGTTTGGAGAAGGCAATGGCACCCCACTCCAGTACTCTTGTCTGGAAAGTCCTATGGACGGAGGAGCCTGGTAGGCTGTGGTCCATGGGGTCGCTAGGAGTCGGACATGACTGAGCGACTTCACTTTCACTTTTCACTTTCATGCATTGGAGAAGGAAATGGCAATCCATTCCAGTGTTCTTGCCTGGAGAATCCCAGGGACGGGGGAGCCTGGTGGGCTGCTGTCTATGGGGTCTCACAGAGTCAGACACGACTGAAGCAACTTAGCCGCAGCAGCAGCTCCAAGCTTTCTTGATCTTATATCTCTCTTAATAAAACATTTATGAGAACTCAGCTAACAGCTTGTTACAAAAATTGCACTCTTCCAGACCCCCTTGCCTATTCCACAGCAACACTTTCCACTTTCTTAACGGATTGTTTTGTTTTTTGTTTTCCTCCATATGTTTAAATACCCTGGTGCTCTTGATTTTCCAGTGTTAGGCATTATCTATTGAATTCTCACAATGAAAGGTGAGGACTAGACTCACACATGGACACACTTTCCCTCTCCCATCCTGCCAATGTGTTTCTGTTGTGATTTTTGGCTGGTTCCTTAATCAGTATTATTATACCATCAACACCATTACCATGAGCTACAGAATATACTTTGATTGTTTTTATTTCTTGCCAAACTCTTTGCTGTCACTGGAACTAAGTCTCTTTTTCAATCTACTTGTTTTCTTTTTTTCCTTTTTTAGTATACTTATCACAGTCTATCTCCAAATTCTCCCAGTACATTCAGACACTTTACATAACCTATCAGTTTCACCTCCATTTCCCAGCCTTCTGATCTACTTCACTCTAGGTGGTTCATTTCCAGGCTGTTTATATAGTGATGCGAATTCCTTTCTTCATTCTCTTGATCACATTGGTTTTTTAACCTACTTCTCTTTGTGTCTTTATGGTTCACCCACAGAAAGGTGATCAAGAAGTCAAATCCAATGCAGAAAAATGAAATAGTCTTTATCCTCTCACTTTCCATCTCACCTGCATGAATCCTTGTCTCAGAATCAAAAGAACTTTTTGGATGAAGTCTTCACATGCTGTTGGATTTACTCTAAAATAGAAACAAGAAAACAAAAAATAATAAAATAATACATTTACTCATTCCCCTCCATAGGACAAAGAATATTAAAGTCCATTCCTACCTGAGCCAAAGTCAGAATTTAAATTGGCATAAAGTGACCTCATTCATTCATGTATTTGATTACTAATTCTTTCATTCACTTGTTTATTAATAATAACACTATGGAGTATATATAGGTATGTATTATATGTATCATATAATAGTAATCATGCTGCTGCTACTGCTGCTAAGTTGCTTCAGTTGTGTCCGACTCTGTGCGACCCCATAGACAGCAGCCCACCAGGCTCTCCCGTCCCTCAGATTCTCCAGGCAAGAACACTGGAGTGGGTTGCCATTTCCTTCTCCAGTGCATGAAAGTGAAAAATGAAAGTGAAGTCGCTCAGTCGTATCTGACTCTTAGCGACTCCATGGACTTCAGCCTACCAGGCTCCTCCATCCATGGGACTTTCCAGGCAAAAGTACTGGAGTGGGGTGCCATTGCCTTCTCCAAATAGTAATCATAGGAGACATCATTTCTTAAGTACTTACTAAGTGCTGAGTACTCTAAGTCCTTTTCAGACATTATCTCAGATTTAACCCCTTTCCCCTCTTCGCCCCTAGGTGGGTGTTGATACCTCCATTTCTCTTAGGAGGACACTGGGGCTTGAAAAGAGGTTGAGGGAGCGTTCACTAGGTATCTATCTTACGCCATGTTTGCACACACTGGGTCCTGTTGATACAGAGATGAATAAAGACATCGTGCCTGACCTGCAAGAGAGGGAAGATGTGTAAACCAATACATGCATTAAAGTTGTGCTAGAGATCTGTGTGGAATCCAAGAAAAACCAAGCCCAGAGAGACTTCACCAAGGCCCTGAAGTACAGGGGCTAATGTGTAGAAGGACCTGCAGTTGGCTTGAGGGGCTCGGCCTTTATCATATGGGTCTCAGGGCACAAGGGAGTAACCTGGTCTGTGTTAGAACAGTCTGCCCAACCCAGCCAAGAGGGGAAAAAAAACAAGCAAATGACTGCCTGAACCAAGAAGCAATTAAGTACATTCTTGGAACAGATGGTGTCTCCCTTAGATAACATCTTCACTTGAACTTGAGTGTGATTCTAGGGGACCCCCTTGGAAAGTAGTACCCAGGTAAAGGAATGGAAGAAGGGTAAAAGGGAAGAGCTCAAGGTTTGGACCCAGAAAATTCAGAACTTTGTATCCCTGTTTTGCGTCATAGTAGATTTATGACCTTAGGCCTAGTAGCTTTTGTGACTTGACTTTTCTGAACATGTTTTCTTGAATGCAGAAAGGGAATGTCTGCCTAGGAAGGTAGTGTTGTGTTGGTTAAATGAGATAATTTATGCAAAGTTCCTGGCTTAGCATGTTTCACTTGATAATTGCTACCAGCTATTGTTGTTTGTTATTATCATTACTGTTAAAAGGTATACTCTTCTCCTGAAACAGGACATGCTGAACATGGAAGCCAGGACATGTCTTTCAGGATAATCCTTTGCACAGCTTGGGTCCCAGATCATGCCTGCTCGGACCCCTTCCAGAAGTTACTGAGGACTCATAACCATAGGCCTCTTGGCAGTTCAAGATGAAAAGATCTGTCTCTACTCTTTGTAAATATTAGAAGGGAAAATTGTGGTGAAGAATTCTTCACACCCTTTATAAAGGGGTGGGGGGCGGGGATAAGCGCCAAAGGGAACATTCAAGAAGCACTAGCTATAATATGGAATAAAGCAAATGAGTAATTGTGTAATACCCCCATTCTGTCCTTCCTACAGCATGGAAGTAAGGAAAATCAGATGTTAAGCTAGAAGAAGTTAAAATCCTATGGTCCTGAGTTTGAATTGATTATGAATTGAGGATATATTTTATATTTAGTTACTGTTAGTTGCTCAGACCAACTGTAACCCACCAAATCCCTCTGTCCATGGAATTCTCCAGGCAAGAATATTGGAGTCGGTAGCCGTTCCCTTCTCCAGGGAATCTTCCTGATCCAGGGATGGAACCTGGGTATCCTGCACTGTAGGCAAATTCTTTACCACCTGAATCATCAGGGAAGCCCTGTCTTTAAAAACAAATAGTTGCCTAAGGAATGAGTGTAGAAGTGGCTAAAGAGGGTAGAGGAGGAGAGGAGGAAGAAATTACAAAGGGGCCCAAGAAAACTTTGGGGGATGGTGGTTATGTTCACTGTCTTCATTGTGCTGAGGGATTCACAGAGTTTAAATATGTTCATTTTCTTGTATATCATTTATATCTCCTTAAAGTGTAAGGAAAAAAAAACAACTAACTCTGTCCATTGAAATGACTTGGAAATGAAGACTAACCCAGTAGTAATGAACTAGACTGTGGTTTTGAAATACTATTTGCACTAAAAGGATACAGGGATCCTTGAAGAATTGTCTGGTTCCAGGTCTACGGCAGGAAAATCATGAAATGAACTTGGAACATCGCCATACTAGATAGCAAGGAAGCTACCAAAGATGAGAGTCCTGTTAGAAAGCCTCCATAGCCAACTTAGAATCCCATTGGCTAAAGATGGGACCATCTAAGTTTAATAATAATAGTCATGGACTGAAGCATGTCAAACATGTTTTCACCCACATATTCATATCTTACTTAAAAAAAATAATTGGTCACCGTTGAAAGATGCTAGGGGACCAATTTGTTATTTTGAAAACTAGCAAATAAAGGAAATAAATCAGTATTTATCATGCCATTTCCATATGAACTGTCAGTTTCGGTTTCAGTTCAGTCGCTCAGTCCTGTCGGACTCTGCGACCCCATGGACTGCAGCACGCCAAGGCTCCCTGTCCATCACCAACTCCCAGAGCTTGCTCAAACTCATGTCCATCGAGTCAGTGATGCCATCCAACCATCTCATTCTCTGTTGTCCCCTTCTCCTCCTGCCTTCAATCTTTTCCAGCATCAGGGGCTTTTCCAATGAGTCAGTTCACATCAGGTGGCCAAAGTATTGGAATTTCAGCTTCAGCATCAGTCCTTCCAATGAATTTCAGGGTTAATTTCCTTTAGGATTGACTGGTTTGATCTCCTTGCTGTCCAAGGAACTCTCAAGAGTCTTTTCAAGCACCACCGTTTGAAAGCATCAATTCTTTGGCACTCTGCCTTCATTGCAGTCCAACTCTCACATTGATGCATGACTACTGGAAAAACCATAGCTTTGACTATACCGATCTTTGTCAGCAAAGTGATGTCTCTGCTTTTAATATGCTGTCTAGGTTTGTTAGGGATTTCCAGGTGAGGTGGTGCTAGTGGTAAAGAATCCACTTGCCAATGCAGGAAACATAAGAGACATAGGTTCAATTCCTGGGTCAAGAAGATCCCCTGGAGAAGGGCATGAAAACCCACTCCTGTATTCTTGCCTGGAGAATCCCATGGACAGAGGAGCCTGGCGGGCTACAGTCCATGGGATTGCAAAGAGTCAGACACGACTGAAGTGACCTCGATGCACGCACGCTAGGTTTGTCATACCTTTTCTTCCAAGGAGCAAGCATCTTTTTAATTTCAAGGTTGTAGTCACTGTCCATAATGATTTTGGAGTCCAAGAAAATAAAATCTGCCAATGTTTCCATTTTTCCCCATTAGTTAAGTTCTCATTAGTTATCTCTTTTATACATAGTAGTGTATATATGCCAATCCCAATCTCCCAGTTCATCCCACCCATCCCCTTCCCCTTCTGGTATCCATACGTCCATTCTCTACATCTGTGTCTCTGTTTTGACAATTGGTTATTTGAATGCTGTCTGGATATTTGATATTAAAAATTATTATTTTGGTGGTATGATAATGGTGTTATGGATATGCATTTAATTTACAGATGAAATAATATGACATATAGAATTTCCTTAAAAAAACCATATGAAAGGGAGGAAGTGGATGGAAGTATAAGGGAAACAAGGCTGGTCATGTGTTGAAAATTGTTGAAGCTGAGTGATGGGGATGTAACATTTTACTTAAAAACAGTAAAGGCATTGCTGGGGACTTGTACTTTTAAATGTATTTTTACAGGTTATTTTGTCTTCTCTCATGAAGTAAATGTGAATGAAGTAAAATTTTTCCCATTTTCAAACTGAGGACTTTCTTGGTTGAAACCACCATTACCCCTGGCTTGGACTTTTACAGTGTTCTCTGAAGTATTCTCTTTGCCCTCTCTCCTAACTCCATTTTCCACATAGCAGCCCGAGTACTTCAAGTATATTAACCCACTAATTCTCATACCAACTCAAGACTAATACTATTCTTGGTTTTCAGATGAGGAAAATAAAGCACAAAGATGTTTAAATAAATTTTCCCCAAGACCAGATATCTTGTAGATGACTGGACTGGACTGTAATTTGGGCTTAGTTGCCATGCCTGTGTGTGCTTATATCATACATACTTCTCTAAATGGAAAATAGAATCACATATATCAATATACAAGTCGGCCATATACTCATTTAGCATATTGGCTGAGAGCCTGAACACAGGAGCCAGACGGTAAGCCTTGGGCAAGTTACTTAACCTTGTGATACCTCAGTCCCATCATCTGTAAATAGAGATAACAATAGTTCCTACCTCATGCTATCTCTGCATGATGTGGATATGTTCATCTGTGGAAAGCAGTTAAGTGATATGTTAGCTATCAACAAATGCTACCTTTGGTTTCGGAGAGTTCCTTTTTTCCTAGTATCTTTCACTCCAGCAGAACAATTTGCAGCTCCCTAAATAAGCCTCTGCGTTCCCTGTGCCCTTACCCCTGCCCAGCTGGAAAATCCCTTATTATTTCAGTCCCAAATAAACGGTCACCACTTCTATGAGGATCTTCCACAGAGATGTCTACATGGCTCCCATCTGTATCTAAAATCCCTCTTACCTCACCCTGTTTGTCATTATCTCTTTCTATATCTATCTTCCCTACTAGACTCATTTCTCCTTGAGAGCGAAGACCTGTCTTTATCTTCATATCCAGCAGAGAGATGGGTCCAAGCTGTGTTTAATAAATATTAGTTAAATAAATGGTCACAAGCATGCCTCTCTGGGCAGCTGTGCGCCAAAGTTGGAAGCTTTTCAAATTTGGAGAGAAATCTAAATAAATGAGAAAGCCTCAAATGACTGATATGTATGTATGTGTATATATGCTACTGTAATTGCCTATAAACTTATCTATAATCCACACTAGAGTTTTTATTTTGTTTGTTATTGAATCTCTGGCACCCAGCACCTAGCACAGTGTCTGACAAATAGTGTGTGTGTGTGTGTGTGCACGCGTGCATGCGCTTAGTTACTCAGTAGTGTCCAACTCTTTGCGACCCCATGAACTGTAGCCCACCAGGCTCCTCTGTCCATGGGATTTCCCAGGCAAGAATACTCCAGTGGGTTGCATTTCCTTCTCCAGGGGATCTTCCCAATCCAGGGATCGAATCCACATCTCCTGCGTTGGCAGGCGGATTCTCTACTGCTGAGCCACCTGCGAAGCCCTTGTCAAATAGTAGGGATTCAATAAACATTTTTTAAAATAAATGCTAATTTAAAAGGAGATATACCCAATGACATTCTCTTTTTGTAATGACCCTTCATTCTTTAGTTCTTTACTGAAACATTTTTCAAATTTGAGCTCTTGAAACCAAGAATACACACATCTAGAGGCACCAGTTTGGAGAAACTTAACCGTACATGGTGGAATTATATAACTTTATTTGATTATAAGGTGGTTGTCCACAGAGGGGCAGTACAGTGTAATGGTTTAAAATTCAGGTTGCCCTGTAATTCCACTCTCTGTTCTATTTCTTAGAGTATCATAAAATGACACAAATTTTTAAAATTTTATGGAGAGCTCCCAGACTTGCTAAACTTATTTGAGAAACTGGAAAAGCTAATTGACACAATTACTGTTTGGTTACTAATTGACACAAAGCTTTGGTTTGCCATGCTTTGTATCTAGGATAGGAAAGTAGCATTCTGCCATGAAGGATTTAGTAATTCTTATAAGTTTTTTATGGCTTCTAAGTTTTATGTCATACTTAAAAAGACTTTTCTTACTCTGAGATAGTAACATTTTTTCTCATGCTTTCTTCTAGCACTTTTATTTTTCAGACTTAATTTCTTGATCATTTGGAATTTATTTTAGTATAAGGTGTGAAATATGGTTCCAATTTTATTTTTCTTCCAGATGACTACCTAGTTTGTTCCAACACCATTCACTGAATTCATTTCCTCACAAATTTGAAATACCACCTTCATTATATTCAGAATTTTTGTAAGATATTAAAGACTAGTCTTTTTTTGTTTGTTTGTTTGTTTGTCCTGATTTGAGTGAAAAGATTTTCAAGTGTACTTTTTAACTACCCCAGGGTTTTGGATTTTTTAAAAATAATTTTTTAGTTGTAAAAAGCCATCAATATCCTATTCAAACAAGATTTTTATACTCACTTCACCAATTTGTCATTACCAAGTTCATTTTAGTTTAAGTGTACTGCACACAACCTTCAAATATTATGAACATTTCTCTCTCCCAGCTGTCACTACACCAAACTACATATGTTATATTTCCCTAAACGATCTTGCTGTGCTCTTTGCAGCTCTTCTGTACAGTTGATGTCTCCATCTAACAAGCTGCTCAAAAGTTACTATAATTATTTTAGGTGAGGCCCAAGGTGAAAGCCCATTATGACCATCCAGTTCATCTAAAAAATGGGCATTAGTTTCCATTTAACCTGAACAGGTTGTTTCTGGAAAATAACAGATTTTGAAGAAATATGGCAGTCATTTGTTGGCACTTTAAACAGACCACCTGGGTCGGGGCAGGGGTGGGGGGGGTAGTCCTACAAAATGCCAACTGCTATTGTGGAATTTTTTTTGCTATTTATTCCAGCAAAGAATGATTCAGACACTGAAGAAAAAGGGTCACCCTGTACTAGGTCTTGAACCCAAAGAACTATTTGTACAGATACTCATCCAAGACACATCACAGCCTCTACCTCAACAGATGCTCTTTGAAATGTTTCATGACTCCTCAACAGTCAGTCTCCATTTAAGGGGAGGAGTATGATGCTGCCAGAGACAGCTCTGCTGGCATGAAGGCTGGCCTAAAATTTCTATTTAAAAGCTGGACCAAAATATGTTTGGCTTCTGTTGGCTACTTAAAATTTCAAGTTAAGAGGAAGAAATATTACTCTCCATCCTGAATGGGCCTTGGGTGCCTCACTCACAGACTAGAGTGGTAAATAGTAAGAGAGTCACAGAGAAAGAGAAATTAGGAACACTGACTGAGGTATTAGGTACAGATTATGAAGCCAGATATGAAAAACTTGGAGTGAAAAGAAAAGCCTTGAGTAGGGAGAACCACACACCCCCGCCCCCGCCATATTCGACCTCCTAACCCGAGTATCCTGATTAAGATAAGTATTCTGCACGTCACCTGTCACCACGTCAGTCACCTCTGCTTAGCACCCTTCCCCTGCCTCATGGTCTTCCACCTCCTGACCCCTTTCCAGTGGCCTCTCTTCATCTCAGAACACGGCCACACCTAAGGGCCTTCTCTCTCACTGCAGCTTGTTTTCACCTCAGCGCCCACCTCAGTTCAGTTCAGTTCAGTTAAGTCGCTCAGTCGTGTCCGACTCTTTGCCACCCCATGAATCGCAGCACGCCAGGCCTCCCTGTCCATCACCAACTCCCGGAGTTCACCCAAACCCATGTCCATTGAGTTGGTGATGCCATCCAGCCATCTCATCCTCTGTCGTCCCCTTCTCCTCCTGCCCCTAATTCCTCCCAGCATCAGAGTCTTTT
>NW_011494785.1:6944049-6965462 GCF_000754665.1 Bison bison bison | reverse complement strand
TGGTGATGCCATCCAGCCATCTCATCCTCTGTCGTCCCCTTCTCCTCCTGCCCCTAATTCCTCCCAGCATCAGAGTCTTTTCCAGTGAGTCAACTCTTCGCATGAGGTGGCCAAAGTATTGGAGTTTCAGCTTTAGCATCAGTCCTTCCAATGAACACCCAGGACTGATCTCCTTTAGAATGGACTGGTTGGATCTCCTTGCAGTCCAAGGGACTCTCAACACCACAGTTCAAAAGCATCAATTCTTCGGCACTCAGCTTTCTTCACAGTCTAACTCTCACATCCATACATGACCACCGGAAAAACCATAGCCTCGACTAGACGGACCTTTGTTGGCAAAGTAATGTCTCTGCTTTTGAATATGCTATCTAGATTGGTCATAACTTTCCTTCCAAGGAGTAAGCGTCTTTTAATTTCATGGCTGCAATCACCATCTGCAGTGACTCTGGAGCCCCCCAAAATAAAGTCTGACACTGTTTCCTCATCTATTTCCCATGAATACCCCCTAATTTCGATGCATCGCCTCAGCGCCACCTTTCAGAGTTCGTTCCTGACCTCAACATCTCCCTCCGCTCTAGAGACGCCCCAGCCTCCGCTCCACCAAAGCGCCTCTCCTCTGCGCACTCTCTGCACCTCAGTGTCGCTCCCTCACCGCCGCGCGACACCCACACAGGTTCTTTCGCGGCTCCTGGAGGATTTCCCGCAAGACCCTCCCACGGCCCCGCCCCTCCGTTCTTCTCCAAGTCTAGGGCCCCGCCTCTCAATCTTCGCCCCGCCCTTGGTGGGGCCGCCCCACACCGTCCTAGCCCCGCCCACTCCAGGCGCGAGCCCAGACTAGCAGTTTGGCGCCAAACCTATTGGTCTGCGACGTGTTGGACGCGTGTCTCAGCGTTCTGTTTCCGAATCAGAATCCCTGAGGACTAGAAAGCCCCGGCCGGGGGCGGGATTCGAATACCTTGAGAACCCGGGGGAGACTGTGGGTACGAGTGGTGTTTATGGCAACAGGGGAAGGCGGGTGAAGAATGTGAGGGGAAGTGGGGGCTTCCTTTCTGAGGCCTTGCTCGACGGTCGTTGCTGGGCCCTAGGCTGGTGGCTTTGTGCTTTTCGACTCCCATCCCAACCCTGTCGAGTGCTCTTGGGGATTTCCAGAATCCTTATTTTAAACCAAGTCGGACCTAAGTCTTGAAGAGGCCTCCTCGGGCCCCTTATGAGGGAGTCCGGTGTCAGGAAAATGGCCGGTGGGCGGGGAGGCGGGGAGGGTGACCTGGACCGCGCTCGCCACGGTAAGGGACCGCTTCTGGCGCCTTAAACCAAGGTGTTTGGGAGCCCTACTTTAGATCCAGCTGTTCATTCCATCAACTGCTATTTGAGAAAGATGGAGAACAATCATTAAGAAAGAAAGAACAGTCACTTACAGATTTTGGGGTTATCATGTATATGATTAGCTATCTTGAGTGAGGGACCGCATTCCAGAAGATTCTGTTTACATTGTCTCCTCGTTTGCCTCGAATACTTTCTTGTACTAGGTGATAACGACCCTACTTCTGCCTCCGAAGTTTGTTCCCCACTGAGCTGGGCCCCAACTTAGTTTGGTGTTCAATGAGGAGATGAAATAGAGCAAAACTGATTATTTGGACCACATTTTCTAACGAACACATTCATGCTTTGTAGATTCCTGACTTAGAACAAAGGCTTTATCTGCTTATTGGCCCTAATATTTTATCATTAAAAGATTATTGTTGTTTAGTTGCTAAGTCATGTCGGACTCTTTTGTGTCCCTATGGACTATCCACCATAATTTTAAACCTTAAAATCATGAAGCTAGTTAATATTATAAAATGAAATACATCTAATGTTTTATGAAACAAAAAAAATATGTTACAAGAGAGCTCCTCGTCATTCCAAAGCAGAAGGGAGTCCTTGTACATGAGAAAAATAGTATCTTTTTATTGAGAATAGATTTAAGTTCTAGGTGCCAGGGAGGATGCAAGGAAGACTTAAGGTCGAAGTTCTTAAGACTGTTAACAAATATGAAAGTTTAATATCAACATTTAATTCTAAGATTCTTCTTAAATAACCTTCCAAGACAACAAAAAAGATATTGTTAGTCATGATTAACTGTGCTATAGGAAATCAAAAGATGATACTGTATCAAAAGATACAGTGTGGCCATTTTTGAGGAAATAAATGAAACTAGTCCCCTCACCCACTGGAGAATGAAATGGCAACCCACTCCAGTGTTCTTGCCTGGAGAATCCCAGGGACGGGGAAGCCTGGTGGGCTGCCGTCTATGGGGTCGCACAGAGTCGGACACGACTGAAGCGACTTAGCAGTAGCAGCAGCAGCAGTCCCCTCACCCACACATAACACACCAGAAAAAAGAAATAATGCCACAGGCTTAGGAGAAATAAGATAGGCCAGCCTAGTTATGGAGAAGGCAGTGGCACCCCACTCTGGTACTCTTGCCTGGAAAATCCCATGGACGGAAGAGCCTGGTAGGCTGCAGTCCATGGGGTCCCTATGAGTTGGACACGACTGAGCAACTTCACTTTCACTTTTCAGTTTCATGCATTGGAGAAGGAAATGGCAACCCACTCCAGTGTTCTTGCCTGGAGAATCCCAGGGATGGGGAGCCTGGCGGGCTGCCGTCTATGCGGTCGCACAGAGTCGGACACGACTGAAGCGACTTAGCAGCAGCAGCAGCAGCCTAGTTATTCCAAACTATTTTTTCTTGAAAAAAAAAAAGGAATTTTTAAATTTAATTTTATTTATGTATGGCTGCTCTGGGTCTTCCTATTTGCTGTTCTTCTCCAGTTGTGGCCAGCAGGGGCTTTTCTAGTTGCTGTGGGCAAGCTTCTTATTTCAGTGGTTTCTTTTGTGTGAAGCCGGGCCCTGGGCGCACGGGCTTCAGTATTGTGGTGCTTGGGCTCAGTAGTTGTGGCTCATGGGGCTCTAATATTTGTCTAATTATCTTTCTGGTCCTTGATGACTGAAATGAAATAAAAAATTCCTCGGGTAAAGGATTTTGTACTATATGATCTGTGACAACTTACTAATATTTCTTGTTTTTCCAGAATTGATTATTTTTCTGCTGTTCACCCTTCAATATGAAGGAGGATCAAGTTGTGCTGGAAGAACCAGGATTCCAAGATGAAGATGTATGCCTAGAATGTTGAAAGATACATAGATATTCATTCATTCTACAAAAATGGAGTTCCTTCTCTGTTAACTACTTTTAGAAACTTAACTACTATTTTTATTTATTAGAAATAAAACAGTTCTGGAGAGAGGCACTATTACAAATATGTAACAACTTGTTTGGCAAGGGGAGCTAAGATTAGCTACTTAGCAGCTGGCATGAAAGTATTTTAATAATTTAACAATTGGTATGGCCATATTGGTACCAAATAGCAGAGGAAGGAGTTCAAGGTCTGGTGGAGAAGACTGAGAAAACATATTTAAAAATAGCTTGTGTTGTTCCACTCTTTTGGATTAAGGTCTTAAAGAGTTTGGAGAGACTGTTGGAACTCCCCGGGGGGTCAGTGGTTGGGACCTGTGCTTCCACTGCAGGGGGCTGAGTGCCATATTGGGCTTCCTAGTGCTTTCAGTGTTGGTGCTGCTTTTAAGTGTGCATCAATACATTTGAAAAAGTATTATTGATCCTACCTCAATTTGTCTAGAGAAGCGGAATTTGAGGCGTTTTGAAGTGACTCATAATGCTGAATTAAGTCTTTAAAATATGTGAAACAGTTGGATATGAAGAATTAACACTTTTTTTTCTGTTCCATCTCCTTTAGGAATCTTTGTTTCAAGACATTGACCTGTTACAAAAACATGGAATTGTAAGTATTTTTTCAATACTCTGTGAAATTGTCCCTTTGAGAGTTTCTCAGCCTTGACTGTATTGGCATTTGGGACCAGGCAATTCTTTCTTGTTGAGGTGGCTGTCCTGCGCATTGTAGGGTGTTTAGTAGCATCCCTGATTCCTAACCACTTACTCTATGCCAGCAGCAACCCTCTGGTTGTGACAACCAAAAATTTATCCAGACATTTTTAGGTGTCCCCAGGGGGCAAAATTGCCCACAGTTGAGAACCACTGGTCCAACGGGAGGCATTCAGAGCTATCTACTGAAAATTTACTTTCTGTGTCATGTGATTAGAGTAAATACAGTTCAGTTCAGTCGCTCAGTCATGTCTGACTCTTTGCGACCCCATGAACCGCAGCATGTCAGGCCTCCCTGTCCATCACCAACTCCCAGAGTTCACTCAAACTCACGTCCATCGAGTCGGTGATGACAGAAATCCAGACTTTAAGTAACAAGCTAGATGAATTTCAGTAGCAATCAGTTGACAGTAAAACTTCTCTGACACTACCCTTTGAAGCCCTCACATTTACTCTCTTTCAGTTGAATTTAGAAAGTTGGAGCAAGAGAAAATGCTGGTTTTTTGGTTATGTAGTTATTTGCATTCTCCAAGGGTAAAGAAAAAAATCTTAAAAGATTTTTAAAGAACATACTGGTAATGAAGTTCTGTAGAAAGAAGGAGCTGAACTGAGGGGGTGAATGTGTGATAAATTTGTTAGCTTTTCTACCAACAGACTCTTCTTTTGAATTCCTTGTTACATTGCCATGGTCTCACTAACATTCTTGGGAAATCAGGGCACAGCCAGAACATTTGGCAGCATGCTGGGTATGTTCTACTCAGATATTTCCAGAACATTTGGCTACATGGTGGGTGGGTTCCACCTGGCTGCTTGTGTAAAATTGGCATCATAATGGAAGTAGATGGACATGAAAGCACATGACATAGTAGGGGAGCCTTTCAGGCTGGCATTTTCTCAATCTGCTGCACCCATTCTTTTACTTACAGAATGTGGCTGACATTAAGAAACTGAAGTCAGTAGGCATCTGTACCATCAAAGGGATACAGATGACAACAAGAAGAGCCCTGTGCAATGTCAAAGGACTCTCAGAAGCGAAAGTGGACAAGATTAAAGAGGCAGCCAACAAGCTTATTGTAAGCAAAATCCATTCTTTGTTGTTTTAGCTTAAATGGGCCCTGGGAATCTCTGTAGCCTTTTTCATTACGTACACTAGAAACTATTGTGATAACTGTGAGTTCCTGTGCATCACTATACATTATATGCCCCATGTTAACTTTTCATCATGTAAGTTTCAAAGCAATAATTTCTGAAAAAAAATGAGACAGAGGTTAAGAGACCAGGAAAACTATGAAGGCAATCATTTTTTACAAAACCTTTTATTTTTTTCTCCTTTTATATCACTTTTCCCTTTTCTGTGCCTCTGCCTTTCCTTCTTTTCTTCTTTTTTTGTCCAGGATGTGCTGCTTGCAAGATCTTAGTTCCATGACCTGGGATCAAATCCAGGCTCCCAGCAGTGAGAGTACCAAATCCCAACCACTGGACTACCAGGGACTCCCTCCTTTTCATATTTTTTTTACCTTCCTCCTCCTTATTTTTTTGCATTATCTCCTCAAACATTGTATATATGGCTGTTGTGAAGCACTCAGCACCAAAGAAATTGCTCTCTCCTGGTATAGGCATTTGATAAGAGAACATTGCATTTGAAAAAGACCAACAGTGGCTGGGTCTCCATTTGTGCAGTTAAGATAGATATGACCAAGAATGTGCTCATTGAGGCACCTGAGCATAAAGCTAAGTGAAACCTGTACTTTGTACCTGGGCCCATAGACCATAAGAGACCTATGCCGCTGATGGCTCCAAGCAGAAGCACATGCCTTTGACCCAAGTTTTTGTGTAGCACTTTTGGGGGCCACTGGAGGCAGCACCTCTGGGAATAAGAATGTGCAGAAAGGCCAAAGCCTCTCTTTGCAGAAGAGCAGGCTTCTCCTTTTCTACATGTGTATAAGAGAGTCTCATTCTCACCAAGTCCTAGAAATTCTCTTCACCAACAGTTACCTCTTTCCTTCCAGTTGCAAGTGTCAGTGTGGTCCTGAACTTGGAGAGGACACAACTGAACTGGTCTGAACACAACTCAGTTGCTCTATGTTCTGAGTACTCTTGGGCTGTATACCCACAAGGCAGTTCCGTAACTGCCAGGGTATCTAAGGAAGCCCTAGTGCAGTACCCAGGGTTTGGGATTTAAACTGCTCCTTTATAGCTCAAGGCATTAGTCTTCTTTCCTTTGGAAAGTAATTCTATTACCAAAGAGAAGAATCTTTCTCCTTCTCGTGTACCCACTAATGCACCAACAGTCTAATCTTCTCTTAACTGAAACTGTTTTTCCTTAGAGAAAGAGATTGAGATATAGAGGGAGAGACAGAGACAGAGAAAGTTAATTTCATAGTACAGTGGTATGTATCAGAACTATCTGGAGTGGCTAATAAAGAACACAGAGGGCCAGCATCATTGAATGAAATCAACTGAATCACTTAGTAAAGTACGAGTCTGCTTTATGCCATAAATGTATCTCATTTAACCTTTACAGCTTCCCTATGAGAGAGACGCTATTATTATCCCATTTGACCCAAAAGAGGAAGCCAAAGTACAGCATGATTAAGTAGTTTACCACACATTGCACAACTAATAAGTGTTAGAGATGTAGTTTGAACCTTGGTAAGGTGACTCTAGAGCCTGTGTTCTTAACCATGATCTTGTGCTGCCTTCAAAGACAAATGAACTGTAGCTTATAGCAAATGATGACCGAGAATCAAGTATATAGTTGTTGGCAGCATTTGAAATTAAGATACTCATCTAATATCTTTTTTGAACCTTTCCTTTTGTCTTTCTGTAGGAACCAGGATTCTTGACTGCATTTGAGTATAGTGAGAAGAGGAAGATGGTTTTCCATATCACCACTGGGAGCCAGGAATTTGAGTATGTATTTATATTTTTTATAACCACTAAGCACAATCTTTGGAATACTACATTTCTTTTCCTCTGTCCGAGTTGTTATTTTGACTATAAACAATAGAAATAGCTTCTTACTTTGCAGAATTTTTTTTTCCCCTCAAATGGCAACTGAAGCAAATAAATTTTAGACTGCTTGTAAAAATGGGATTACCTTTTTTACAAGAAATTCAGACCCAAAGTATAAGTAGTTTCTGAATCAGTCTGTATTGATTAATAAGCCATTAAAGAAATCAGTTTAACTTTTCATTTCCTTTTTATTCTCCATTGATCAAGGAAATTCCATTTCACTTTTGGTTTTCCTTAAAGATCAGTTGTTAGGGACTCCTCTGGTGGTCCAGTGGCTAAGACTGCGAACTCCCAATGCAGGGGAGCCAGGGGCTCAGGTTCCACCCCTCCTCAGGGAATTAGATCCCATATACTGCAACCAATTAAAAGAACCTGCACGCTGCATTGAGGGTCAGTTGAGACCCAACACAACCAAAGAAATATTTTTTAAAATTCAGTTGTTAGAGTGAATATTTTAGAGGAAATAATCCAATGTTGTTTTTGCTTTTCAGCATCAGCAGTTTTAACTCCTCCCCACCTTTTTTTTTTACCATCTTATGATTCCTAAGACATAGTCACCATCTTCGCAATGCAAATTGACTACGGTGTGTGTGTTTTTTTTTTCCCTGCCTTAGTAGGCAGAATTACTATTTCATAAGTTAGAGAAGTTTCCAAGAGCAATTTGAACAAAGCAGTATTTCCTCAAAGTATTCCTCAAAACCTTGACCTCACAAAAACTCCAAGAAAAAAAAAAGAGTTTCATAGTCAAATATGCCTCCCCATTTGAATGTCTGCTAGGCAACTCAGACGTCACAGGTCCCAAATCAGATTTCTAGTATTTGCCCCAGATTTGCTCCTCCTAAAATCTCCCTCAGCTCAGATCTCTTTCCTAATCGTCAGGTCTGGAACCTTAGTGTCATCCTTGGTGCCTTTTTTACCCCCTCACATGCTAACTCTAATCTATTAACAAATCCTGTCTGCTCTGTCTTCAAATATATTTAGAATAAACCAACCAGTTTCTTCAACAAATAAATTATAAAGAATAGAAAAGAGGTGGACTCAGGGAGAAGACCTAGAGAGTAAAAGGCATTTAAAAGACATGTCACTTAATCTCAATACGTAGATCTTATTTTGGAGCCTAATGCAAACACACTACAGGAAGTAAGACATATGAGGCTGAAAATTGAACACTTACTAGATGTTGATATTAAGGAATTACTAATTTTTTAGATGTGATATGGTAATGCAGTTATATTAAAAATAAGAGTCTTCATCTTGTAGAGATACCTACTGAAATATTTAGGATGAATTGATATGTTGCCTAATATCTGCTTAAAGTAATATGAAAAGGGAGGTAAGTGGTTGGCAGTTTATATGGAAAAAATTTTGGCCATGAGTTCATGGTTGATAACTGTTGAGGCTGAGGGATAGGTACATGATAGTTCATTATTATAATGTTTTTTGTCTACTTTTGTTTATGTTTGAAATTTTTCATAATACAAAGTTTATATGTATATTTTTCCTATTTGTATCTATATGTGTACAGAGAGGGAGAAAAAAATGTAAATTTAATTACTTCTCACAACCTTCTCCTTTGTTACCTCACTGGCCTAAACCATCTATTAATATCTGTTCTGGATTATTGATAATAACTTCTAACTAGTTTCCTTCCTTTAGACCTTGCCCCTACCATTTATTCTTCACATAGAAGGCAGGATAAATTTTTTTATATAATTTTATTTATTTATTTTTGGCTGTGCTGGGTCTTCATTGCTAGGCGGACTTTTCTCTAGTTGCTGGGAGCAGGGGCTACTCTTCATTGCAGTGCACAGGCTTCTCATTATGGTGGTCTTTCTTGTTGCAGAGCACAGGCTCTAGGGCTCATGGGCCTCAGAAGTGGTGGCACGTGGGCTCAGTAGTTGCGCTTCCAGGGATCTAGAGCGTAGGCTCAACAGTGGTGGCACCAGGGCTTAGTTGCTCTGCAGTATGTGGGATCTTCCTGGACCACAGATTGAACTCGTTCATGTCTCCTGCATTGGCAGGAGGATTCTTTACCACTGAGCCATCAGGGAAGCCCCTGAACAATGTTTTTAAAACATAGATCAGATCATAATACTCTTCTGTCCAAAACACCCTAATGACTCCCCAAGCTCACTCAGAGCAAAAGCCAAAAATCTTCCCTAATCTCAAATCTAAGCTCTTATTTGTCTTCTGGTTTACTGTGTACCAACTGGGCTAATTTTTTTGCTATTCCTAGAAAATAGCAGACACACTCCAACCTCAGGGCATTTGCACTTAGCATTCCCTCTGCCTGGAACTCTCTTTCCTCATTATGTACCTGGCTTGCTGTCAGATTTTTCAGGTCTTTGCTAACTCACATGGGCCTTCTGTGATCATTTTCTTTGAAAATTTATTTGAAAACTTCCTACCTTCATCCTCTGCATCTTTTATCCCTTTTCCAGATCTAATTTTTATTCATACCATTTAATAACATCTGACATACCACGTATTTTACTTACTTATGTTTATTGTCTGTTTTCTCATTAGAATTTAAGCTCCACAAAGTGATGGACCTGTCTCTTTCGTTCACTGCTTTACTCCAGTTAGACCCAGCTGAGCACTGAGCACATACACACATCACTCCAAGTGCATAAAGCGCTCTCTGGCACAAACTAGATGTTCAGTAAATATTTGTGGAATAACTAATTGACTGAATAAGCAAATAGTAAAATATGTTGGGGAAGTGCAATAAACTGTATTTCTCGGAGATTTATACATTTTATTAAAGGGTCTGAATTCCTACAGTGAAGTAAAACACCTGTTTAACCTAGCATTGCCTCAAATTTTTAAAATCACAGAACCTTTTGTTCAAATAACAGCTAAGGAAGAGTCTTTGGGAAATCTTGCTCCAAGACTAATTGGTCAGGTACCTTCCTGGTGGTCCAGGGTTAAGAATACAACTTCCAAAGCAGGGGACATGGGTTTGATCCCTGATTGGGGAACCAAGATCCCACATGCGGCCTGCACACTGTGAGAAGAGCCCACGTGCCACAGCTAAGACCCAACACAACCAAAATGAATAAATATTTTTTTAAAAAGACAAATTGGTCCAAGTCAGGTTGATCAAAATAATTTGATTCAAATGATGACTTGATATTCTCCAGTTGTTCTACCACATCATGGTTTAAGAATCATCTGGCTGGACTTCCTTGGTGGCCCAGTGGTTAAGAAACCTGCCTACCAGTGCAGGGGACATATGTTTGATCCCTGGACCAGGAAGATCCTGTATGACACGGGTCAGCTAAGTCCATGCACCACAACTACTGAGTCTGCATGCTCTAGAGCCAAAGCTTTGCAACAAGAAAGGCACTGCAATGAGAAGCCGGAGCACCAAAAATACTAGAGAGTAGCCCCACTCATTGCAACTGGAGAAAGCCCACGTGCAGCAACAAAGACCCAGCGCAGCCAGAACAAACAAATAAATAAATACAAATTTTAAAATTTGGCTTAGAGAAATTATTACTCTATATATTACTTATATATTATTAAGTAATATACATTATTATTTATGTATTATCAGGGCTTCCTTTGTGGCTCAGTGGTAAAGACTGCCTGCTGCAATGCAGGAGACCTGGATTCGATCCCTGGGTCAGGAAGATCCCCTGGAGGAGGGCATTCTCTAGTACTCTTGCCTAGGGAATCCCATGGACAGAGGAGCCTGGCACGCTGCAGTCCATAGGGTCGCACAAAGTCAGACACAGCTAAAGCGACTAAGCAGCGGCAGCAGTATATATTATTACTTAATATATTTTTTCTTAAGCTGCAAGCCCATTTATAAATTTGACAAATTTTAAGGAACTTTTCTAATATGGTTAACCAAATTTCCTTGAATATTTTAACTTATATTTATAAATTTATTATATTTCTCCTCAGAACTTTGCTTGTATAATTACTAAAATCTTTTCAATTAGTTGAATGTCTTATAAATTTAATGTATTACAGGCAGATTCTTTATGATCTGAGCCACCAAGGAAGCCCCTATAAATTTAATAAATTAAACATAAGTATAGTGAGTCTTAGACACTCTTAAATGTTCAAATACTGTGTATAAAGTTAGCTATCAACTTAGAAGCTGCAGCTTTATATCATTTAATCAATTACAGGCTAATATGTTATAAAAATGTCAAATTCTCAAACTATGAGAGTTTTCAAGTACCAAGTATGCACAGTTTATTCCCAAATTTAATATGAAAATAGTAATCTATGAGTTTGATTTTTGTCTCTATTTTAAAATCTTTCAAGATTTAAAAGCACCATTTCTATTCCTAATACTAAATTTTCCTCAGTTTCCCAAGGGAACAGTTAGTAATGCTATCTCAAGCAATTTGGGGTACACTTTCAGTTGAATTGGGGGTTCATTTTTTCAGAATATCCACCAGAAATTTTATCTTAGATTTTCCAGGGCTATAGCCATTTCTCTAAAATTTCTCTAAGCCAAAGTTTTAGGGTGGTTTTTCTCAAGATGAAGAAGGACAAGTAAAACTTCCTTTAATAATTGGTAGACTTACAGAATCTCTAAATAAAAATCTAAATAAATTCTAAATATAGAATCTCTAAATATGCCTTTCAAATGGAGTGGTCTCTCCAGCATGTCCTTTAGATTCAGTTTATGCGGGTCAGTATCTAGATTTTTTTCTTTTTCTCATTGAAGTCCACAGCTCTCAATTTGTGGCCAACTTCCAACACTGCTTCAAGTTACATTTAAGTTACTCTCAAACTATGTAAATGTATGTCTGTTAAATTATCCATATCTCTTAGAGCTCTGTCTGGTCTGTGACCGTGTCCCAAAAGCCATGCTAATACAAACTACAAAGATGTTTAAAGTGCTCCTACCAGATCTTAGGGCAATTACTATAGTTAATATTTGTTGCATTAAATGAATGACTGAGATTATTTAACTTTAGGTCTTTTCATATCAGGAATATATATCAAATGCACTAAATCACTGAGTTACCAATTAAGTACATGCTGTCAAAATCTGACAGTTATTTTTCTAACTGCTAGCAGTACCTATCACATCTTTGAATATTTTCTATTCTGACATGTTCTTCATAGAATTTGGCTTGTGTGAGATACGTCAATCATGGTGACAATCACTGGATTCTCCTAATATCTATTTTTCACGTTTCTCAGTACTTTAAAAAATTTGGATATTTGGTTGACTTTTAGAAACATAGTCCCAGCACAGTATGAAGAACCCAATTAATAACTAAAACCATTTATTCAAACCTCAGTTCAATTCTAAAGAATAATGAAATAGAAGGCCTGCATAGCTCATTTCCTGTTGGTAGACAGGAGTGGGAACAGCAGGACTTATAGATTGTTTTGTTGATCCCCCTGCCCATACACAGTATAACCGGTGATCTAAGCAGGTGGGAAGCCATTTGTTCAGCCAAGAGTGTGTGTTTATCTTGGATGGATAGAAAGACACATAGATCAGTTCAGTTCAGTTCAGTCTCTCAGTCGTGTCCGACTCTTTGGGACCCCATGGACTGCAGCACGTCAGGCTTCCCTGTTCATCACCAACTCCCAGAGCATGCTCAAACTCATGTCCATTGTGTCAGTGATGCCATCCAACCATCTCATCCTCTGTCATCCCCTTCTCCTCCCACCTTTAATCTTTCCCAGCATCAGGGTCTTTTCCAATGAGTTGGTTCTTCGCATCAGGTACATAGATAGAAATAATACCAATGACATTAGCACTTTCTCCTTTCTTGATATTTCTATTTCTGTTCCTGTTACTGAAGCTTACTTTCTATTTCTAGTAAGTTGCTAGGAGGTGGAATTGAAAGCATGGCAATCACAGAAGCTTTTGGAGGTAGGTAAAAGCTTAATATTTTGTTATATGAAAAATATATGTATGTATACACACCCATATCAATGATAAATTGTATCTGTTTTGGAACTTATGATGAAATATCAGTTGTCATAATGCAAGATCTTTCTGGGCTACAATTAAAATATTTTACAACATTAACAGATGAGTTTTATTGACATTTTTCATCTTTTTATCTCTGATTCCTATAGAAGAAAATTTTTTCCTCTCATACCTTCAGAAAGTAGTTGTATAATGAGACTGATCTTATTAATATTTTTAAGAAATGCATATATCAGGAACATAGAGAATAGATTTTTCTCTTTGTTGTATCCTCTATTAAAAAAAAAAGTTGGAAATTCCCTGGCAGTCCAGGGGTCAGGACTGCATTCTCACTGCTAGGGCCTGAGTTTGATCCCTGCTTGGGGAATTATAATCCTACAAGCCTCGTGGTGCAGCCAAAAAGAAAAAAGAAATCCATGCATAGCTATTTTATGTACTGCTCCTGACAGTTCCATTATTTTCAGTCCTCAGAGAACCAAATCTGTTTTTTTGTTTGTTTGTTCAGTGTTGATGTTTCTGCTGACTTGGAGAAATAAATTTTTGTTTATTTCTGTTGACTCCCAGTCTTAATGGCTTGTTGTTTGGTTGCTAAATCATGTCCGACTCTTTGCGACCCCAAGGACTATAACTCACCAGGCTCCTCTGTCCGTGGGAGTTCGCAGGCAACAATACTGGAATGATTACCATTTCCTTCTCCAAGGGATTTTCCCCACCCAGGGATTGAACTGCATTTCCTGCATTGCAGGCAGATTCTTTAGCACTGAGCCACCTGGGAAACCCACTTGAATGACTTACCTTCTTGTGTGTTTATTGATATTTGTGAACGTATTTCTTAATTTTAATCTGTTGAAGTTCAGTGGGCCTAAATTGGTATAGTGGGGATGTTTTTCTCTAGAGAGTATTTGCTTTTGTTGGTAGCTAGGAGATACCACCAATTTGAGGATCACCCTGGTATTCCCCTTGAGGATCTCAGATCAGTGCGGAAACTCCAGGCTCTCTTTCCTTTGGTGGAGCCTTACACTTTCATTTATATGATTATTCCTAAGAAAAATTTGGGTTTTATGGCAGAAAATGAAGAGGAACTAAAAAGCCTCTTGATGAAAGTGAAAGAGGAGAGTGAAAAAGTTGGCTTAAAGCTCAACATTCAGAAAACGAAGATTATGGCATCTGGTTCCACCACTTCATGGGAAATAGATGGGGAAACAGTGGAAACAGTGTCAGACTTTATATTTTGGGGCTCTAAAATCACTGCAGATGGTGACTGCAGCCATGAAATTAAAAGACGCTTACTCTTTGGAAGGAAAGTTATGACCAACCTAGATAGCATATTGAAAAGCAGAGATATTACATTGCCTACAAAGGTCTGTCTAGTCAAGGCTATGGTTTTTCCAGTAGTCATGTATGGATGTGAGAGTTGGACTGTGAAGAAAGCTGAACGCCTAAGAATTGATGCTTTTGAACTGTGGTGCTGGAGAAGACTCTTGAGAGTCCCCTGGACCAGTCCATTCTAAAGGAGATCAGTCCTGGGTGTTCTTTGGAAGGAATGATGTTAAAGCTGAAACTCCAGTACTTTGGCCACCTCATGTGAAGAGTTGACTCATTGGAAAAGACTCTGATGCTGGGGGGGACTGGGGGCAGGAGAAGAAGGGGACAGCAGAGGATGAGATGGCTGGATGGCATCACCGACTCAAATAGACGTGAGTTTGAGTGAAGTCTAGGAGATGGTGATGGACAGGGAGGCCTGGCGTGCTGCGATTCATGGGGTGGCAAAGAGTCGGACATGACTGAGCGACTGAACTGAACTGAACTGAACTGATCATCTAAAGGACAGTTCTGAAAAAGAAAACCTTTAAAAAGTTATTTTTATTACTGGTATTCATATATGTAGAATCCATTCATGACATAGAGGCACTTCGTGTATGAGATTTGACAGTTGGAAAAGGAAACCATACTCTAAGACCACATCTAGTCTTTATGAAAATAATCTAACTCTTAACTATTTTTTTCCCTGTGTTTCACAGAATTTCGAACTGGAAAAACCCAACTCTCTCATACCCTCTGTGGTAAGGATATATAACAACAATGATAGCAATACCAATAATAATCATAGCCATTACTTACTAATCTACTTTGTGTCTGGTACTTTATATAATCTCATATAATCTGAACAAACTTGCAAGGAAACTAAAACTCAGAGAGATTACTTAACTCCCCACGGTTACACAAATACCAGAGCTGGTCTGTGAATGTGTGATACGTGAGGCCATGTTGTGTGTACTGCACCCTGAACACCTGAATGGAAATAGGGAGGAGGTGAATGGATATATTAATGTATTGGTGGAGAGAGGTATTTGTTCATGGCCTCAATTTTTCCTATTCTGTCTTTTGTATATCATGTTTATAAGAATATCACAGAATCTATCAAGGCTTTAGAATTCCTTACTTTCCATAGAGTAAGGGTGGAACTAAAAAAAGACTTAAAATAAGCAAAAATATCTCCTTTTACATAAAGTCATTGTACTGTATTTCTTAGACCCAAGTAGAAGGAAAATGGGTGTTTAGTAAGGGGATTCTGGAATCCAAATAGCTCTACCCTTAATAGCTGCATGACCTTGGTTAAGTTGCTTCACCTTTCAGATTTTCCCCATCAGTAAAATAGGAATAATGCTAGGGCCATTTTAGGATTGTTTTGAAAAATAAATGAAATAATGTGTGTGCTTAATGTAAAATAATTCCTTAGTGTTAGTACTACATATAAAGAAAATACATTTAAAAGTAATGCATCCATTAATTGAAAAGTTACTTAAATGAGTTACATAGCATAAATTATATTTGTGATTATTTCTTATAGGAAGAAAGTAATATTTAAATTCTACCTCTGTTCTTTTTAAAAAATTTTTTATTACAATATGGTTGATTTACTATGTTGTGCCAATCTCTGCTGTACAGCAAAGTGACTCATTTATGCACATATATACCTTCTTTTCTATTATGGTTTATTGTAGGATATTAAATATAGTCCCTTGTCTTATGTATTTGGACCTTGTTATTCTAGTTCTGTTCTTTAGGAGAGCTAAATTTCATGAATATCTCCCATTGTGAAAGATACATTCTTTGCTGAATTACTGTTATGCTGGAAGAATACTTATAATTTTACCACTGGTTAGTAATATAAAAATATAGCATGCTATTTAGAAACTATTATTTGCTAGATGGCTAGAGAGTTGCAACCAGAATAAATCCCATGTTAATTTGTATATCCATTTGTACAGAGTTTATTCACTCTTGTTAATATTAATTAATTTTTAATTGCTTCCTAGTGACAGCTCAACTTCCAGGAGCCGGCGGCTACTCAGGAGGAAAGATTATTTTCATCGATACAGAAAATACTTTGTAACCCTTTTATTTATGCACATTGCAAACAATAGTGTGATATAGTACTATTACTATAAAAGAGAATTTGAAATATGTCATTTTTATAACTATCCTGTAAACCAATAATAATGAAAAAAAAACAAGGGGAAACATTTGTTAGTTGAGTTCTCAAATCACTTTTTTCCTCTTAAATCTTTTTAAGAATTGTGTATTTTTTTTTTATTGACATAGAGTTGATTTACAATGTCATGTTAGTTTCAGGTATACAGGAAAGTGACCCAGTTTTATATATATATATGTGTACACATACACACACATATGTATATATCAATCAGATCAGTCTCTCAGTCGTGTCCGACTCTTTGCGACCCCATGAATCGCAGCATGCCAGGCCTCCCTGTCCATCACCAACTCCCGGAGTTCACTGAGACTCACGTCCATCAAGTCAGTGATGTCATCCAGCCATCTCATCCTCTGTCGTCCCCTTCTCCTCCTGCCCCCAATCCCTCCCAGCATCAGAGTCTTTTCCAATGAGTCACACGTATATTGTTGTGATTGTTTAGTCACTAAGTTGTGTCCAACTCTTGTGACCCCATGGTTTATAGCCCACCAGGTTCCTCTGCCCATGGGATTTCTCAGGTAAGAATCCTGGAGTGGCTTGCCATTTTCTTCTCCAGGGGATCTTTCCAGCCCAGGGATTGAACTTGCATCTCCCGAATTAGGAGGTAGATTCTTGACCACTGAGCCACCAGGGAAGCCCATATACATACATATGTATACATGTGTATGTGTTAATCACTTAGTTGTATCCGATTCTTCGTGATTCCATGGACTGTGGTTAAGAATCTGCCTTTCAAGGCAGAGGATGTAGGTTCCATCCCTGGTCAGAGAACTAAGATCCCAATGTCCTGGGCAACTAAGCCCTTGCCACAAAAAAAAAAAAAAAAATTTTTTTAAGAAGAAAAGGGGTTCCACACAGAGAGAGGGTGTAAACTGAGAAGGATCACTGAGATTTGCAATTAGGAGTCCAAGAGACCATTTGCGGTAAAGAAAGATGATGGAAGCTTGTTGCAAATAAACAGTAAGGAATTGAGTAGTGTGTAATTAACCAATAAATAGAAGAAATAACAATAGTTTGAGGAGCTATCAGGTTCAGAAGACATTCCTTTTAACAATAGGACTGAAGCAAGAGTTGCTCAGCTGGAGTTCATCTAGTTTCAGAAATAGTTGATTAAATATGGTTCTTTGAGAGGGAGGAATTGTTCTTGAAGAATATCTGCCACTTGTTTGGCAATTTGGATTTTATCCAGAATGGTAGAAACAGCTAAGAGCCAGGTCATGTAAGAGGGAATGCAGGGGAACAAGGATATGCAAGGGCCCAAGTGAAATGTAATTCTTTCAGTGTCTCTTACATGTATACTGCTCTATCTTGATATTTTTCTTTTTGTGTGCTTATATTTTGCCTACATAATTATATTTTACACTTACTTATGGCATAAATTATCTTATGACTCCTTAAATCCTCCGTAGTGCCTTGCACTGGTAATTGGTTAATATGCTGATAATTCCATATGCTGATCTGCTAAAAAACATTTGTAAATTGGTTTGAACTTCCCTTTAGCGTAAGCCCAACTTTACATTCCTGGTTATATAGTCACCTGGTTTTATAAAAACTGACATAGTGAAAAAAAACTTTTTTATCTCTTCCAATTCCTTGTCTTCTTTGACTTGTCTACCAATAACATCTGAGTATACTCAGCAGCAGCAGTAGATTTTAGTGGCTGTCATTGTAGCTCTGAAGAAAACATATATAGTGCTGTAGGATGACTGGGACTGAGAAGGCAATGGCACCCCACTCCAGTACTCTTGCCTGGAAAATCCCATGAACGGAGGAGCCTGGAAGGCTGCAGTCCATGGAGTCGCTGAGGGTCGGACACGACTGAGCGACTTCACTTTCACTTTTCATGCATTGGAGAAGGAAATGGCAACCCACTCCAGTGTTCTTGCCTCAAGAATCCCAGGGATGGGGGAGCCTGGTGGGCTGCTGTCTATGGGGTCACACAGAGTCGGACATGACTGAAGCAACTTAGCAGCAGCAGCAGCAGCATGACTGGGAAATCCTAAAGACAGTTCAGCATTTACTGAACTAGTTCCAAGTGTCAACAAATAAGGTTATAAATGGTCCTTGCTTTATAGTTCCTTACAAGCTTCCCTGGTAGCTCAGCTGGTAAAGAATCCACCTACAATGCAGGAGACCACAGTTCGGTCCCTGGGTAGGGAAGATCCCCTGGAGAAGGGATAAGCGGCCCACTCCAGTATTTTGGGGCTTCCCTGGTGGCTCAGATGGTAAAGAAACTGCGTGTAATGCGGGAGACCTGGGTTTGATCCTTGAGTTGGGAAGATCCCCTGGAGGAGGGCATGGCAACCCACTCCAGTATTCTTGAGTGGAGAATCCCCATGAACAGAGGAGCCTGGCAGGCTGCAGTCCATGGAATCACAGAGACTCAGACATGACTGAGCAACCAAGCACAGCACAGCATAGTATGATCAGTATTAACACAAATACTGTAAGTGAAATGAGTCCATGGACATGCATTTTATCTTATGTCATTCTGGAAAATATTGGGATCACCAAAGACCTAAAAAGATGTTTATTAATACTCTTTATAGTCTAGATAGATATGTGATTATTAGCATCTTCCAGAATACCTTTCCAGGTACACCAAATTTGTCCCCTCTATGAATTTACTAATTTCAGAATGTTATTAAAACTCCTTTAGAAGAAAGTGGATTTTAAACCTGAAATAAATGAAAAACTATATGGTGATAATTCCTTTCTGTACCCTTAAAGTGACTTTTTTGAACCTTTGGTTCATGTAGTCAAATTTATCTTTATTGGCAGCACGTGATTAGTGGTCTATTAAACTGTTGTGTGTTGAACAAGTGAGGAACGTGAGTGAATTAATTCACTTTGAAGTGACTTGAATTATAATTCAGTGATATTATCTTCATAGAAGAGATCTATTTTTATAGAACTGAGAACAAAAGAGGTTCACAAATCTTAATTTCTAGTTTTTCTCCTATAACTGATTTGCTGCCTACCTCTAAGTCATTTGCCTAATCTCTGTCAGTGTCCTCATTTGTAAAATGTAGTACAGGCCATAACAACTCACTTCCAAGGTTGTTTAGATTAGATAATTTAATACTTAAATTCATTACTGTCTCATTATTTCTATCACTGTTATTACTACCTAATTAAGGCACTTAGGAAAAATAAAGTCTGATATAGATTTTAGGTGATTATTAGCATCCTCAGAATACCTATGCAGGTAGAGTGTTTTGCCTCTCACTCACTTCGAGCATTATTGTTTGTAGTTGTTGTCTAAACTTTTTGGAATTGATGTATTGGATCCTTAATCTGGCATACTCCAGCCGTCCAGATCGCCTTCGGGACATTGCTGATCGCTTCAATGTAGACCATAATGCAGTCCTGGACAATGTACTTTATGCACGTGCATATACTAGTAAGAACCCCATGCAATTGGATGCTTAGGCTGTTTTAAGGTTGGCAGCATTGATGTATTATTTGAGCGATGCTTTATTTTGACATTATTCTTTTCTCCTTCTGTTTTACTTTTCTCCAGATTTATTTAGTCAATCCACAGATTTTATCTAAGTCCTTAGACATTGAAATGTTCTCAAATTATTTCTTATTCTATGTTTTTGAAATGGAGAGTAACATTCTTTTGGATAAGGTATCATTTGGTATGTATGCTACCATATTTAATAAAGTCATAATTAAGAAATCCTTCAGGGGCTCTCTTTTGCCGAGTTCCAAGGACATACATAATCTTAGTCTCTGCTTCTTCTAGCTTTTATAACATTTTCCCACTGCATTTCCCATCAGGTGAACATCAGATGGAGCTACTTGATTATGTAGCAGCAAAGTTCCATGAAGAAGCTGGCATCTTTAAGCTACTGGTACAAGCTTTTAAATACTGTTCAATCTGCGGCTATTTAGCATATTATCTTTCTTCTGTTGACTCCAGTTCAAATTAACTTCCATTTCCAAATGCATTATTTATTTTTACATTAATTTTGCACAGATCATTGATTCAATAATGGCACTTTTCCGAGTGGATTTCAGTGGTCGTGGGGAATTGGCTGAACGGCAGCAAAAACTGGCCCAGATGTTGTCACGACTCCAAAAAATCTCAGAAGGTAGATGTTTAAAATAAACGGTGATATCAGAATAGCATCTGTGACTGTTTGCTGGATAAGCTTTGCAGAGAAGCTCAGAATAATGTCAGGAGACAATCTGTTTTTTAAAAGATAAAATTTCCTTCATGAGGATACAACACTTTTTTAAAACCAGAAATACTGATTCTAAAACAATAAGGTACCTAAATAATATAACAATAACTTTATGTTAACAGTGAAAAAACAGAAATGTAATCTTGTTTATCAAAGAAATTCATGGCACAGTGTTTCTAAACTCTGAAATCTAAGCAATGAACTTTTAATTTATATTGCCATTCTCTTAGTTTCTTAATTTTATTTCTTGATGCAGAATATAATGTAGCTGTGTTTGTGACCAATCAAATGACTGCTGACCCAGGAGCAACTATGACGTAAGCCCCAATATTCTGCTTTTGTATTTCACAAAAGTTAATATCAAAAGGGTTTGGTTCAGTTCAGTTGCTCAGTCGTGTCCGACTCTGCGACCCCATGAATCGCAGCATGCCAGGCCTCCCTGTCCATCACCATCTCCTGGAGTTCACTCAAACTCACGTCCATCGAGTTGGTGATGCCATCTAGCCATCTCATCCTCTGTCGTCCCCTTCTCCTCCTGCCACCAATCCCTCCCAGCATCAGAGTCTTTTCCAATGAGTCAGCTCCTCACATGAGGTGGCCAAAATACTGGAGTTTCAGCTTTAGCATCATTCCTTCCAAAGAACACCCAGGGCTGATCTCCTTTAGAATAGACTGGTTGGACCTCCTTGCAGTCCAAGGGACTCTCAAGAGTCTTCTCCAACACCACAGTTCAAAAGCATCAATTCTTCGGCATTCAACTTTCTTCACAGTCCAACTCTCGCATCCATACATGACCACTGGAAAAACCATAGCCTTGACTAGACGGACCTTTGTTGGTAAAGTAATGTC
>NW_011494785.1:6920059-6943898 GCF_000754665.1 Bison bison bison | reverse complement strand
CACTGTTTCCCCATCTATTTCCCATCAAGTGATGGGACCAGATGCCATAATCTTCATTTTCTGAATGTTGAGCTTTAAGCCAACTTTTTCACTCTCCTCTTTCACTCTCATCAAGAGGCTTTTTAGTTCCTCTTCACTTTCTGCATAAGGGTGGTGTCATCTGCATATCTGAGGTTATTGAGTGGGAAAAAAAGGGTTTAGAGTGTAGAATAGGAAATAATTCCAAAATGATCAGTCTTGATATGGGCACAAATCTGTCTCAAATCATATTTTTCACAGTGCATGTTATTTCATAATTGCAAATATCACTTATTTGTTATCCAGATCTATTTGTCTCTAGTTCTTTATAAAACAAAGCAATATTTTAACTATTTTCAGAGATAGTTGGGGTTCTTTTTTGTCTAAGATTAAAAGGATATTGGAGAACAATAAAAAATCTTGGAAATAAAAACTTATATACAAGATACATGAATGGTTTCTTATGGGGCGGGGGGTGACATTTATTATGTGCAGGAAGTGATGTGGAGACTTCACTCACCAAAAATACATGAATGGTTTTTGTTGCACCAATAAGCTGTTAACCTGAAAACAAAAAAGCAGGCTGTCTACAGGATATACCCCATATATATACATATATATGGGGTATATTTGTAAGAGGTCCTATGAGAGAAGTCTCCTATTTGAAGAAACAGAATTTCAGTCCATGCCAGTCCATGCTGGAAATACTCATTTTTTGTTGACGTATTGAGCACATAACATACATATTGATGCCTCTTCTTGAAAGATGGCAGTGAATAGACAAGGAGAGTGAAAGTAGTCTAGTGAAACAGAGAATTCTAAGAAAGGTTAGTTGCCACCATCACAAATTTTGAGCAGTATGTATCTGGATAAGCAATCAAAATAACCCTAAATCTATGTATTGCTTTTTTAAAGATCTTTTCAATGACTTTTTATTTATAGTAATTTTTAGCCAGAGAAAAGTGCAAGACTAGCACAATAAATACACAAATATCATCATTTGCCTAGGTTCATCCGTTGTTAACATTTTGTCACAGTTTTTCTATGTGTTTGTGTGTGTGCATGTGTATGTAAAATCTCTCTATATACTACATATGTACACAGGCTTATATATGTATGTATATGTTTTGTGAACCCTTTGAGAGTTTTTTCCCCTGAATTATTGAGAATTATTTGCAGACATCACGACACCTCACTTTTTAAACTTCAGCATATCTCTTCTAAGAAGAAGAACATTCCTGTACCTAACTACAACATAATTAGCACAGTCAGGGTGCTAATTAATACTGGCGTACTAGTTGTCTAATATGCAGTTATATTCAAGTGTCTCCACTTGTTCCAATAATAGCCTTTGTAGTTTGAAGGAACATGCATTCCATGTACTTGTCATGTCTCTTTAGTTTCCATTAATCAGAACAGCTCCTCAACCTTTGTTTGTTTTTCGTGACGTTGATGTTTTTGTCGCACCATGTGGCACACAGGGTCATCAAGCCCATGCTGCCTGCATTGGGACCATGTAACATTTTTGAAGAGCACAGGCCAATTGTTTTTCGAATGTGGAGTTTATTTTTTTCTCATTATTTAAAACGTTAAACACATTTGGCAGGAAAACTATATAAGTGATGTTATGACCTTTTCCATATATCATATCAAGAGGCACACTCTTTCAGTTTGTCCCATTACTACTGATGTTAGGTTTGATCATGTGATTAAGATGGTGTTCACAAGATTTCTCCATTGTAAAAAACCTTTTCCCCTTGGTAATTAATAAGTAATTTCTGGGGTGATACTTTGAGACTTATGTAAGTATGATGTTCTGCACCCTTTGATTTTAGCATCTATTGGAGGTTCTTTTGTTTTTTAATTATTTATTGATTTATTGGCTGCACTGGGTTCTTAGTTGAAACTTCCCTGGGTCTTAGTTGAGGCACACAGGATCTTCCATCTTCACTGGGCGTGTGAGCTCTTAGTTGCAACATATAGGATCTAGTTCCCTAATGAGAGATCAAACCCAGGCTCCCTGAGTTAAGAGCACAGAGTCCTAGTCACTGGACCACCAGAGAAGTCCCTATTGGAGATTCTTGTTTAAATCAATTATTACTGTGATGGGTGCAATACAAAGTTCTGTTACTTTAAAACTGAGTCAGTATGTCATTTGTTAGCAGATAAATCAATCATTGATATATGTAAGAAGATATTTGATATAATATTGTAAATTCTGAAAATTGTTCTGAAATGAATGTATCTCTCTTTAGGCATTTTCTGAACTCATCCTAAGAATATTGCTGCATCTTCTGCAGTTTGATATAACTCTCACTTTTCAGTACCATTTTATTTTCTACTTAATTACAAGAGATTCCAATGTGAAAAGTTTTAACTACACGAAAGGTTTTAAGCACATTTTTTTTGGTTTGGTCTTTTTTTTGGCCTCACCTTGAGGCATGCGGGGTCTTGGCTCCCTAACAAGGGACTGAACCTGAGCCCCCTGCAGTGGATGTGTGGAGTCCTAACCACTGGACCACCAGGAAAGTCCAAGCATGTTAAAATGACTGGGGAGAGAGAAATTATTTATTCATTCAATATATATATTTATTGAAAATATACTATGTAACAAGATTCTGGGAATTCACTAGTGAACAAACAAGACTGTGTGCCTTGCCTCCATTAGGGAAAAACAAAATACATAATGTCTTAATTTAAATTTTAAAGCTTTGAAATGTCATGCAAAGTCTGTAGTCCTTGAGTGGTTAGGGCAATCTCTGTTTTATGTGGTGTCTTTCATACATAGGACATGAAGTACTTCACAAAAAGAATAATTTTAAGCTGAAGAGAAATGGAAGATTTTTAAGGCTCACTTTAAAAAGAGAAAATGACTCATTGGCTCAGAGGGAGGAAGTGGGTTGCATTCAAATAAAACAGTACAAGTTAAAGAGCAATGTTCTTTCTTCAGGTGTTGGGAGGGAACATTGAAGAGGCCAAAACTGTCGATCTAGAGTTAGAAGGCAAAAGAAGTCTGTGGAAATTAGGTCAGATAGGATTCTTTTTCTTATATTTGTAAAAAGTTTCGAAGAGAATCAAATCATTTTGAATTGACTCCAGTAAGAGAAAAATAGAGAGGTGACAGAAAGGAAATAATTGAAGAGTCAGAGAGCAGAGGAGATTTGTAATGAAGGAAGCTAGGTAAAGAGCCAAAGAAAGTAACAAAGGCTAGTATTTTTGCTTGGTGAATCTGCTTTGAAATAGCATCCCCTCTACCTACCCAGGTTATACAGAAACAAGTTTCACTATAATTAGTATATTCTAAAATGTATTAATATTATGGCAATATAAATTAAATGGATGTGCTATGAAGCACATAAATTGCCACAACTAAATTAAAAAATTTTAAACTAAAGAATTCCAAATGCTATTAGAATACTTTCCATAAAGAAAGTATCTTTGTTTCTCAGTGTTAAGGAACTCCAAGCTGCAGCTCTCCTGGAGCCTGTCAGAGAACTATCACTATAATTGGTATGAGTCCCCAAGTACACTGACAATAATTGAGGCTTATATCCCATGCATTATACTCGATGGCACATTGTATTAAAAAGGAACAAAATTATAGAGGCGAGGAGCTGCCATATGATACAGCAGAGCAGTAATTCTTAGATAAGGCTCACAGATACAGATTTTAGGACTAGAATGATCCAGTTGATAAAGGCCTGGAAATAGTCAAAGTATCAGCCTGTGAAGCTCCATACCACAGCAAATAATCAGATAAGCAGCAAATAAGACCTTGATGTCCCCCTACTTCATTTGTGTATCTGTTTCCCTAAAACAAAAAGTCATCTTAGAATGTTTGCAGTCCTGTAAATGTGCAGTTTATTCTTTAAGGATGTCACTTACTGATTCTACATCATTAGTATAAATGATTGAGGACAGGAGGAGAAGGGGATGACAGAGGATGAGATGGTTGGATGGCATCACCGACTCGATGGACATGGGTTTGGGTGGACTCCAGGAGTTGGTGATGGACAGGGAGGCCTGGTGTGCTGCGGTTCATGGGGTCACAAGGAGTCAGACACGACTGAGGGACTGAACTGAACTGAAGAGACAATATGGTAGAGAAAAAACATTAAGCCAAGATCACTAGCATGCTGACCTTGTGAAACATTTAAATTATTTGAATTTCACTTTCCTCTCCCTCAAAATTAAGAGCGCTTATATTCATTGGTTGCTCACCATGTGCCAAGTGCTTTCACTTATCATCTTATATAATTCTCATATCACCCCTTCAAAGCTCGCCTACTGTGCTGTACTTAGTCCCTCAGTCATGTCCAACTTTTGCGACCCCGTGGACTATGGCCCACCAGGCTCCTCTGTCCATGGGGGTTCTCCAGGCAAGATTACTGGAGCGGGTTGCCATGCCCTCCCCCAGGGGATCTTCCCAACCCAGGGATCAAACCCAGGTCTTCCGCACTGCAGACGGATTCTTTACTGTCTGAGCCACCAGGGAAGCCCAAGAATACTGGAGTGGGTAGCCTATCCCTTCTCCAGGGGATCTTCCCAACCCAGGAATTGAATCGGGGTCTCCTGCATTATAGGTAGATTCTTTACCAGCTGAGCTACCAAAGAAGCCCTGGCTTGCCTCCTAGACTTCCCTATTCTATGAAGCCAGTCTCAGAATATTGCCACATTTCTCCCCATCTCACCATCCAAAACCCAGAATTCTGTCTTCAAAAATTTTTTAAATGTGTAGATTTTTCTGCATAGTTTGAGAGGAAGTAGTGGTGGGGTTATTTAACAAAACTTCTTACACATACTGTATCTTTTAAAGCCATTCCTTTTTTTTTTTTTTGCCAAAATTCCTCTCTTTTGGCAGTACACTTCTCTCTTTATCTTCCTATAATCTCAAAACATCCTCCTCACTTTTGGACATGTTCACTCAGTCTCTTAAAGGACTCCTTCTAAAAAATTCCATCTTTAAGCTTGCCCCTTAGCAAGTCAAAAGTACCAGGAGTGCCAGTTTTCTCTCACGTTTGCCCTTGCCTGGACCGCTCAAGGTCTCCACTCCAGCCAGTATTTGAGGTTGACACTGTTGTTATTCCTAATTTATAAAGGAGGAAACCGAGGCTTAGAGTGCCTACTTGGTCAATCACACAGTTAAAAAACAGGAGCCAGAATTTAAACCTAGGGATCTAACTGCAACACTGATGTTCTTTTAGCCTCACTGTGCTGTTTTTCCTGTTTCATCCCAGAAAAATACCACCTGCCCTACCATCACCATAATCCTATGCTCCCTGCACCGTGATTTGAAGTTGAAAGATCAGGAGATTCTTTGTCTTGCCGTTAACTATATAACATGCTGTATCCTGTTCAACCAGAGCAGGATAAATGAAACAATTTTTCTTGGCCTCTCTATTCCAAATATCTACCCTTGTCTCTTCCTCCTCATCATACTCCCCCATCCCCTGAGAAAGGGAGAAAAGAAGAAAAGATAATATAGAAGACGGGGAAATAAGAGAATAGGCTAAAGGAAGGATGTGGGTGGCTTTCTGAAGCTGTTTTCACTTGGTCAGAAATAGAAGTAAATTAAAGCCCTCTAAATGAATGTGGAATGGTATTATACCTTCTTGCACTTTACCTCAAGACATATTTATAATTGCTAGAACACTCAAGAAGTTCAAAGAAACTTGAAGAAAAATTACTTGATTTACATGTCACTGAAAGAGTGACTCTTTTAACGAAATCATGGTTAAATAATAATAGTCTCCATTTATTGAGTGTCTTTTGTGTGCCGAGATTACTGGAAGGGTAAAGCTAATGCTTTATAAATGATCTGGCACTGTTCCTGGCATGTAGTAGGCTCCTCATGAGTTGTATTAAATACGCCTTGAATCTTCACAACCGCCCTAAAAAGTAAGAGGCTTTTTTGGTTCCCATTTTACAGTTAAAGAAACAGATTCATAAAGGTAAATAATTAGCCCAAGGTAACGTAGATAGTGAGTCAGGATTAGGAAGGCAGATAATAATTTCAGTTACTGGGTTACTGCCTTATCTAAATTATTTCATTTTATTCTTACAACTATTGTACCAGTTACATACAGTTATTATTCTCCATTTAAAATCAAGAAACAGACATTGAGAATGAATAACAAGTTTCCTGAGGTCATATGGCTGGCTGGTAAGCCAAAATTTGAACTCAGGTCTAACTCTAAATCTCTTATGCCACATAGAACATTAAAGCTGTATATGCCAGGGGAAAGGTTAGCATGCTGTCATTGGATAGGCTTTGGAAGGATGTGTCCATCACCCTGTTGAGTTGACCAGAGTTCAGGGCCCTTACCCTTACAGAGGATTGATTTGGTCATTCACTGAGAACAAATCCATTTCTTAGGGGCAGACTCACATTAATCAAATTTATGAGACTCAGTGAAAGATCAGAGGGCCAGTTTACTGATAAAGAAAAATGTAATTTCATTTGAGGTTCTTATGACCAAGGTATTCTCTCTTTGTGGGCAGACCTACAGACCTTGGATTCTGTAGGCAGAATCCAAATTTTAATCAAAAATTATTTACTACATATGGAATCCCAGCAAAGGAAAATAATTAGATGAGCTAGAAGAGTGTCTGCCACAGAGTAAGGACTCAATAAATCTTGGTTGTTACTATTATTGTTAATACCTGTCCACACCAGAGCAGGAAGGAACTATGAATCTCCTAAACTTACATGAAAATTTTTATGTGTGTACATTTGTGCATTTTTCTGGGAAAGAGTTTATATCTTTTATTAAGTTATTAAAGTGTTGGTAACTTACAAGAAAAGTCAAGAGCCATAAATTCTCCATGAAATTCTACACAGAATCCTGAACACTTTGATGGAACAAGTAAAATTTGAATTCGTTTGATATTCTCTAGAGCTAAGGCTATTTATTGTGCTGTGTTGTACTTTGTTTTAAATAAGTATAACCTCTTACATTATGAGTTATTTTTAGGACATTTTCTCCCCATGTTATCTTCCCTATTTTGATTTCTTAGCACTTTTGCAGATCGTATCATTTATTTACCATTTTGTTCATTCAAAATCATCTCTCTTTGGAAATGAGTGTTCATCCTCTAGTAAGTATATCTGTCTCTCAAGAGTGTCAGTATTTGTAATGACCTTGTAATCATAATTTATTTTGGAATCCATATGATCATAGTAAGAGCTTATCTTTCCTGTATCCTATTTTAGCATAAACATTAGACATCAGCAATAAATATATTTCTGAAACTCTTCTCAAATTCAGAACCATATAACATTGAAGGCTTCCAATAGTTAATGAGCAAGAAAGAGGTTCTCAATATGCTCTCATTTACATCAGAGCATCATGCAGAAGGGTTGGGTATTTCTTATTTCTTATTTATCCCTTGCCATTCTCCATAGAGAATGCCTTGTAATCACAGGTATTTTTGTATATAGTTCATATGATGAAACCTGAAAAGTGTTCTGTTAATTCAGTTTTCAAGCAGACCCCAAAAAACCCATTGGGGGACACATTCTGGCTCATGCTTCAACAACAAGAATAAGCTTGAGAAAAGGAAGAGGAGAGCTGAGAATTGCCAAGATTTACGACAGGTAAATATTTTTTTACTCTTAATTAGATTCTTGTGCATATGATGTTATATAGAATTACTTCTCCAGAGAGGCTATAATTATTCCAAGGGTAGACCCTACATGCTTGGATTTCCTTCTCAAAAAGTACTAAATTCATTGGGAAGTTCCTAATATGTACTAGGTTCTAGGGATTCGAGGATTTTGTTGACAAATAGACTTGGTCCCTGACCTTCCAAATCTTACAGTAAAGCTAGGTAATGAAATAATTGATTTCCACTTTAAGTGAGGTAAATGCAGGAAAAGTGCAGCATGTTATAGGGATGTTCTTCTTTCTGCTAGTTTTCTTTTCAGGTTTCAGTTTAAACAGCACTTTCTCAAGGAACATTTCCCTGACCCTTACAGTCTAGGCTAATACTCTGTATTACACCTTATATTCTTTCACAGTACTTACTTATTTAATTAATAGTTATAAGCTTAGATTTTACCAATAGTAAACCTAAAGCGATTTGAATTGAGGAGGCTTTGCTCACCCCTTCCTGAGCATTGCTGCTGACCCTTCTCTGTGGACCTCCCCCATTTTTGCCTGTTTTGTTAACTCTGAAGGGTTGGCAGGGGAGGGGACCTTTACCCTTCCTGCAACTGTTCCTCAGTAGACATACCTTTGACTGGGTCTGGAAAGGCTGAGCTGGAAGGAGCAGCCCTTGGTTCTGAGCAGTTGTTTCAGCCCTGAGGCTGGTGGGCATGGGGGTGCTATTGGAGCTGGACTTCAACACCTAGGATGCTGTTGCCCAGCTGGTAGGGTTGCTGGGCTTCAGACTCCAGCTCCAACTCTTGCCCCTCTCTGACCTGAGAGAGCTCCTTGAGCCCCTGAAGCCAATAAATGGAGAGAATAAGAAAACAATCTTTAGAGTGAGAAAGCTAATATTTTGGCCACTTAGAGATGAACTGCAAAACAAGAGCCTGGCATAGGGCTGGGACTAAAGATTTTTATGGAATTTTTCAAGATTTGCAAGTATGTAGCTTGGAAGGAGACTGGTGCTTTTGTTGTTAAAAAAAGCAATAACCTGTTATTTCCTGTAATGTTTGCATAGTACATCTTACCCCTCTCCTGTCTCTCGCTGCAAAGATGGTGCTGGAATGTTCTGGAGGGTCATGTCACCTTCAGCTTCTCCTATGGAGACTGAAGCCTTTGGGGTTTTCTGTCCAAATTCAAAAGGAGTCATACATGAGTATGTATGTATATGCATATGGGTTGATGTACATACATTTTTGTTGTTATTCATTTGCTAAGTCATGTACCAGTCTTTGCGACGACATGGACTGTAGCACCCCAGGCTTCTCTGTCTTCCACTGTCTCCTGGAGTTTGCTCAAATTCATGTCCATTGAGTCATATTCATGTCCATTGCTATCTAACCATCTCATCCTCTGCTGCTGCCTTGTCCTTTTGTCTTCAATCTTTCCCAGTATCAGGATCTTTTCCAATGAGTCAGTTCTTCACATGTATGTACATATGTACATGCATGTATTTTATATAAATATCTATCTATCTATCTATATATATATCATGGGCTTCCCTGATAACTCAATTGGAAAAGAATCTGCCTATAATGCAGGAGACCCTGGTTCGATTCCTGAGTCGGGAAGATCCCCTGGAGAAGGGAAAGGCTACCTACTCCAGTATTCTTGGGCTTCCCTGGTGGCTCAGCTGGTAAAGAATCTGCCTGCAATGTGGGAGACCTGGGTTCTATCCCTGGGTTGGGAAGATCCCCTGGAGAAGGGAAAGGCTACCCACTCCAGTATTCTGGCCTGGAGAATTCCATGGACTGTATAGTCCATGGGGTTGCAAAGAGTTGGACACGACTGAGTGACTTTTACTTTCATGTAAGATCATGGCATCTGGTCCCATCACTTCATGGGAAATAGATGGGGAAACAGGGGAAACAGTGTTAGACTTTATTTTTTGGGGCTTCAAAATCACTGCAGATGGTAATTGCAACCATGAAATTAAAAGACGCTTACTCCTTGGAAGGAAAGTTATGACCAACCTAGATAGCATATTCAAAAGCAGAGACATTACTTTGCCAACAAAGGTCTGTCTAGTCAAGGCTATGGTTTTTCCAGTGGTCGTGTATGGATGTGAGAGTTGGAATGTGAAGAAAGCTGAACCCCGAAGAATTGATGCTTTTGAACTGTGGTGTTGGAGAAGACTCTTGAGAGTCCCTTGGACTGCAAGGAGATCCAACTAGTCCATTCTAAAGGAGATCAGTCCTGGGTGTTCTTTGGAAGGAGTGATGCTAAAGCTGAAACTCCAGTACTTTGGCCACCTCATGTGAAGAGTTGACTCATTGGAAAAGACTCTGATGCTGGGAGGGATTGGGGGCATCGAGTCCACCGACTTGATGGGTGTGGGTTTGGGTGAACTCCGGGAGTTGGTGATGGACAGGGAGGCCTGGCGTGCTGCGATTCATGGGGTCGCAAAGAGTCGGACACGACTGAGCGACTGAACTGAACTGAACTGATACAATATATAAACACATGCAAATATATGAACAAACTTTGACAAGGTAATTGATGTACATGGTAAAAAAAATCAATAAAATCGAACAGTACAAGAAAACAGTTACAAGCTTAGTGGGTTTTTACAGAGAAACGTATTACACTTCAGCTGTTCTCCATTCTGGGGACAGAGCAGTGAACCAAACAAAAAGACAAGACTCTGCCTTCATGAAGCTTACATTCCGTTGGTAATGGTTTATGTATATCATCCCCACTAGACAGTAAATACCCTGAGGACAAGGACACTATTCTCTTGCTTACCACTGTATTCTTAGTGCCTCAGACATAACAGAGGCACAATATTTGTGAGTGACTGATTAGCCAGTCTTGGGCAACAAGGTAAAGATTTGTAATAACTCTTAACCCTAGGGAGGTTAAGAAAAAATCAGCCGAAAGAAATCACATGAGCTCTTAATCTGGGTTTAGCTATGAATCATAGTACTTATTTTGTATTGTAATTTAAAATATTAAACGTTAAATAATCAGTTCCCGTATCTATCTGGGTGTTGTTTTTTTTTTTGGCTGCACTGTGTCTTCATGGCTGCACACGGGCTTTCTCTGTTGCAGCAAGCAGGGGCTACTCTTCGTTATGGTGCTCTGGCTTCTCATTGTGGTGGCTTCTCTTGTAGTGGAGCACAGCCTATAGGGTGCTCGGGCTTCAGGAGCTGCGGGTCATAGGCCCTAGAGCATGGGCTCAGAAGTTGTGCACAGGCTTAGTTGCTCTGTGGCATAAATATTCCCAGACCAGGGTTGAACTCTTGTCCCCTGTATTGGCGGGTGGATTTTTATCCACTGCACCACCAGAGAAATCCCTTTATGTGGTTTTTATTCAGACCATTTCACTTTTCATCACTGGTCCTCGTAGAGTATGATACATATGCAAGTGCTATGTTTTGTGGAGCTTCAGCAATCTCTAGAAATTTGTTACAAATGAACTTTGTTGAATTAAGTAGATAGTAGGATTGTTTCATCTTTTTACTAAAATTTCTAGGTTTATATCTTGGACAGATTGCTGTGCTTAAAACTTTCCCAACTATTTTTTCACTCTCAATTGTAATCAGCCAATTACATGTACATCTCCCTCACTACAATGATTGAGTCTGGTTTACTAATATCCCAAGCAGTTAGCATGGTACTTGGCATCTAGTAAGAGCTCAATAACTATTTGTTGAATTAACAAATGAATGAACTCCATCTACATGTTCAATCATTTGTATATTTAATCAAGTCTTCTAAACTTTTAGGAACAAATAACCCCTGCCGTTTTTACAGTCCTAAGAGAACACTAGGGTTCTGCAGACTCCACAAAGGATAATTAAAATTATCATAGAAGTTAATTATGTCAAATATCCATAAATTTGAATAAAAATAGCAAAACCAGATCAGAACTTAAAATGTCAAAATAGTTATCTGTGCAGCTTGTACTTCCTTCTTTATGATTCCTAAAGATTTCTCACAAAGAATTCTCCTTGACTTTAGAAAAAACATTTTGATAGAGAAGATCATGAAGCTAAAAACAATAACAACGCTAGCTAACACTTAACTGAGTGGGTTCTATGTGCTAGGCCTTGTGCCAAATGGAGATTATTATCTCCATTTACACATGAGGAAGGGCTTCCCTGGTAGCTCAGTGGTAAAGAACCCACCTGCCAATGCAGGAGACACAGGTTTGATCCCTGGATTGGGAAGGTCCCCTGAAGAAGGAAATGGCAACCCACTCCCAATATTCTTGTCTGTGAAATCCCATGGACAGAGAAGCCTGGCTAGCTACAGTCCATAGGTTTCCAAAAGAGTTGGACACAGCGACTAAACAACAATAACAACACATGAGAAAACCAAGGTCCCAGGTAGTTAGGTTACCATTGCCCCTCTAGAGTCTATTTTAAACATAGACGCCAGAATGATCCTTTATAACACCAAGTCACGTCATATCTATCCTCTGTTTAAAACCCTCCAATAGCTCCCCATCTTGAGTCAGAATAAAAACCCATCTCTACACTGCTTTACAGAGCACTACATGAATGGCCCTATTCTTAATTCATGCTAGAAATGGAATACCCCCATTTCTGCCTCACAGGCCTCTATGAAGTCCTTTATAATCTATGAAACCTTTCCTGAGTAACCTAGCCTGCATAACTTCTTCTTTCCTTAGAGTTCTATAACATATACTGACTTTAAGGAACTTAGCTTACTTTGCATATTTGTTATATCATAGTTCACCTTTTAGGCTTCTTCAGAGTAATGCACACATCCGTTCTAAGTCACTTCAGTCATGTCCAACTCTTTGCAACCCCATGGACTGTAGCCTGCCAGGCTCCTCTGTGCTTGGGATTCTCCAGGCAGGAATACTAGAGTGGATTACCATTTCCTTCTTCATCTTGAGAGTAAAGGCTGTCTCAATTTTATAAATTCTGTGGGATCTAGTACTTGCTAAAGTCTGATTTTCAGAGTTAAAAAAATTAAAAACATCACTTTCTGTAAATCAACATAAGATGGACATGTGTTAGAGATTTTCTTCATCTCAATTAATGAAGAAACCACTGATTTAAAGGATAATTTGAGGAACAGAGATTTATGTAGTTGGTCAATTCAATGAAGAAATAAATTTGCTAATAGGTGCAAAACTGGTTAATATCCTGCCAGGCAATAAGTTATAACATTTGAAGTTGTCGTTTCTACTGGAGAGAAACCTATTGTTTCTCTACACAGTGAAATTCATTTCCATTGTTATAGACTGGCATTATAAGAATAATTTGCACTGCTATCGGTTTTCTACAAATAAATCTGTACTCCTATAGAGTTGTAAAATAAAATGTAAAATTTAAAAGAGCATGTAATGGGGGGTAAAAAAATAAAGAGCTTGTAATCATGACTCGTACAAATATAAAATGTCAAAGATCATATTTAACTCAGTAAGTCATGCAGGAACCAGTAAGATTTTATAACCAGATCAAATGAAAAATCAAATTAACACACTGATGCAGTCATATAAGTAATGCTGAAATGAATTCTAAATTGATAAAAATGGGTTAGTATCCATAGGACAATAATCAATTGCGTTCCTCTTCACATAATTTACGTTTCTATGGACAAGAATAATTTGTGTTACTCATAGTTTTCTGCAGCTCATGGAGTTGTAAAATAGCTCAAAGACAATGAAAACCATGGAATCCTCATAGATTTGTATAACCTGGAAGGATGTGTTAGGCAACCTCTTTTTCCACTGAAGGTACTCAGTAATCTTTTAGTTCATTTCAAAGTCTTTCACGGTTTTTCCCTACATTAGTCATGGAAAGATACACACCCATTTATTTTAGTATTTTTTAAAAATGTTATTGAAGTATAGGTGATTTACAGTGTTACATTAATTTTTGCTGTAGAAGTGATTCTGGTATACATATATATGTATTCTTTTTCATATTCATTTCCATCTTAGTTCATCACAGGATATTGAATATAGTTCCCTGTGCTATGAGGAAGAACTTTGTTGTTTATTCATTTTAGATATAATAGTTTGCGTCTGTTAATCCCAAACTCTCAATCCTTCCCTTCCCCACCCTGCCTTGGCAGCCACAAGTCTGTTCTATGTGGGTCTGTTTTGTTTCATATGTTACGTTCATTTGTGTCTTATTTTAGTTTCCACGTATAAGTGATATCATGGTATTTGTCTTTCTCTTTTTGATTTACTTTGCTTAGTATGATAATCTCTAAATCCACCCATGTTGCTGCATATGGATTATTTTATTTTTTTATGTGAGTAATATTCCATTGTGTTTATGTATATGACATAAACATATATACACACACACATATATACATTCATTTGTCAATAGACATTGGGTTGTTTCCATGTCTAGACTATCATAAATAATGCTGCTATGAACATAGAGGCGCATGTCTCTTTTTGAATTATGGTATTGTCTGGATATATGCCTGGGATTGGGATTACAGGATCATATGGCAACTCTGTTTTTAGTTTTTCAAGGAACCTCCAAAAAACAAAGGAACCTCCATACTGTTTTCCATAATGGCTGTACCAATTTACATTCCCACTAACAATGTAGGTGGGTACCCTTTTCTCCAAATCCCCTCCAGCATTTGTTATTTGTAGACTTTTTAATGATGGACATTTCGACCACTGTGAGGTGGTACCTCAATGTAGTTTTGATTTGCATTTCTTTGATAATTAGTGATGATGAGCATCTTTTCATGTGCCTGTTGGCCATCTATATGTCTTCTTTGGAGAAATGTCTATTTAGGTCTCCTGCCCATTTTTCAGTTGGGTTGTTTTTTTGTTATTGAGCTGTATGAGGTACATACCATTTAGAATCAGTAAACCCCCAAAGGTCTTCTGCACAATGCCTGATAGTGCACTGTAAGAACACCCAGTTATCCCTGTTGCCTATTTCCAAGTTTAGGATAATTTTTCTTGACATCCAGAACCTTAGAAGTTATTATATAGAAGTTATTCTATAAATGTTTGTGACAGTTGATAATACTTGTAGATAAATTCTGCAATCCACATTTAGCTGTACCAACTCACATGTCTCAGGAGACTCAGACTAATAGGAATATGATGCCTGTGACATGAATACAGTATTTATAGCAATAGAGCTTTTTATAAACTTCTGTTCCCTTGTATTCTGTTAGCCCTGAGATGCCTGAAAATGAAGCCACCTTCGCAATAACTGCTGGAGGAATTGGGGATGCCAAGGAGTAGGTGGCGAATTGATGCAGATTGCTTCTTAGTGCTTATTAGGAGCTGAAGAAATGGAAAAGCAGTCTTAAATTTCAGATCTTGAAGTAAGAGTTTGGTTTTTTTTCATATGTTACTAATGGAAAGTCAGCAGAAGAGATTTAACTCATTTATTTTAAAAGTCTCTGATTTTTAATAACTATACATTATATGTCAGTTCAGGAATATAAATATGTATATGAATGAACAAATGTTTTGAGAATTAGGGAGGGATTACCTCACTTTAGCTTTTCAAAGTGAGCCACTAAGCAGATGGAAAGTCTAAGAGCTCAGAAATGTCCCCTTCTGCAACTTCCCCATGAACACAGAAGTGAATAAACTTACAAAGGAGGGAGGAATGTTTGCAGGACACACACAAAAAAGCTTTTTTATTTATGATATCAAACTGTACATTCACAATTTCAGCAAGAGAAATGAAACATTAAATTAAGCTAAATTTTTAAATCATTTGACTTTTAGACAAATTGAAATTATTTTTTAAAAATGTACTTCTGATTGGGAAGATAAAAGCAAAGGTAATTAGGATCTTTTCAGTTTTAGGTGGTCAATATAGTGTGACTTATATTTTAAGTTTTGGGTAGAGAATTCAAAATCTTTTTTAAAATACTAAGGTTAATTAAAATGTAAAGTTTTGTATACTAATTTTATAAATGTGTAAAAATATTGTTTTTTCTAAGTGTTAAAAATAAAATCTGGTTTTCAAAATGTATGTATAATAAAAATATTTATAAAGTAAAACAGTAATAGTATTTATACTGACAATCTTTATAGGTCTCAAAAAGGTTTAATTTCTTACGTTGCATCCACTTGTATGAGAATCTTCAAGTGCTAAAAGTACCATTTGTTGAGGAGGGAGGAGGGTTCAGGATGGGGAACACAGGTGTACCTGTGGCGGATTCATTTCGATATTTGGCAAAACTAATACAATATTGTAAAGTTTAAAAATAAAATAAAATTAAAAAATAAAATAAAAATAAAAGTACCATTTGTTACAAAAGGTATTTGATTATCCATTAAATCATTCACTCACCAAGTGAATGTTAAGTCTAAACAATCTACAAAAGAAGTAGGTTCCTGCCCTCAAAAGAATGTATATACTAGTTAAAAGAAACTCCTAATGTTTATGAAAGAATGAGAGAGCAAATGATTAAAAAATACTTCGGATTCTGTGATTCCAGAAGTGGGGGAAGAACAGTTAAGCTGTGGGATGGCATATGCAGAGGTACAAAAGCTAGGATTTCGGAAGAGACCAACTTGGCAAGCAGAAATTGTTTATAGTGTCAAGTACTGGGAAATAAGAACTTTTAAATTTTACTATTATTTTTAAATCTCAGAAGCTGCTCCTCTGAGTAAGCAGAAGTTAAAGTCATTTTATATTTTTGCAAAGTCACTTTTTGGCCTTTTTTTCATGTGCAAATATAAATGCACACTTTTCCTGAGCGGGGGAAGGTTTTACTACTTGATAAAAACTGAGCATTTCCAAGAGATTCCTTGGTATGCCAATCCTTGGAGAGGAAATGGACTAATCTGTTTAGGAGCCCAGAGCTTTCTTAGTAGGACAGGAAATAAATCTCTTAAGATTTGAAATTCAGGAAAATTTTCTAGGTTAAGCTGAGTACCCCCAGAAAAGAAGACTTTACCCATTGGTATAGAGGTGGAAACCTACGGTTCTGTGGGAAAGGCTGGTTTCAGTGTGGCACATGGCTAAGGCTGGAAACCTCTCTGGATCCAGCCACTCTTATATGTCCTGGTTTAGAGAACAGTAGCTAAGCATGTGAATGCGCACTAAAAAGAAAAAGCCTATAACCTTGGGGCCCAACTTTGGGAAGGCATAGCAGGTTGTGCAGTGCCCACTGAACTTTTCTAGGCCAGGTTCTATTTGTCACCAGTGACCAAAGTATTAAGTCTTTCCAGTCTTCCTCCTCCATCTGACTATAGAAATAACTTTGGCTTCTTATTCCAAGGGGCAAAAAAGAGATGCTGTTGGTCAGGACTATTTTAATTGCAAGCCACAGAAACTCAAACTAGCAAATGCAAGACATGAATTCATTGGCTCAAGAGACTGAAAGGTCCAGAAGTAGAGGTGATGACCTTAGCCATCCATGGCTGGAGCCAAGATTTCTAACAGAATCCTCAGGACATTTCTCTCTGCCTCTGCTCATTTTCATGCTGCTATTGTTCTTTCTCAGGCTCTCCCCACATAGTAAGTAGCCAAAATGCTGCTTGTAGCTCTAGACTTACATCCCACTAGAAAAGGCATGCCTTTTTCCTCCATAGATTATTCATTCTGTGGAAACAAGCAAAAACCACCAAATGAGAACAGAGGCTATTTATTCAGAGTTGCTACAGCCAGAGTCCGTGACCTTAATTTGCTTTTGGTAGAGATTCAAAGGCAGGCAGAGGAATGGGAAGGCTTTATAGAGGAAAGAAGGAAAGGCTTCAGGTATGCTCTGATTGGAGGCTGTTGGCATGGAGAGTTGGAAGAGTAATTTGATAGAGATGTGGAAAACAGATAAGGGAAATAATACTGGCATCAGGGAGCTAATTTAGGAAACACTTAAGATAAATTAATTGTTAGGTGATAAAGAATGGGCCTGGGGTCGTAGCAATGAAATGGATAGACAGTTCAAAAAAGGTAGTTAAGATTTAGTGTGAGACTGAATATAAAGAGAGGAAGAGAAGGCAGAGTCACAGGTGACTTGACAAATTTCTTTAACCTATGAGAGGAGATTATGTTTGTATCATGAATACAAATGCAGAAGTGTCAAATAAAGACTAGGGACTTTACCTGGGAGGGTAGGTTTCTATTAGTTTGCTAAGGCTGCCATAATAAAGCACCACAAACTTAGATGGCTTAACAGAAATTACTGTTTTTGAACTTTTTATTTTGTATTGCAGTATAGCTGATTAACAATGCTGTGACAGTTTCAAGTGAACAGCAAAAGGACTCAGCCATACATATACATGTATCCATTCTCCCCCAAACCTCTCTGCCATCCAGGCTGCCGCATAACACTGAGCACAGTTCCATGCGCTATACAATAGGGCCTTGTAAGTTATCTGTTTGAAATACAGCAATGTGTGCATGACCATCCTAAACTCCCTAACTGTCCCTTCCCCCCAGCAACCATAAGTCTAAACAACAGAAATTATTGTCTCCCAGTTCTAGAGGCCAGAAGGCCAAGGTCAAGACTGGTTCCTTCTCAGGGCTGTGAGGAGAATCTGTTCCATGCCTCTCCCCTAGCTTCTGGTAATTTTCAGTATTCTTTGGCTTGTAGAAGAATCACACTGATTTCTGCCTTCATCGTCACATGGTTTTTTCCCCTGTGTGCCTGTCTTTTTGTCCAGATTTCCTCTTTTTATAAGTATACCAGTCATAATGGATTAGAGGCCCACCCTACTCCAGTAAGACCTCAGCTTAACTAATTACATCTACAATGACCCTATTTCTAAATAAGGTCACACACTGATGAATTGGGGTTAGGACTTCAACATATAAATTCTAAGGTGGACACAATGAAGTAATGGTAAGAATCAGACACAGTTAATGGTCAAACAGGATGCACTAGATACAACCTGAACTCAATACCTGCTGGTCAGAAACATGGAAGGCAAGATCTGGGGAAACCTAGTATTATATTTAGAAGATGAAGAGTTTGAAATAAAGAACAAAGGAAAACAAGGACAGAAAGCTAGGAGATCAGAATAGGGTGGTCAAGCCAAAAATAGGGAATACAATACACCAGACTCAGAAAAGGGATATCTTTCATGGAGAGGAGAGAGATCAGAACCTTAGACACCAAGTTTCAGCCAGCTGTCTCCTTCACCTGACTCAGGCTTGTTGGATATGGTGAATGTTTATCACTGTTTGGTTGCACAATTTTCACTTATCCATCATAATAACACTCTGCTTTTCTTTTAGTCACCTCTTCCCAATTCATGTAGTCTATCCTGAGACACTGGATACTGAGCAACAGTCACAAGCATGAGAGCATGGATTAGAGGTCACAAATACATGCAGTGACAGAAAGGGCAGGAAGGCTGGCAGCAGTGGCACTGACCTGAACAAGCTGTTCCTGCTACTAGACTGCAGGCTTCTGACTCCTAAACTGCACAGTTAGACTCCTGTCCTTTCCTATGGTAGTCCTCCAGCCTCCTGACAATTCAATGACTCCTAATGTCCTTCTGATAAATTTATCTTTGCTTCACTAGTCAGAATTGGATTCTATCATTTGCAATCTAGAACTCCAACCACGGTGACACCCAAATACTGCTTCATGGGACTGGAAAAAAAGAAAGCCAGGAAGGGCTTACTTAACACTCAGGTGGATGATTCCTCATTATTCATATACTCTTCTATACCAGTCTTCAATATTTTAAAAGGAAAATTGTTGAAAAGACTATTAGTCAGAATTTTACTTGACTGAACCCAAAATAATTGTATCTTAAACAAAATCAAGGTTTATTTTTCTCTCGTAGACAGAAATCTGAAGCCAGGCAAGTCCAGAACTATTACAGTGGCTCTACTTTGTAATCAGGACTCCAGGCTTTCTGCTTCCATCCTGCTCTTGGCTTCCATTTTCAGCGTCAGCTCACAGCTTAAGATAATACTGGAACTAGGGTCAGAGAAATCAAGTTGGGGAAATAAAAATGCAAGATAAAAAGGCCAAAAAGGGTCCTTTCCAGCTGAGTCAGCTCCTATGAAGCCCTCTCCCAACACAACACTTTTACTTACATCTCATTGGCCTGAACTCAGTCATATGGCTCTATCAATGCACAAAGACGTGGGAAATACTGTCTTTTGTTGTAAGCAGCAGTATCCCCAGCTGAAAATCATAGTTCTGTAATTAAGGAGGAAAGAATGGCTACTGGTAAGCAACTACCAGTTTCTACCACAAAATCTTCTTTTACTTTCTCAACAATGACAAATTTCTCAAATGTCTATTACTATATACAAGGCAGAGCACTTCAGGAGTTTTATACTTGTGCCAGTAAAGCTGGTTGAGGAGTATATCCGTTAGAATGCCCTCAGCTGCAAGTAACAGAAAACCCAACTGAAAGTAGCCTAAACAATGAGGAGATATGCCATCTCTTATAATAAGAAGTGCAGAAGTCAACCAACTGCTATGTTAATTCAGCAACTCTATAATATCATCAAGGGTTCATGTTCTTTCTTTTCACTTCCCCTCATATGGTTATAGGTCTCTAAAAGCCCCACTTTGGTCAGAATATGACTATGGAAGTTCTGCCTTCACATCCTAACTTGAAAACACCTAGAAAAAAACAAGGTATTCTTTCAGGAGCAAGGAAATAGCTCACCCATACAGTTGCATTCAGCTTGTGGTTTGGCTAGAGGGTCTAAGATGGCTTTGCCTGTATACCTGGTATCTTTGTGGGGGTGGCTGAAAAAGTGAGACTTCTGTTATTCAGTAGTCTAGCCTGAGCTACTTTACATGGCAACTGGGTTCCAAAAGGGCAAATGCTTAGCAAGCCTCTACTTGCCTTATGCTTGTTACTGTCTCATTGGCCAAAGCAAATCACACAAGAGGTCCAGAGTCATTGTGGGAGGGGATTACACCAGGGCTTGAATACCAGGAAATGTGCTTTCTTGGAGGTCATCAGTACAATAGTCTTCTACAGGGTACTGTTTTGAGCCCTTTGGGATGGGGCATTTGTCTTCAAGAACTTACAATATGGTCAGGGATGTGAGACAAACTCTTGGAAAGTTAAATAGAAACTCATGACTTCAATATCTAAATAACATTTTAAAGACTATGGAAGTCTGAAGGCAGGCCCAGAGAGAGGGGTTTTAACTTGGAAAAGCTAGTTGGATTTTTTTCCCAGGAGATTTCATGTGGTGGTGAATGTTCCATGCCCTCAGGGTCAGGCCTTCAGTGTTCATCTTCAGTATGTTTAGTGCCCTGGGTGCATGCATGCTGAGTCGCTTCAGTTGTGTCCAACTCTGCAACCCCATGGACTGCAGCCTGCCAGGCTCCTCTGTTCATGGGGATTCTCCAGGCAAGAATACTGGAGTGGGTTGCCATGACCTCCCCCAGGGGATCTTCCCAACCCAGGGATCAAACCAAGGTCTCCAGCATTGCAGGCAGTTTCTTTACCGTCTGAGCCACCAGGGAAGTCCAAGAATACTGGAGTGGGTAGCCTATCCCTTCTCCAGGGAATCTTCCCGACCCAGGAATTGAACTGGGGTCTCCTGCACTGCAGGCAGATTCTTTACCAGCTGAGCTACCAGGGAAGCCCATTTAGTGCCCCGCTGCTGCTGCTGCTGCTAAGTCGTGTCAGTTGTGTCCGACTCTGTGCGACCCCATAGACGGCAGCCCACCAGGCTCCCTCGTCCCTGGGATTCTCCAGGCAAGAACACTGGAGTGGGTTGCCATTTCCTTCTCCAATGCATGAAACTGAAAAGTGAAAGTGAAGTTGCTCAGTTGTGTCTGACTCTTAGCGACCCCATGGACTGCAGCCTACCAGGCTCCTCTGTCCATGGGATATTCCAGGCAAGAGTACTGGAGTGGGTCGCCAGTGCCTTCTCCGATTTAGTGCCCTGGTACTGGTTAATTTCTAGAGAAATTAACTTCAACCTGACTAAACACACAAGCTGCCAGGGAGAGTATACCAGGATGCCAGTGACACTGAAGAGTAGAATATAATGTCAAGCAGACCAGATGTGAAGATTGACCTGAACAGCCAGCCCATTGCCTCAATGAGCAAGTTCATTTGAAGCTAAATATGCTTGACGGACACAGATTCAGAATAAGGCTGCTTGGACATAAAATTTGAATTATTAATGGGTTCTGGTAGCCCATTACATTGATCTTCATTCATTCATATGTATATTTTCTGGAGAAGGCAATGACACCCCACTCCAGTACTCTAGCCTGGAAAATCCCATGGATGGAGGAGCCTGGTGGGCTGCAGTCCATGGGGTTGCTATGCGTCGGACACAACTGAGCAACTTCACTTTAACTTTTCACTTTCATGCATCGGAGAAGGAAATGGCAACCCACTCCAGTGTTCTTGCCTGGAGAATCCCAGGGATGGGGGAGCCTGGTGGGCTGCATTCTATGGGGTCGCACAGAGTCAGACATGACTGAAGTGACTTAGCAGGGGCATGAAGTGCATGTGTGCTCACTCGGTGATGTCTGACTCTTTGTGACCCCATGGACTGTAGCCCACCAGGCTCCTCTCTGTTCATGGGATTCTCCAGGCAAGAGTACTGGAGTGGATTGCCATTTCCTTCTCCAGGGCATCTTCCTGACCCAGGGATCGAATTTGAGTCTCCTGCATTGGCAGGTGGGTTCTTTACCACTGAGATACCAGGAAAGTCCCCTTAATTACTCTGAGCAGGAGTCATTTTAAGGGGAAACAACAGGACTGCAGCACTTCCATAAATTCTCAAACATGTCTAGAATTACATATGTATACAAAAGCAAAAGCCCCTTCTTTCAACTCCAACTGATTTCCACCCAGTACCAATATGAACCACCTCCAGATCAGGTAGGGCTGTGTGTTTATTTGGGATTGATGTCCTTGTTTGGTACAATCTTTTATCAAAGATAACCCTAATGCTAGTTGGTTTTCCTCTAAGTGTGTGCAAATTATATTTTGCCTTTGTGATCAAAATTATGTAAATACCAGAGTTTTCCTTCTCATTAATATCTTACAGACACCAGTTGGTGTTTCACTGACCTATTGATGTTTTCACTGTCTTTGTCCTTATGTTCTAATTGTTGACGCCAGTTTGTTTTTCTTCACATTATTAAGTCTATTTCTAGAATACAATTGACTGTAACATAATTATATACTTTGGGGTCAATTCTCTTCCGTTCCATTCTGTTTCTTAGAAGAATGTTGCCAACTTTCCTCTCTGACTCTCCACTTAGCTCCATATCTTTTCAACACTGCTGTATCTATCTGGGCAACACAGAGTAATCTATTAAAAAACATGAATCCACATCTCTAACTCTTGCTCAGCTACTGAGTTTGGTCTGTATTTTAGCATTTACCTACTCCCTCCCTCTAGGTTTCTCAGGTGGCACTAGTGGTAAAGAACCCGCCTGCCAATGAAGGAGATATAAGAGATGCAGGTTCAATCCCTGAGTGGGGAAGATCCCCTGGAGGAGGGCATGGCAACCCACTCCAGTATTCTTGCCTGGAGAATCCCATGGACAGAAGACGCTGATAGCTACAATCAGGGTCACAAAAAGTCAGCCACAACTGAAGCAACTTAGCATGCACTCCTTCCCTCCAGCCTTTGAGGACTGACTTTCCTCTTTATGCTTGTCAGAAGCAAACCAGGAATCTCAATCACCTTGGTTTTCTTCAAGGAAAAAGAAAGACTTGTCTGTATTTCCCAGCAAAGACAAGACCCTTCTATATAGTTCAAGAGACTCCCAGGGCCTCCCAGGCACCAGCAGGCATAGTCTAACTGGCAGGTCTGATCTTTAACTCTTGAGCCCTCTTGAGCCCATTTCATGCGAAATGCCAGGCTGGATGAATAACAAGCTGGAATCAAGATTGCCAGGAGAAATACCAACAACCTCAGATATGCATATGATACCACTTTAATGGCAGAAAGTGAAGAAGAACTAAAGAGCCTCCTGAGGAGGGTGAAACAGGAGAGTGAAGCTGGCTTAGAACTCAAAAAAACTAAGATCATGGCATCCGGTCCCATCACTTCATGGCAAATAGATAGGGAAACAATGGAAACAATGAAAGGCTTTATTTTCTTGGGTTCCAAAATCACTGTCGATGTTGTTGTCAGCCATGAAATTAAGACACTTGCTCCTTGGAAGGAAAGCTATGACAAATCTAGACAGTAAAAGTAGCAACATCACTTTGCTGACAAAGGTCTGTATAAGCTCTGGTTTTTCCAGTAGTCATGTATGGATGTGGGAGTTGGACCATAAAGAAGGCC
>NW_011494785.1:6917773-6919867 GCF_000754665.1 Bison bison bison | reverse complement strand
GGACAGGGAGGCTTGCTGTATTGCAGTCCATGGGATTGCAAAGAGTCGGACACAAGTGAGCGACTAAACAACAATTATTGAAGGTGAAGTCACTATCTTATTGTTTCTTCCCCCACTTTGCCCATACAAAACTTTTTTACTTTTTCTGGCTTCTCAGATTTTACTCTCCCATTCCCATCATTTAACACTGTCTTTTATTTTGCTTTTTATTTTTGGAGCATAGAAAGCTTTATTTCAGGCCCAAGCAAGGAGAACAGGTGGCTCATGTTGAAAAACTCCAAATTCCCCGATGGTTTTGGGGGAGAAGTTTTTAGGTGAAATTTGAGGTGAGGACTGCAGGGTGGGTGACTTTCTTCTGACTGGTGAGGAGGTAGCAGGATGATGTTCCAGGAATTTTGGGCTAAGCTTGAAGTTGCCATCCTCCACCTAGGTGGGGGCCTTAGTTCCTGGGAGCCCTACAGGGTCCTGCTCAGTTTCAAACCAGGATCAGATTCCAGAACCAAGAGATTAGAATCATCCACCTGGAGTCTGAAGTTCATCAAAACCCATCTTTAAGAAATTAAAATAAGAACCATCTGGTCTCAGGACCGAAGCTCAGTAGGTATATGTCTCATCTCATAAAGAATCAGTGAGATACAAAGTGAGAGGTAAGTGTATCTGTGTATTTACTTAGGGAGACAGACATTCCATAGATAGAATGGATCTATGTCAAAAGGCAAGAATGGCCTTGGGAGAAACATGCCCCACAGACAGAGTGTGGGCCATCTCAGAAGGCAAAAGGCAATACCATCTTTAAATTCATTTATATTCAACAAACCAAAGAGGCTTCAGCCATTAGGACTCCCTAACTTAGAAGGCTGCTAGGGAACTATAACAATTTTTTGTCAAATAATATTTTCTTCTCCCACACTAATTAGAAAGGTCCATGTGCTGAGGCAAAGGGCACTGTGGATGGAGCATCCTGTGCTTTCCCAAAGATAAGTGCCAAATATTTGTATGTGAATGTAGTATTTGTCACACCTTGTTAATTATAATACCCCTTTCTCATTTAAAGCTTTCAAGATGTATTAATACTGTTATTCTGAGTCATTCTAATTCTGTTTCACCCCTAGTGGGCTACTGTACAGTCTGTACACTCTTTTTCAGCTAGCATGTGTGCTGTGTGTTGAGGGGAGGAACTGAACAGCTGCCCCCATTATCTATAAAGAGAACAGAAAAAAATACCATTTTCAGGTGGTGATTAATGTGTCTAAGTGCCACAGGACAGGAGATCACATAGCTAAGATTCCAAGGTGGGGGGAAGGGGCAGAAGTGAACCTTGAGTTTTCCTATTTGCATGCCTCTAGAGGGATTAACAAAAAAAAAATCACAGAGATTGGGGGGAAATGCGGGGGGTGGGGTGGGGAGTAGAGAACAGAGATTTGTTAAAGCAAGGAGGTGATGAGAGGCTGGAGGCAGAATTTGGAAGCCCTGAATGTCAGACTGTGGGGCTAAAGCTGGGTCTTTAGGTCATAGGAAACAAGACACTTACAGACTAGCAAAACTGAAAAACACCTGGGATTCCATTCTTCTATGCCTCTCTAATACAGAAGTCACTTACAGACACATTCAATTAGTTAATAATCAACAACTCTGTACCTAAATTTCTGCTTGGCAATAATTGGCTGAACAGTAAAGCAGCTGCTTTAGATGGAGCATGGCTCTCCAGCTCCCTCAGGCCCTACCTGGTCTGGGTTCGCTTTTTTAGATTAATGGCCTTCAAATCATAGTTGCTAAAAAAATTCTGAAAAAATAGGTTGCTGCCTAAACTTTTAAAATTATCAGTTTAAATTGTTTTAAAGGATGTAATTTGATACGCTGAAACATTAACATTTTTAAATGAAGCTGTCATATCACTCTTTTAAATGCATCCCAGTTCAGTCACTCAATCATGTCCAAGTCTTTGCAACCCCATGGACTGCATCATGCCAAGGCTTCCCTGTCCATCATCATCTCCCGGAGCTTGCTCAAACTCATGTCCATCGAGTTGGTGATGCCATCCAACCATCTCATCTTCTGTTGTCCCCTTCTCCTCCTGCCTTCAATCTTTCCCAT
>NW_011494785.1:6917132-6917673 GCF_000754665.1 Bison bison bison | reverse complement strand
TTAAAAATACATGAATAAGGAACTTCCCTGGTGGTCCTTTTCATACTGTCCATTGGGTTCTCAAGGCAAGAATACTGAAGTGGTTTGCCATTCCCTTCTCCAGTGGGCCACATTTTGTCAGAACTCTCCACCATGACCCATCTGTCTTGGGTGGCCCTACATGGCATGGCTCATAGTTTCATTGAGTTAGCCAAGGCTGTGGTCCATGTGATTAGTTAGATTAGTTCTGTGATTGTGGTTTTCAGTCTATCTGCCTGCTGATGAAGAAGGATAAGAGGCTTATGGAAGCTTCCTGATGGGAGAGACTGACTGAGGGGAAAACTGGGTCTTGTTCTGATGGGTGGGGCCATGCTCTTTAATCCAATATTCTGTTGATGGGTGGAGCTGTGTTCCCTCCCTGCTATTTAGAGTCAGTAAGGCAACAGCAACCCACTCCAGGACTCTTGCCTGGAAAATCCCATGGATTGAGGAGCCTGGAGGGCTGCAGTCCATGGGGTTGCAAAGAGTCAGACACGACTGAAAGACTGAACTGAACTGAGAC